>NC_058414.1:91989870-92032994 GCF_002201575.2 Neomonachus schauinslandi | reverse complement strand
CTCGGCGGGCGCGCGGGGGCGCCGGCGGGGCCGACGCTGCCAATCCCTGCGCGGCGCACGTGCGGCACGTCCCCGCATCCGGGCCCCCGCCCCGAGCAGGCTCGGCTGGGGGTGCGGGGGGTGGGTCCGGGTGCGCCCGGGGGGGGGACCGCGTGGGGGGGGAGGTTAGAGATGGGACCGCGGGGGGGTTCGGGAATGTGCTCGGGGGTCTGGGAGGGGCGAGTGGGCCGGGGGTGAGTAGGGTGTTGAGAGGCTGTGAACGCGCGGGGGGGTGGCAAGGGGGATGCTTGAGGGTCTTGTGGGGGCGCGGGCGCGCAGTGGGGAGGAGGAGTCCGAGCGGGCCAAGGGAGTACCCCGGGGCCCACGAGAGGGTCAGCCGACGCTTGGCCATCTCCCTAACCGATTAGGGGAGCGCCACGAAATTCCCCAAGCCGTCTCAACCTGTCTCTGTTCCTCTCTGTCACTAAAAAGTGGGCCACCCACGGGTGGGGACCGGTCTGTCCGCTGCCAGCTTAGCCGAGGGCCCACGGCAGGAGGGCGGGGGTCCGGGGAGGGGGATTTCACATGCTGGGCTCAGACCACCTGTGCAGGAGAAAGCAGATCATTTTAGGCACCTTCTTCACACCCCCTTCCTTCCACCCCCCCCCATCCCTGCCATCTCCGCCCAAAAATAGTGTTTTATTTCTGGTAGTGATTTTGAAACCTAGCCACCCCATGCGTCAGGCACCCGGTGGAAGCACAGGCTTCAGAGCTGTCCGAGTGGACTTGACGGTGTGCAGAAGGCAAGAGAGGGGCCACCGCCTGCAGGGGCCGAGACTTCACGGACCGTCCACTCTGAGATGGAGCCTGCTGGCGGCCCGTTAATGTCCTGCTGCAGGAGGAAGGCATCGGGGCCAACATTCTCTATACAGAGCGGCCCCTTCGTTCCCCGCTGTGCTGTTTGGACCCCGGGCGGGAAGTGCCAAGTCCCAGCGTGGAAGCCGGTGGGATGTCTTGGAGGTCGCTGTACCTCGCGGGGAGTCCCCGGAGCGGTACTCTTGTTTACCCTCCTTGGGAGGCCCTAGCAACTTCCGGAAGAGGACTCCCTTTGAAGTGTGGGCAGCATTTCGGTTTCCGACTACTCCTTGTCTCCTTTGATGTGGAATGACGCTAGCAGAGACTGGCTCCTGGGACCAAGAGATCAAACACCACTCCCAAGTTCACCTCCAGCAGGACGGACATCTTGAAGGGCAGACTGAAATACTCTAGAATCTTAAATTTTCCCATTTCCTGCTGTGTTTTAAAAAATTAATATAGTACCTATTTTTCAAATATATCATTCAAATCTCAATGCCTCTGAAATGACAGTGGAAAACCTTGGGCTCACCTGCTCTACATGATTTCATCTAATCCTCACAACCACCATTCCTGGCTGATATTATCCCCCACTTTATAGATGGGGAATTGAAGGCCTGGGGTCATACAGCTGTCCCACTGAGAGCCTTCCTTCCTTTTTTTTTTTTTTTTAAGATTTTATTTATTTGAGAGAGCGAGAGAGAGTGAGCAGGGGAAAGAGCAGAGGGAGAGGGACAAGCAGACTGCACTGAGCATGGAGCCCGACATGGGGCTCGATCCCCTGACCCACGAGTTCACGACCTGAGCCAAAACCAAGAGTCAGTCGCTCAACCAACTGAGCCACCCAGGTGACCCGAGAGCCTTTCTTCTTGAGCACCTCCTCCACTAAAAGTTAATTGCGTGAGTAAAATGAATTAAATCCCACGAAGCACAACAGTGCGGGGCACACAGTAACCGCACAGTGAAAAGTTACTGATTTTTTTGGATCGCTGTTATCATTACAAATAATAAGCATAAAAGTTCTGTCTATCATGATAGCAAGTTCGGCAGTGATTGTAGGCAGTAGACCTTGATGCATTCTTTCAGAAATGTTCAGGGTTTTGTTTTTCCTTGGTTAGAGCTATCTCTAAATGGTACTGGGAGTTCGACTCCAGAGCAAGTTGCTCCAAGACAAACTGTACTGTAGTTTTCCCACAGAGATTTGCTCCCAGACCTGATCTGTCCTTCCTTCCCAACTGGAGACCGTTAGCAAAAACATGCTGTTCAGACCTCAGCTGGGTGCTTTGATGCCTATGAGTTTAGAATGGAATGGAATGTGTGTGTGTGTGTGTGTATTTTAATGACATGGATAAGGTAACTTGGCTTTGTCCTAAAATTTCACAAAGCAAATCAACATTATTCACCAAATTGTTTACTTTTTTAAAGTGTTTGGTTTTTGGTTTTGGTTTTTTTACAAAAAAGTGTTTTAAAAATGCTTTGGAAGTGGAGAGATCCTCCTGAAGGCCCCTCTGAGTTGAGAGAATGGCTAGGAATCATCTGAGTGAGGCGGTGCGGTGGATGCTGACCTGGGGACGGATGTGCCCTGGGAGACCCGGGAGGACAGGCGCGCTGCCCCGTTGCTTGGCTTTTTGAAGGACAGGACGGGGAGGAGGCAGGAGCCACAGAAACACTGATAAGGAGGCACCAGGAAGCCCCGATGAGGCCTCTCCTTAATCAGAGGCTGGTGGGAGGCGGAGCCTAGCCAGGCTTTTGCTTTTAACAGGAAAAGATGGAGGAAGGTATAAAAGTAACACATGGTTGAAAAATAATAACAAATGGTATTTCTTGAATACCTATCATGCTGCAGGCATTGTTCTGGGGGCTTCACCTGCTTCTCATCATTTCGCCCTACGAGGTAGGTTACATGTTGTTATTCCCAGTTTCCAGCCAAGGAAGCAGCCCAAGGAAGGTTAAGTGGCCCAGCGTCCCCCAGTTGCTAAGTGGCCCAGCCAGGGCTCGGGCTCATGGCCGTGTCACTCAGACACGTGGGGATGGAAGTGTTTTGCTCTTTTTTGCTGAGATTCAGTTTACAAGTTCTTGTCCTGGGGGATGTTCGGGACTTCCCGGTCTGAATCCATCTGAGGAGAAACCTTTGAAAAGTAGTTGGCTGAATCAAAGGGAAGGGGCAATGGCTCAGGGTCGACTGGCCAAGCAGGGATCGGTGAGAGGAATCAGGACAGATGACACGGTGGGACAATGCCGTGACTGGATCGCTGTTGGGGGAACAAGAGTGCCGTTTCGTGGTGTGTGTTCGGAGAAGGACAAAGAGAGATGGGCCCTTGCTGAGTCGGACGGGAGCAGAGGAAGGCAAGCATGGGAATCGAGGTATCATAGGAAGGTGCCCATGGTAAGAGGTGGGACCTGCAGGGTGGCCACTTTGTTTCAACATATCACAGTAACACGTCACACCTGACTTCCAAGCAGCAGGAGAGAGGAAAGGGAGAAGGGCCTATAACTTCTTTTAAAGAGACTTTCCTGGAAGAACCATACTATACTTTTTGCTTGCAATTCACTGACTAGAACTTAATGGCTGGATCCGGCTGAAGGGAGGTGGGAAAATTAGTCCATCAACAGGGTGTAATGCTACTCTGAATAAACTTGGGGTTCTGTTACCAAGGGGGAGAAACAGCATTGCTGTTGGGTTGGGCAGGCATCTAGCAGTCTCTATCAGAGAAAGCTGGATTTCACAGCTGTGAAATAAACAGGTTATTGGGATTTGTAATGCACTTAACTCTCTGGTGACCGGCCCTAGGCAGATCACTTTACTTCTTTGGGCTTCAGTGTCTTCACTAAAAAAGAAAAAAAGCTAGACTTTCTGACCAAAAGCCGTGGCTGTTAAACGGTGTTCCACGAAGTCCTGGGGTTTCTTGGAGGTGCCTCAGAGGTGAACAGGAGCACCTAGAACTGTGACCTCTTGGCTAGTCTCCCGCTCTGTTGCTGGAGCCCCTGGAGGCCCACGCCGAGACCTGCTCTTCTCTTATCCACTTTCTCAGCAGTTCTTTTTTTTTTTTTTAAGATTTTATTTTTTTATTTGACAGAGACACAGCGAGAGAGGGAATACAAGCAGGGAGAGTGGGAGAGGGAGAAGCAGGCTTCCTGCGGAGCAGGGAGTCCAGTGCGGGGCTCGATCCCACAACCCCAGGATCATGACCTGAGCCGAAGGCAGATGCTTAACGACTGAGCCTCCCAGGCGTCCCGCTTTCTCAGCGGTTCTAAAGCTCCATGGCCTGGGGGAGAAATTTCAGGAGCAATGGTGAAAAGTTTCTGGGTTTTGAGAGAAGCAACTCGAACAGGTTATGTGGGCTCAGGTTTCTATGGTTCTAGAGATAGAAGCACCCATTTCGGTAATTCGGAAAACCCAGGGAGGTGTCAGCTAAAAAGCTTGGTAATACTATCGATTTTGTAGGTAATCGGACATAATTTTCTTAACTCGGGGGCATTAGAATATATTTCCCAAGGGCTGGAGTGAGGAAACAATGAACTTTGGGATAAGGTCCAGGCTTGTCTTCCTCCTCTGCTATTTGCTGCTTGTTCTTCAATCTCTCTGAGCCTCAACGTGCTCATCTATAAAATGGGGGGTAATAATGCCTACTTGGGGGCTGCTGTGAGAATTAAATGTAACCAAGTATATGAAGGTTGGCCATGAGGAAGCCTTAGTCTAGTGTCACCTGTTGAGCAGAGGGTCCCACACCACCAAACAGAAAAGGTAGAGGAGAATGGCTTGGTCTTAGTGACTCAGCCAGTTGGTTCCCAAGGCTCAAGATAAAAATGATGATGCTGAACTCTGGAGCATCACCCTGATGGTTTTTGGACTGAGCCCCTATCCTGTAGGGGTTTGACATTCTTTCCAATGAGCAATGCCCTAGAACCAACCAAATCACACTGCTGTTGTTTACTTTCTCCCCTAAATCTTCAGTCTTTCCCTCCTTACTGGCTTTCCCCCTCACTCGAAGTCTTTCTCATCTTGAGAAAAAATTCTGTTTCTAGGCAGACGACTCTCGCTAGCAATGTCCTCCTCCTTTTCACAGCCATAAACCTTGAATGAGTTGTACATAGGCTGCCTTTCCCTTCTCCCCACCTGTGCTCTGCTGGCTCTCTGTGAGTGGGTTTTTGCCAAAGCTCTATGCTGAATCTGCTCTTGCCAAGGTCATGGACATCCCCAATAACCGGTTTCAGTTCTGTGGCCTGAATGTCCCTAGTTCCTTTGACTGCCCGAGGTCACTCTTTAATTAACAAAGGAAGATACAGCATGTGGGTGTAACATGTATAAGTGGGGCATGATCCCCAATATTCCTGAAGGCATATGGTTTGCATATGTTTTTAAACTCTTGCAGTTTTCTCTCTGAAGTATTCCCGTCCTGTTCCTGTGGCTGTCTCAAGCCTCACTCTCTGATTCGAGTCATTCCCAGATATGAACACACCCCTTGTCTTCATGTTCAAGGACACCACTCGGCCAGCAGCACTGGGTGGAAGAGGCTATTATTAAATCCTGGGAATGATGGCATGGAGAGCGTGGAGAACACCAGGTGTGAACCCACGTTCCTGATGTCTGCTGGCCAGTGGCCCAGGGGAACCTCTTTCCAGCAGCCTCTCTTCTTGGCCGGTCTCCTGCTCTGTTGCTGGAGCCTTCTTGCTCCCTACAGAGAATTTTCTCCCACATTCATTGTTTCCCATAATGCCAAGGTCCATCCCAAGGTTGCACCTCTGGGGTCACCGGGGCACCGGGAGCCCATGAAATAACACTTACCCAGCTCTACACAGGGTAACTTCAGTTCCCTTTGGATTCAGCTCTCCTTCTCAGGTGAGGGTGGTGAGAGGGGTTACCGGGGGGTGAGCCGTGGACCCACGAGACACCTTCCAAACCAAAATGCAGGCTACCCCTTGGTCTCCACCTTCAGCCACAGGGAGCACTGGCAGAAACTCTGAAGCCATCTTCTCTTTCATGGAGCCAGTGGTGTCAAAGAATATTCTAGGTTTCCCTCCCTACCAGTAGCACCCGCGGATGGAGAATGGAGAGCTTTTCTAGAGCAAAACTTGCAGGGTTGAGGTTTGTTTGCCTTGTCTCCCCCTTACATTTATGTGGCCTTTCCGCAGCATTGACCCCTCGGACCACAAACATCCCCTTGACACTCTCCTCCCTGGGCTGTTAGCACCTCATGGTCCACTGTTTCTCCTTTGCATCCATCCGTACCTTCTTTCTGTCTCCTCCTTGGGCGCCGTTTCTGCCTTCTTTTCTTAACTTTTCTTTTAAAATAATTTCAGACTGGGGAGCCTGTCTGGCTCAGTCAGTAGAGTATGTGACTCTTGATCTCAAGGTTGTGAGTTCGAGCCCCCACATTGGGTGTAGAGATTACTTACAAATAGAATCTTTAAAAAAATATAATTTCAGACTTACAGAGAGCTGTTGCACAACAGTGTAAATATACTTAACGCTACTGAACTGTACCCTTAAAAATGGTTAAAATGGCAATTTTTATGTTATATACATGAGAAGCACAATTTTTTTTTTAAAAAGATTTTATTTATTTGGCAGAGAGATAGAGAGCACAAGTAGGCAGAGAGGCAGGCAGAGGGAGAGAGAGAAGCAGGCTTCCCGCGGACCAGGGAGCCCAATGTGGGGCTCGATTCCAGGACCCTGAGATCATAACCTGAGCTGAAGGCAGACGCTTAACGACTGAGCCACCCAGGCGCCCCTAGAAGCACAATTTTAAAAAAGAATGCTGTTTGAAGGGATAGTTACATTGCAAAGGGGAGGAAGGGGTAGAGATGGAAGTTGAAGTTCTTAGAGAAACGACAAGTCAGTTTTCAACTCTGTTTAAAAAGTATTTAGCACTTGGGGCGCCTGGGTGGCTCAGTCATTAGGCGTCTGCCTTCAGCTCAGGTCATGATCCCAGGGTCCTGGGATCGAGTCCCACATTGGGCTCCCTGCTCCGCGGGAGGCCTGCTTCTCCCTCTCCCACTCCCCCTGCTTGTGTTCCTGCTCTCACTGTGTCTCTCTGTCAAATAAATAAATAAAATCTTTAAAAAAAAGTATTTAGCGCTTAATACAACCTCAAATTAGTTTCAGATTTACAGAAAAGTTGAAAAGAATGCCACAATGAATTCCAGTCCGCTTGTATGCAGCTTCCGCAAAGGTTAACATTTTATCACATTTGCTTTATCATTATCCATCTATCCATCCGTATTACCTTTTTTCCTGAACCATAGAGAGTGAATTGCTGACATGATTCTCCTTTACCCCTAGATACTTCTATTGGTTTTTCTTTAAAAGGGCACTTTCTCACACCATAACAATGGTCAGACTCAGGAAAACACTGACACAGTGCTATTGTCTAATCTGTGAACTTTATTTCAAATGTTGCTAATTGTCCCAAAGTAACATTAGTAGTAAATTTTTTAAAAGACTTTTTTCTTCTGGTCTGGGATTTAATCCAGGATTATACATTGAATTCTTTAGTTTTTGTTCGTTCCTTAGTATCCTTTAATCCAGAACAGTTTCTCAACCTTTCTTTCTTTTCTTTAAGAAAAATTTTTTTAAGTAATCTCTGCACCCAACGTGGGGCTTGAACACTCAAGAATCACACGCTCTTCCAACTAAGTCAGCCAGGCGCCCCTCTTTCTTTGTCTTTCATAATCTTGGCATCTTTGAAGAGTACGGGGTAGTTATTTTATAGAATGTCCTTCAGTAAGGGTTTGTCTGATGTTCCCAGATGATTAGACTCAGATTCTGCACTTGGGGCAGGAATATTACAGAAGTGATGTTGTGTCCTTCTCCATGCATCATATTCGGAGGCATGTGATGGCTATTTGTCCCATTCCTGGCAATGGTAATGTTGATCATTTGGTTAAAGTGGTGTCTGCCAGGTTTCTCTGTTGTAAAGTTACTTTTTTTCCATCACAATTGCTAAGTATCCCATATGGGAGATACTTTGGACTATGTGGATTTCTGTCTGTCTCTAAATGCTGATCTTTCCTCGGCTCCATCATCAGTCTCTGCTCTTCCCATTCAGCCATGCTCCTGGCTTCTGTTCCTCCTCTCTTGCTGCTATGTCGCAGACATCTGTCTCTGGCCAAGACAGCTCCTGAAGACACAGCTCCCTCACAGGATGTGCCTCAGCTCTGCTCTTCCTGCTGCCCGTTCCCCTGACCCCTTCCTCCTCTGTCCCCTGATGACAGTCTGTGACATCACCGTGCTCCCAGGCTCCTGGGCATCATTCTAGACTCCTCCCTTGCCCTCACACTTGGTGCATAATCGTAAGTCCCATTGATCTTAGGCTCCCAGTACAGTTTACTACTTCTTTGGTTCAGGCCATTATCATCACAGGCGTGGAATCCTGCCACAGTCACCTATTCCTGCCCAGAACCTCGCCTTCCCTCTAATTTATTCTCCATGATGATGGTGGAGCGAGCTTCCCAAAGTGCGGATCTGAGCATGAAGAATAGAGTGGGTGAGGTGGGTGCTACTTAGAATCTCTCAGTGCCTCCTCATCGCCCTCAGGATACCAACCGACTCCTTCTGGATGATCAGGTCCTGCCTGCCTCTCCAACTGCCCCAGTCACGTTGACGATTTTTCATTTCCCAGTTGAGTTGCTCTCTCTCCTTGAGGTTTCACACCTGAGATCTGGAGCGCCACCTCCCACTTGGACTCACTGGCCATTCAGCTTAGACTCACTTCGGGAGACATTCCCTGCACCCCGGGGCAGGAGTTATGCCCTTCCCAGGCGCTCCCTGTTACCTTGAATTTGCCCCAACCCCACTGTGACACTGTTTACATGGTTGAAATGAATTAGATCTACTTTGATGCTTCTTACTGTGCTATGATGAGCTCCAGAAACCATATAAAATAAAGTTTATAGGTTAAGCAATAGCACTGTATCAGTGTTTTTCTGAGTTTGACCATTGTTATGGTGTACGAAAATGCCCTTTTAAAGAAAAACCAATAGAAGTATCTAGGGGTAAAGGAGAATTATGTCTAGAAACCATGTCTTGCCCATTCCTTATTTGGAACCTGAGCTAACATATTATCTGGCTCTAAACACATGCTTTCTGAACACTTGTGAATGGATAAGTGGGTGAATGGGGCGGGGGGCAGGGTGAATGAAGGCAGGACTCTGACACAGCTACAGGGTTTTGTTGATCTAGGGAAAGTCACCAAGATTCTGGTGACTCAGAGACTTGGGTTCTAGGGACAGGGTGGCCAGCTCTTGGTGTCCAGCTCTCACAGGCCTAGGACATCCTGGAGGAACACCAGGAACAAGATGAAATATTTCAGAGTACAAAAAGACTTAATTAATGCAGGACACTCATCCGAGGTCCAAGGTGCCCGTGACCCAGAAGGACTGGGTTTCCAAGTTGCAAATGACTCCAGAGGAACAGGTTTCCAAGGCCCGGGTGACTCAGATAGGGTTGGGCTTCAGAGCTCACAAAGGGGAAGTGATAGGTAAGAAAGCAATCAGCAAGGGTTCTGCCCAGGTGGCCAACCACATGGCTGAAACCCTCCATTGACTTGGCAGCCAGTTCAGCCTACAGTTTCCTAGGGAACCAAGGGCCAATGCGGTGCCGCTCGGCATGGAGCCAGGGACACTCGATGAGGGACAGATGGCTGGACTCCGGGCGTCGTCAGTGTTGCAGGGTGGGTGGCTGAGGGTCCTGGGGGTGGGGCTCAGCACGAGGGCTGGGAGAGTCTGAAGAGGCCTGGAAACTCACATGAAGCACACAGGGGAGGGGGGCTGGGGAACAGATGAGACAAGAGATGTACGTCAGCATTGGCAGTTAGGGAAGCATGGCCCCAGAGCCCGGTGAGCAAGTTGGAGCCAGGGGCCATTGGTTCTAAAAGTCAAGAGAGGGAGCTAAATAGAGACCAGGAGTGACCACATGGTTGGAATCTGGGTCAAAAATATTTGCCTTGAGACGCCTGGGCGGCTCAGTTGGTTGGGCAACTGCCTTCGGCTCAGGTCATGATCCCAGTGTCCTGGGATCGAGCCCCGCATTGGGGTCCTTGCTCCACGGGGAGCCCGCTTCTCCCTCTCCCTCGGCCTATCGCTCCCCCTGCTTGTGCTCTCTCTCTGTCAAATAAATAAAAATTAAAAATCTTTAAAAAAATATTATTTGCCTCATAAGAATCTGGTCATGACCTGGAACAGGAGACTCACACAGGTCAGACTGAGAGCCGGAATCGGGAGGGCAACTTGAAGGTCAAGGTGATGGTGATTCTTTCAGCCCCGGAGGAGAGAGAATTCTAAGGAGAGAACTGGCCATACATTGTTTAGTTTATTTACTAGGATTAATGCCTCCAGGGAGTACTAGTGGTAAAAAATCATAAGGAAGTAACAGGTAAACAGTGACGGTACTAGACATCTTTGCCACAGGCTGGCTCTCCAGCACCTTGGACACCTAACCCAGGTGGAGGCGGTGAGGCAGCTTGTCTGGATGGCCCGCCGTAAGCGGACCCAGGGCAGTGAGGGGCTTCAGTGGGAAGCTGAGGGGCCAGGAACAAGCTTCTACCTGACTTGACCCGAGAAAGCAGGAAATGACTAACACTGAACCTAATCACCAGATATTTTCTGTCTTGATTTTACTCAGTAGATCTGTCGATTAAAGGCATTCAGAGCATGCGTGCCGGCAGGCTGAATTTGGCTGAGTTACGTAAGAGGGAGGAGAACCCGTTTGTTGAGATGGGTGCAAAATGCTCCATCTGTTGGATTTTTTTCCCTGATGGCAGCAAGACCTGGGATGTGGGCACATCTGGGCAGTGATCTGAGGAGCTGACAGACGAGTGGCAAGGCCTGGACTGCTTACAGTCAGGAACGTGAGCTGGAAGTGAACCCCAACCACCAGCAACAAGGGACTCTGGACTCGGAGGCGAGCTCGGGGCAGGATGCCTCTGACACCCATGGGAGGGGCTGGTTCGGGGCTTAAGGGTGGGGGGCAGGGAGACAAGTTAGAGGACGGAGCAGACCAGGTACTAAGGAGGAGGCAGGCATGAGAAGGGAGGAGGCAGGCATGAGAAGGGAGAAGACACGTCCCCGTCTGCTGCCAGCCCAGAGCCTGCCCATGGCTCCTCGTTTTCTGTAGCAGCGTCAGTGACTCGCCTGCTTGGGTCCCCAGGCTCCTCAGCACCCGCAGCAGCACCATCACTGCTATGATCATCGGTATCCAAGTACCCCTTCCTGAGCACTTCTCACAAAACACAACGGGGCAGGAACGGAGGCTCAAAGAGGCTAAAGGACTTGCCAGAGGTCACTGTCACTGGGTCATTAGTAGTAAGTGGCAGAGCCGCATTTTGAATTAAGGTCTGATGGATTCCAACCTCTGTATGGTGGCTTAGAGGTTAGGAGCACAAGCTGGGGCAACGGACTTGCTGGTCGTGCGGCCACGACTTCGTTGTCGCATTTGTAAAACGGGAACGATGGCGGCAATAGAACCACCTCGTCAGGTACTACTGGGGAGCAAGTGAAGAACTATAAACTATAAGTACTTGAGGAGTAGGGTTGCCCGAGGTAGCACCTAAAAATACAGGCTGCTCAATCCAATTTGAATTTCAGATAAACAGTGGATGGTATTTTAGAACAAAAAGTCTTGCAATATTGGGGACATGCTTATACTAAAAATGATTGTTTATCTGAAATTCAAGTTGAACGAGGCGCCCTGTGTTTTAGCTGGCTACGCTATTGAGGAGGCTCCCTAGGCTGGCCTTGACCCATCAGCTGGCTTGTTTGGCAGGACCCTCTGGTCCTGTGGGACTTGCTGCCTCCCTGGCCTCCCTGCCTCCCTGCTTCTGCTCCTGCACTTACAGGGGGGCCCCCACGCCTTTTCCTCTCCTTTTCTCCTGGCTTCCTGGGCCTGTCCTTCCTTCAAGCTTCCTCCTGGGGGTCTTCTGCAGCCTTCGGGGCACGCTCCTTCCCGACAGATCCCGCTTAGATCCCGATCACAGCCTCTATCACTGCCCGTGGCTCCTCCTTTTCTGTGGCAGCGTCAGTGACTCCTCTGCGTGAGTTATACAGGCTGGGTCCGTGTGTCGCTCTGGCAGGTGGGTGACCCCGCTCTCTCTAGCTAGGCTCATGCACCCATCAGAGAGGGCTCTGTCTTCTGGGAGCGCGTACAGTTTTCCGTAAATCCTGGCTACGTGAGCAGCTGCAGGAACTGAGCAGATTTTGCAGGGAGCCACTTCTGTTTTCCTAGCATGGCTGAGGTGGTGCTGTCAGACTAAACCAGAAAGTCTCGGCCTCTCTAGAAACCCCAGTCAGCCCCCCTTCCTCCCCAGCCCACAGCCCGTTTCACTTCTCCTTCCCACAGAGGGGAGAGGCTTGGGCCGAAGGTTGTTTTTTCTCTGCCAAGGAAGTAGCACCCAGCGCGCCTCCCTTCAACTGCAATAAGGAAAACCACAACGAGCCCCGAGACCTTTAGAACGCAGCGACAGTCAGGGTGCCGACAAAGACACCCTTCCACATTTGTCATGCCTCAGCTCAGGTGGCATCAGGTGTGGGCTGCGTGGCGGGGCCTGCCTGGCTTCTTCCCCTGTCCCTTGGGCCAGAGAAGACACACTGGGTTCTTGGATGGACCCGGTGACCCTTGACACTCTCTGTCGTTCCTGCTCTTGTCTTTCTCTTCTTCCCTGGCCAGGTGTGAGCCCTTGCAGAGGCATGATTCATAGGCTCCCTTGATTCATAGGATCTCTTGCCTCCCACACGTAGTATGCCACGTTATTAACACCGTGCTTCTCAAATTAGTGAGCCTGAGTCACAGGGAGGGCTTGTCGGAACACACATCATGGGACCCCACCCCTGGAGTTTCTGATTCAGTAGGTCTGGGCAGGGGCCCGAGAATTTGCATTTCTATCAAGTTCCCAGGTGATGCTGAGGCTGCTGGCCCGGGAGCCTACTCTGAGACCCGCTGTAGGAATTTCTAGCTCAGCAGGGTTTGAGGTTCGGATTTTCAGGATTCTAGGAAGATGAGGCATCGCCAGCCAGGAGGACAGTCCTCCTCATGCCCGTTTATCACGGTTGGCATCCCTGTAGCGTAAAGGACTTTGGTAGTCAGAGGCCCAGTTGGTAATCCTGTCCAGGGAGCCTTCAAGAGGCAGGGCGTTGTGGGGGACACTTAGAGCGGCGTGTTTATCACCCAACATAGGAACAAAATGAGAAGTTCAGGTAACGATGGACTGTTTATCCCCCTCTGCAGTGGGGTGTTCGCATGCTCATTCCCCTAGCTGCTGGGATTAGCTGGCTCATGGCTCTGAGTTGAGTCCCTTTCCAGAAATTGCCGTCCTTGCTCAAGGTCACCTCCTTCTCCCGGGGCAGCCCACATCCACGGACTGGTCAGTGCTGGGGTATGGCTCCCTTGCCCCAATTCTAGACACTGAGGGGCCATCCCAGCTCCAGAGCTCCCAACGGGGGAGTGGAGGCCTTTGTTGTGACCATATCACAGCTCAATGCCTCCCCAGCCTGGTCCTGTTTGCCTCACTCCCCGTCAGCGATGGAACCCGAGGGTGTTCCTGGTCACCTTCCCGTCCATCTCCGAGTCTCATTCCCTGGGAACCTGATTTCTAAACCTGTTTGTCCCTAAATCCGGGGAGCTAGTACAGATGATAAATGCTTCTAGAAGTTAGAGGAGGGCACTGTGCTCAGCACCTGGTGTTCACATGGAGGAGGAAGGGGACTGTTGTGGCCGAGTCTGACCGCCTTTCCCCACCCGCTCTGTACTGGTTCCTTGCTCCTGGAACCTTGGAGGCCACTGAGGTTCCATAGCTTGTCTAGCCATGACCTAGCCTGTTTGCTCACCCCCTTCCACCTGGACTCCTGTTCCCTTCACCCCCTTCCTCGGCCGTGACCTTGGGTCATCCCCATAAAAGCCACTCAGGTGGCTACCATCTTCAAGAAGAAATACAAAGAAAAGAATGTCTGGGAAAGACCCCAACACCGGAACTCTGTAGGGAATCTTGGTGAGGGTCCCCTATAAGTTGCTGCGAGTGTTTGTAAAAAGCAAGGCGTGCTTTAATGTTAAATGCGAGGTACCCAAAAGACTTTTACATATAAGGAAGATCATTGTCCTTGAGAAGAACGACTTCTGGGTTCCCCCTGGGGAGCTCCCTGAAGGAAATGAGGATAACTAGTTGCAGGGGTGCTTGGCAGGGAATCAAATACTGACTAGGTGAGGAAGGAGGGGCTGGGCTGAGCATCTCTGTCCACCATTTCTTAACCAGTAACGCTGATGATATCAGCTAATTTTGAGACTGTAAAAATATTCCCACATTTTTAAAAAAGATTTTATTTATTTATTTGAGTGAGAGAGAGAGAGATCACGAGCAGGGGGGAAGGGTAGAGGGAGAAGCAGACTCCCCACTGAGCAGGGAGCCTGACGTGGATCTCCATCCCAGGACCCTGGGATCATGACCTGAGCCCAAGGCAGATGCCCAAACGACTGAGCCACCCAGGTGCGCCCAATATTCCCGCATTTCTTTTTCTTTTTTTATTTTATTATGTTATGTTAATCACCATACATTACATCATTAGTTTTTATTCCCGCATTTCTAAGAGGCCTTTGCAAAGTAGTGGTCGCTGATGACTTCAGAGGCCCCCAAGTCCTACAGAATAGGACAGAAGGAGGTCTATTTGGAAAGCATATCTGAAAAGGAGCCATCAAATGTGTCCCCTGAAAACATTCCTAACCCTCACAACTGATGGGCAGACTTAGCCTCTTGTCCCTCTGGATGGGCACTGTCCCCGAGGGTCCCCCCTGGAAGCACCAGGCACTGCTCCCATAACTTTCCAGTACACTGACTTCTCCGCAAGCCTCCCTCCCTCCCAGCCCGTGAGCAGCTCAGGGTCAGGGGCTATGTGTGTCCTTATGCCCCCCACCTCGCGCCTGCCACGCGGGAGGGACTTAATCAGTATTTATTGAGCGAACGAACCAATTACATGTATTTGTTCTAGAAGTAATCTAGCATGGGAAAGATAGGGCGATTAATTTTAGTTGGGACAAAACTTCATTCTTCCAAAATCCTTGAAGGTGATAAAAAAGAAACGAAAAGGCAGACATTTATGTTAGTGACAGCACACAAAACAAGACTAATTAGAGCTGTGGGGGGTAAAAAAAAGATGTTCTCTGTGAATCTGGGTTCATTTTATTCTCAGCTCCTTTTCTGGAAACCAGGGCTTTCCAGTATCTTTTTTGAAACAGCAGAGGACACTGAGTGAAGAGAACATAATGGCTTTCTTTGTTTTACTGTAAGGCTGACTTTCTCCCCCCGGGTTCTTAGATTCTGTCTGATTCTCACAAATAGGCACAAACTGACAGCTCAGATTCCTTCAATGTCTTGTAGCCCCATTCACAACAAGAATTCAAGACATGTAATAATTAAGTCAACTGATAGATTTATAGTTAATGCTGAGATCAGCTCTGCTTTTACAGTTGTTTGTATAAAGCATTCTAAGAGAAAGCTATGCATAGGACATGTCATGTTCCCAAACATCAAAGTGATTTTAATTTTTTAAAGGGCATTTTTGTATCTTTCCCATTTCATATATTTCTCTTTCCCCCCAGTTTCCCTGTTCCCTTCCCCCCCCCCGAAATATTTGTGTCACCACATCTTCAATCTTTCATAACAAACTACAACGCTACCCTCATAATTTCTTTAAATGAAACCAGGTAATTCAAGGAACATACAAGGAGAAAGATCTGGAAAATAAAAGAATAGCAGCTCGGATTTCCTGAGATTTACCAAGTAGCAGGGCCATTCTAAATGCCTTACCTCACTGGGTTCGTAGCAACCTCATGAGGTAGGTGCTACTAAATACAACTCCCCCTTGCTCATGAGGGTCTTGCCCAAGGTCACAATGGTGTTAGGTGGTGGGGCCAGCTTGCACACTCTGGTGTGTAACTTTATGAGCCTATGCTCTCCGATACCCTAATATCCTGCCTACCTTCTGTGACTGAGATGAGAAAGAGGGAAAGTGGGGACTCTCTCAAGCCCTGTCAATGAGAACTGAGATTTAAAAAAAAAAAAAGATTTTATTTATTTATATATTTGAGAGAGAGAGGGACCACAGCAGGGGGTGGGGGGACAGAAGGAGAGGGACAAGCAGGCTCCTCGCGGAGAAGGGAGCCCGATCGATGTGGGGCTGGATCCCAGGACCCTGAGATCATGACCTGAGCTGAAGGCAGATGCTTAACCGACTGAGCCGCCCGGGCGCCCTGAGAACTGAGGTATTATTGCCATGTAAGGTGTTCTCCTGTGTTCAGCTGAGCTTATTTGATCTGAGGCTGCTTGGCCGTCTCCAGCCTCAGGGTCACTGGTGTTCAATGCAGAAAAAAAGAATCTGATTCATTCTCTCTCTCTCTTTCTTTCTCTCTCTCTTTCACCCCCACTGTATTCTCTTGCTATATATTTTAAGGCTTTTTACTGGATTTTTATCAAAGGAGAATTTCATCTACTTCTGCTTGGTAGACACTTGAACTAACTTCCACCCCTTATCTTCCCCTGTTACTCCCAGAGAGTCACCAAAAACAATTGAGAGGTCATAGGTCAATGTCAGGAGTCAAAGGACACTGGTCTGGTCCCCTAAACGATAGTTGAGGGTCAGACAATTGCAAACTGGAAGTGTTATGAAAACTTGTGCATCTGTGAACCTATTAAGTACTGGACCTGTCCCTGCTCAATGAGCGTAAGACACCTCAGATCCCGTGTTGGCAGAGCTACCAAACACTTTGCTAAAGTGAGACCCTCACGGAGAGACAAAGCTTTCCAGAAAAAGATCTGGCTTCTCAGAGACATTCTGTTACTTTATTTATATATTCCGTTCACTATTCCAACCAATAATCGTGGTTGGCCTTCGATGAGCAAGACATAAAGAGGAAGGAGTGAAGGGCATTATATCCATGAAGTCAGGAAACTCGGGATGTCCCTTTCTCCCTGGGGTGTGGTGGGGCATCGCCTCAGCAGGACTGAGCACCTTTGACCTCTCAGATCTATTCTCCCCTCCTTCCAGTGAGCCATTTCAGGCTAGACTCCCTTAGCACGCAACCAGACGCCTTGTTTTCCTTTTCTGGAGGGGGAGTAGTTTTTGTTCTGGAAAGACATGTTTTGGGGCCTGCCAACTGAGAACAACTCACACCTTGGAAGCTGCTCAGGTTTGGGCTCTCTGTTCCAACTCTGGTTGTCCAAACTCCTTAAGTAACCTCCCACAGAAGGAGATTCCTTGTCAAGCAGCTGCATCTGCCTGCCTAGTAGTGATTTGCTTCCCACTTAGGAGGACAGGGGGTTCTCTGAGAACTCGTGCCTGTGTGATCCCTGACTATCTTAGCACCAATTCACACATATTCATTCAGAAGTGTTTATTGAGATAATAATAAAATAGTCATAAATATATTCATGAAGAGAATAATATATTCATAAAGAAAGGAAGATTATGCAGCCAAAGGTGGGAGGTTATGTGTAAACTATTTTTTCTTTTGTATTTTTCTGTAGTTAAAATATTTTCTATGATAAACAGATTATTTTTTTTTTTTAAGGAAAGAGAGAGAGAGAGCATGCAAGGTGGTGGGGCAGAGGGAGAGGGAGTCTTTTTTTTTTTTTTAAGATTTTATTTATTTACTATTGAGAAAGAGAGAGAGAATGAGTGAGTGCACAAGCTTGGGGAAGGGAGAGAGGGAGAAGAAGACTCTCCACTGAGCAGGAAGCCTGATGCGGGGCTTGATCCCAGGACCCTGGGATCATGACCTGAGCCGAAGGCAGATGCTTAACCGACTGGGCCACCCAGGCACCCAAACAAATTAATTTCCAAATTAAAAATGCTATTTTATGAGCATGAGCCTAGATGAACAAAGCACTCTTTTTTTTAAGGTTTTATTTATTTATATTTATTTATTTATTTATTTATTTATTTGAAAGAGAGAGAGCACGAGCAGGGGGAGAAGCAGAGAGGGAGGGAGAAAGACTCTGAAGCAGATTCTGTGCTGATCACGGAGCCCTATGTGAGGCTTGATCTCACGACTTCGAGATCACGACCTGAGCCGAAACCAGGAGTCAGATGCTCAACCCGCTGAGCCACCCAGGCGCCCCTTAACAAAGCACTCTTCATAGCATGATGTAGAAATAAACTTCTGCCACGGGGACTGGATTTACCCTCCCACCTGAAACGATTTAAAAAGCAGACAAAATATACGAGAGAACAGTTTTCAGACATTGTACAACAGGCAATGCAAAATAGTGATACCTGAAAGAATTAAACCAATGAGGGGCACCATTGAATTCTCCCAGATGATGATCTGGAGAGAGTTCTTACCTGCTGTGTAAGGAATGGAATCCAAATGGAGCCTAGTGGTGTCTTGTGTTGAGGAAGCCAACGTCAGAGTTTGGAAAGACTATGATAGTTAATATTATGTGTCAACTTGGGTAGGCCACAGTACCCAAATATTTGGTCAAACACCATTCTAGTTATTTCTGTGAAGGCATTTGGTATGAACAAAATTTTGTGTTCTCCTAAAAATCATACGTTGAAACCCTAATCCCAGCGTGATGGTATTTGGAGGTGGGGCCTTTGGAAGATAATTAAGTCATGAGGGTGGAGCTCTTGTGATGGGGTTAGTGCCCTTATAAGAACAGCATGAGGGAGATAATTTCTCTCTCTCTGCCTTGTGAGGACATAGCAATAAGATATCCATCTGTAAACTAGAAAGTGGGCTCTCACCAGGAACAGAATTGGTTGGAACCTTGATCTTGGATCTCCTAGCCTCCAGAACTGTGAGAAGTGAGTGTTTGTCACTGAAGTCCCCCCAGCCATGGTGTTTGTCATAGCAGCACAAGTTGGTTAACTCAGTATTTTTGGGATGGGATTAACATATAAATCAGTCTTTGAGAAAGCAGATCACCTCCATAATGTGGGTGGGCCTGACCCAATCAGTTGAAGATCTTGAGAACAAGACTAACCTCTCCAGAGGAAGAGGGAGTTCTGCCAACAGCAGGCTTCAAACTTGGGTTGCCACATTAACTCTTCCCTGAGTCTCCAGCCTGTCAGCCTACCCAGATTTTTTATTTGTCAGCCTCCATGATCTACAATCATATGAGCCAATTTCTTAGAATAAATCTCCCTCTCCATCTCTCTCTCTCTCTCTGTATGTGTGTGTATATATATATATTTTAAGTATATTTACATATTGACGGGATGATGGGGACCCGCTGAAGTTTTACAGCAGGGCAGTGTGGATCAGTGAGGTGCCTCAGGAAGATGTCTCAAGCTGAGCTGGAGGAACGAGAGGCTGAAACTCGGGAGAATCCAGGCATGCGGTAGGAAGTAAGGAAAAGGATGGGAGGGAGGCAGGGGTCCGTGAGAAGACAATTTTAAAGAAAGAACTCATAGGGCCTGGTGAAGACTATTTCTTATTCACATGACTGGGCTGAGGGTGTCGAAGGTGGGGTGGCGAGGCTTGATGAAAATCGCAGGGCGCCTGGGTGGCTCAGTTGGTTAAGCGACTGCCTTCGGCTCAGGTCATGATCCTGGAGTCCCGGGATCGAGTCCCGCGTCGGGCTCCCTGCTCAGCAGGGAGTCTGCTTCTCCCTCTGACCCTCCCGACCCTCCCCCCTCTCATGTGCTCTCTCTCTCATTCTCTCTGTCTCAAATAAATAAATAAAATCTTTAAAAAAAAAAAGAAAGAAAGAAAATCGCAGAAGGCACGGGTGGAAGCGGCACGGCCGGAAGACAGGGGACGCGCAGGAACAAGGTAGTGAGGCGGCCATGTTTGCGCAGAGTTGGGCACGGAGGCTGCATCCAAGGCTCCAAGGGGGAGCTCTCTGAAGGGAGAGGAGGTGTGAGATGTGCAGAGAGTGGAAAGAAAGGAGTCGGCAAAGAAGACTAGGCCAAAGAGAAGGTGGTGCAGCCGAAGGGCCGAGCAGACGTTGCTTGGTTGAATTGGGAGGAAAACCAGGGCTGCTGCAGCCGACAGGAAGGACACCTCTTTTAGAGAGTGAGTCATCGTCGCTGCCCAGTGTTGCAGAGACCGAGCAGATTGAGGATGGGCAGAGGGCCCCCGTTTGGCATCAGTGGGTCCTTGGTGCCATTCCGGGAGCCCTTTCGGTAATTCCCTGGCGGTGCCAACCACAATATCAGGGATTGGAGGGGGATGGGTCAGGAGGGGGACGGCCGGGCCGGTTCCTTCAGGAGTGACAAGCTCAGGAGCCGCTTATTTGGAATTCCTTCTGTTCGCGTTGTCATTGTCCCTGGTCAGACCTTTCTTGAGCAGTTACTGCCATCAGACACTCCTCTAGGCAGTGACAGGGAACGCTGGACTGGCAGGAAGCGGGGGTGGGGGGTGGGGGTGGTTGCTAATGGGGAGCAGGGAAGGAAGGATGCACAAGGAAGGGGAGAAGGCACAGACAGGGCAGGGTTGGCAAGAAGAGGGAGAGCAGGGGGGATGGGTGACGGGTGGAGGGCTAGCCTGCTGCTTGCTGCTGAGTCTAGAGAAAGACACATGGCCTGGGAGGTGACGGGAACCCAGAGGGTGGACGAGGGGGTGTGGCCTCCTTCTGCCCTGTGGGTTGTGAGGGTCTCCCGGGAGCCTTTCCCACCTTTGTCCCAGGCGACTGTGGGTCGAGTCCTAATCACGGCCCACTGAGCACATGACTATACTCTGCCCGTTCAAGGCTGTTTGTGGTTCTCACAAAGCCCCCGATTTCTGGCCCGAAGGTATCCCAGGACGTGAGAAAAAGGAATGTTGGGTGATGGAAAGAATGCCTCATTACAAAACTTCCCTGGGGACATGGAATTTAAATGTTTTTCACCAAGGGGACTTTGCTCCTCGTTTTCCTGAATGACTCAAATGTTTCCTTCAGACAATGGCAGAGTGTATCTTGCTTGAATCACTGGATTTCTGTTATTTTTATAAGATGTGGGTGGGCAATATGACTCAGTATTTTTCCAAGAGATGTGAAAATTATATTGCCTATTTTGGATCATTTCATGCTGAGATCTGGAACATTTTTCTTGAATTTCAAATCTTGGAGCTTGGGGAATTTTTGTTTTTATTTTGCCTTTCAGTCATTTCAGATCTTTTCCAGATAGGAATTTAAAGGAAAGCTCTGTAGCAATCACTCTAGGTTATGAGGTATACTTTGAATTATAATATTCCACGTTTTTTAAACATAAAAGATTTGCTAAATCTAGTGATGTGGTGGCCATGTTGATTGTGAAAAAACTGGAGAACGTGGGGATAGTCGAGTCTGGAAGGTCATCTAATTTAAAACCTTACCTAGTGCATGAATACCCCCCGACTGGTTTTCTAGCGTCTGCTTGGGCACCTCTCACTCTGATGCATCGGGTGACAGAGGGCTCTTCGGGTACCAGCCACTACCACTTCAGCGGGGCACTTTCATACCATCATACCCTGTCTCCCTGTAGCTGCCAAACATGGGGTCCTCCTTCTCATCCCTATTCTCTGTGAATCTCTTGAATAATTCTGTAACAGAATGATAGTTTTTGAAATACTGCTACATTTTCCTTTTATTTTATTTTTTTATAAAAAGATTTTATTTACTTATTTTAGAGAGAGAGAGAGCAAGCACAAGCAGGGGAGAGGGCGAGGGGCAGCGGGAGAGAGAGCAGCAGACTCCCTGCTGAGCAAGGAGCCTGACGTGGGGCTCTATCCCAGGACCTGAGCGGAAGGCGGACACTTCACCGACTGAGCCACCCAGGCGCTCCTGCTGTATTTTCCTTTTTGATAAATGAGGTCTTTTTCCAGCAGTCTTGTTACTATTTTTTTTTTTTTTTAGATTTTATTTATTTGACAGAGAGGGACACAGTGAGAGAGGGAACACAAGCAGGGGGAGTGGGAGAGGGAGAAGCAGGCTTCCCGCGGAGCAGGGAGCCCGATGTGGGGCTCGATCCCAGGAGCCTTGGATCATGACCTGAGCCGAAGGCCGACGCTCAACGACTGAGCCACCCAGGCGCCCCTGGCTTGTTACTATTAATGCTAGGCCAAGAGGCTGAGCTTAGCATCTCTGGGAAGGCTAGTGTTATGGAATGAATTGTGTCTTGTTCCCCCCCATCCCCAATTCCTATGTTGGAAGTCCCAACCCCAGTACCTCAGAATGTGACTGTCTTTGGAGACAAGGTCTTTAAAGAGATGATTAAGTTGAAATGAGGTCTTTAGAGTAGGTTCTAATCCAATCCAACTGGTGTCCTTCAAAGAAGAGGGAATTTGGACTCAGAGAGGCACCAGGGGCATGACAGCCCAAAGGGACAACCATGCGAAGGCACAGCAAGAGGATGGCTGTCTTCAAGCCAACAAGAGGCCTCAGAAGAAAACAAACCTACCAACATCTTGCACTTAGACTTCGAGCCTCCAGAAGTGTAAGAAAATTCATTTCTATTGTTTAAGGCTTCTAGTCTATGGTATTTTGTTGTGGCAGCCTCAGAAAGCTAATGGCTCTTTGGCAACAAAGAATGAGAAAGACATGCCCCCACAGCAGTTGCTTTCAGACAGGAAGATTGGAGGGGAAGCGTTTCCTGTGTGTGTGTGTGTGTGTGTGTTGAGAGCCCACCCGAGTGAGCACCAGAGCAGAGCATGCAGAAATGCTCTCAATGCCCCCCACCCCATGCTCCCCAACCCAGAGTCAAGCGTGGTGGGAGCCACTGAGGGGCGATGGAAGCATCCATAGAGTTCTGGAGCAGAGGCAGATTTACCATGAGGCCAATAATGAAGCTTTAGCTTCAGGGCCTCCAACTTGCCAGAGCTTCTTCCAGTGCCTTAGGTGGGGCCCTAGCAAGGTATTCTTGTTTTGAACAGATTTGCAAAAAGATACTTTAATTGTAATTGGTGAAAACTGACATCTCCTTCCACTCCAGTTTCCTCTCCATCGCACGTATCCTCCTGTTGAGTTGGGTAGGAGTGGCGCCCAGCTAGAGGAAATTTGAGTTGGGTTTCCTTTTGTTTGGGTTTGTGGGACATACTTATATGGGTTGTAGTCAGCTCTGTGTCTGGTTATGCTATGGCTAGCCGTCCCGGAGTAGGAGTGGTTAGCAGGCCGTGGTACACCAGTAAATGTTGAGAACCAGATTGGTAATATTTGCTAATTTCTGTGGTATAAATACTCCCACCTATTTCAAGCTGTTGGTGTGTCATCCCTGTATGCAGGGTTGGAAAGAGTAGACACCATTATGTTGTATTGGCACCACTGGAATACCATAGATGTAGGTAACTTCAAGAACATAGTCATTGTAAAATGTGTAAGTAGGAAACGAGTTTTGAGAATGTATGATCTTTGTTTTTAGGGATTACTGATTTAATTTTAAGTTTATATTATTTAATTTTTTTTATATTATTTAATTTTTAATAATGGCTGTGATTAACAACTGTCTCCCCAAATTCCTGAAAAGCTAACAGTTCTTGTGAGCCAGAAGGAGCCAGCTCCATCTCACCTCTGAGAACCAGGAGCTCTCCTATCACCCACTGTGTTGATTCACCCTGGTTTATGACATGAGGTTCAGGGCTAGAGTTAGTAATTTGATATTAAATATGTGAATAAGGGAGAAGAAACTAGTTTTTTTTAAATGTATGGAGCCAGAGGCCAGTCAGTGGAAAATTCTTTCAATCTTCAGGTATGTACGTTTTACACAAATGATTGGGTTCTCATCAAAGCCTCATTAAAATCTATCGAGAACATGCTTGATAATGCGGACTAGAGCATTCTAAATGCCCCATATATTTAAAAGAAAATTTTGATGGTGTATTAGTTCTCTGTGGCTGTGTAACAAATTACTCTGAAATTTGGTGGTTTAAAACACACACTTTTATTATTTCACAGTGTCTGTGACAGGTCCAGAATCTAGATGTGGCTTAGTTGGGTCTTCTGGCTCAGCGTCTGTCACAGGCTGCGATTCAGGTATTCGATAGGGCTCTAGTTGGCTTGATGGGGGCTCGATTCTGTTTCAAGCTGACTCAAGTGTAGTTGGCAGGATACAGTTCATCATAGGTTGTTGAACTGAAGACCTCAGTCCCTTGCTGGCTTTTGACTGGAGTCAAATGAAAGAACCTGTTCAGTCTTTAGGTATTATTTACCTGGGGCAAATAACTCTATCCGGCCATATGAATAAAGTCTCTAGCGCTCAGAGATGTTAAAGTAGCATGTCCGCCTCTGTTGAAAGCTGTCTAATGAGGCTTGTTTCTGCTTGGGTGAGCTACTCTTGCTAGTTCTCAGACCAACAGTGCTGTATAAACAGAGAGCTTTTTTTTTTTTTTTAAGATTTATTTTATTTATTTGATAGAGAGAGCGAACGCGAGAGAGGGAGCACAAGCAGGGGGAGTGGGAGAGGGAGAAGCAGGCTTCCCGCTGAGCAGGGAGCCCAATGCGGGGCTCGATCCCAGGACCCTGGGATGATGACCTGAGCCGAAGGCAGACGCTTAACGACTGAGCCACCCAGACGCCCCAACTGGAGAGCTATTGTAAGAACTGGAGCATCTCAATGCCCACCTCAAGCCTACTGAATCAGAATCTGCATTCTCACATGCCCCTCAGGTGATACAAGTGCTTGTTAAATATATGGGGCATTTAGAATGCTCTGGCCTGCCTTATCACAGGGCTCTTGCCATCTCGTTCACAAGAAAAACCAAAGTCCTTCAAAGAGCAGATGAGGCCTGTGTGACCTGCCCCTACTCCCTTACCTCTCTCATATCATCTCCTACAACACTCCCTTTTGCTTTTGCCACCTCAGCCAGTTGGGTTCCTGGAGCTTACTGGGTATATTCCTGCCCCAGGGCCTTTGCACTGGCTATTCTATCTGGACTACTTCCCCTCAGGTATCCACTTGACCACTCCCTTATCACTTACATGTCTTTAGTCATTTAATCACTTCTGCAGTGAGGCCTTCCCTGGTCACCCAATCCAAAACTGCCACACACCCAGGCATCCCTTGGCCTTTCCCTAATTGAAGTTTCTTTAGACCTTATCACCTAGGATGTCAACCTCCTACACTTGGATGTAAGTTCCATGAAGACAATTTTTTGTTTCATTTTTCTCTTTAAGGTTCAGTTAATGTATCCCCAACTCCTAGAGGAGGGTCTGAAACATGGTAATAATGGATTTTCTTGATCTAGCAGTCTAGTAACCAGGAAGAAAGTCAAGTTCATTGAGCCATACTGGCTCCTACTGATTAGTATTGCTCCCATTTCCTTTCTTGCTGAACTGATTTTTTTTTTTTTAAGATTTTATTTATTTATTTGACAGAAACACAGCGAGAGAGGGAACACAAGCAGGGGGAGTGGGAGAGGGAGAAGCAGGCTCCCTGCTGAGCAGGGGGCCCAGTGTGGGGCTCGATCCCAGGACCCCGGGATCATGACCTGAGCCAAAGGCAGATGCTTAACGACTGAGCCACCCAGGCACCTGAACTGATTTTTAATTATAGAAATAATGCATGCACATGGCAAAATTAGAGTGATACAGAAAATTATAGAATGAAAGTATAAAATGAAAAATAGACATTATATTTCTTCCCCAAACTGCTCCCTCAGTCTCACTCCTCAGAAGCCCCCGTTGTCAAGATTTCCTGTTTAAAATATTTATAGTGGTTATTATAGAACCTGAAATAATTTGCTTATACCTTTGTTTCTTGATTTATCAATGTAGAAAGGGTCTACTGATTCCTTGCTATGAAAATGAAAATGAAGAATCTAATACATCTTATGATGCCACCTACTTTCCCTGACCAGTTTTTATTAGATATATTATTTTTAGTTTTTAGTTTTTCTATGGGGTATTTTACAACTTCAAATAAAATACTAAAACCTTTAATTCTGGATCTGTCAAATTCAAGCAAATCCTCTTGACTCTCTGCTTTTCTTATCTGCCTCTTATTTCTTTTTATGACTTCTTATGTTGCTTTGCCAAGGTTTATAATATTTACATTCTGTTCTGTAATCATAATGATGGTTTTTTTATGCGTTTTGACTATAGATTGATTCTAAGAATAAAAATCATCAAAAAAGCCATGACAATATTATAATTATTTAAATATTAGTTACCACTGAACCACCAATGATTGGCTCTACAGAGAAGGAACATAATCCAATGTCCCTAAACCTTTGAAGCTTAAAGAAAAATCACTTAAGCCTTAATACCTAATGTATTCCCCTGCTTTCTTTTCATCTCCCTTTACTTCTAGGTCATCCCTAGCTACCACTGTGTCTGGTATTTTAAGTCACTTTATTTCTTGGAGTCTTTGTCTGGAAGCTCTAAGTTTTTTTGAAAGTGACTCAAATACCTTTTTCATGTAGGGTAGGCGTCAAGTAAATTTTCTAAATTCTCATAAGTCCAAAAACATCTCTGTTTGCCCTTCTACTTAGTTGACAGTTTGGCTGAATAGAGAATGTTAGGTTCAAAATCTTTGCTTCTCCAAACTTGGAAACAAGGCTGCCTCCATTGGCGTGGGACCTGTGCTCTCCAAGAAAGAAAACAGCATGAAGTACTACAGGCCTTGGTCGCTGGGAAGGATCAGGAAGTAAAGGAAGTGCTTAGAAGGGCCCTGTGCCTAGAAGCACCCCCTTCCCCTAGCCCCCATTTGGTTTAAGACTCTATGGTTGCCATCTTGAAATTCTTAATAATTTTTTATCGTGAAGTCCCACGTTTTCGTTGTCACTGAGCCCTGCAAGTTATGAAGATGGCCTTGTTTAGAAGACGTTCAAGCATCTAGCAGTGTTGCTAAGTCTGAAGTCAGACTGATTCTTCCTCCTTGGTAGGTAAAGTGCTTTCTCTTTTTGGAAGCTGCCCACATACATACACATAGATAATTTAATCTGACTTTTATTCAAGGTTTTCACCGACATGCACCTAGTTCTGGATCTTATTACACTGCTCTGGTTTGGCATTCTGTGGGCCCCTTCACTCTGAAATCATTCATTCTTCAATTTAGGGAATTTTTTCCTTGTTGTTTCTCTGATTTTTTACCCCCGTTCTCTGTTTTCTTTCCTTGAGGAGCTTCCGTTTGTTGACTAGGACTTCCTTCATCTTCTGTCTCATTTTTTCTCACGTATCTTGTATTTCTCCGCCTTTTGTATCATGTTCTGGGGGATGTCCTTAGGTTTATCTTCCAGATCACTAATTTGGCCTTTAGCTTCGTTCATTCGTTATTCTGCTCATTCACTTTTTTTTTTTTTAACTTCAGTAGTTATATTTTTTAGGTTCCTCAAACTCTATGAGGAGCTAGGCTCCTTTTTCATAGCAGTTTGCTCTTGTTGCTTGAAATTTTCTCTCAAGTTTATCTCTGAGGCTAGAATTAAGAAAAAACGAAATATTTCCCTAATGTTCCTGAATTATGCTTCTTTTAGGGTGAGTTGTTTTTGCGTGTGTCTTTCATGCTAATCCTTTTCTTGTATGTTGTTGATTTTCCTCACATGCCTTTTTATCCCTTCACATTTATAATATATGTTCCTGTTTGTTAGTGTGTGGCTTCTTTGGGCTTTTCCTGTGGTTTATTGACATGGTTCTTGCCCGCATGGGAGCCCAGACTGTGACTTTTAGGTTAGTGGGTGAGGAGTGTTTACAGGCCTTCTCCTGGTCAGGGATGTGGGTAGCAGGCCAGCAGGCTGGGTACCTCTCCAATTATCAAAGTAAGAAAGGCCTTATTCTGCGAAAATAGCACTTCAGTGTGTTTCTATCCTTGTCTTTTACTCCTCCTCCTTCTCTTCTTTTTCCTAGCAGCTGTTGTGGAGGCCTGGATTTAGCTTAAGCTCTGCTGCATTCCTGTTCCAGCCCTCGGTCCCCTTATTAAGAGCCCTCCTTAGGCACGCTGCCTGTTTTCGTTAGAGAGCCCTTGTAGCTTCAGCCTGGATCCCTGGTTCTCAGTGGGGTCCCAGACCAGCAGCAGCATCACCTGGAAACTTGTTCAAAATGCGTATGCTTTGCTGAGCCCCACCCTAGACATATTGAAACTCAGGGGTGGGGGTGGGGGTGGGGTGGGGCTCAGCCATCTAGGTTTTAACAAGCCCCAAAACAAGCCCCATAGTTTGCCACCTATTGGCCTAGGGCGATGCTGCTGCTGCGAGCAGCTCTGTTTCGGAGGAGGAGGGGAGAGGGTTGTACACCTGCCCCGGCGGGTTCCCAACTTCTTCAATGAGTTACTCTGCTGATTGTGCCCTGGCTCACTCCTTCTCTTTTAAATGCATTGACTGGTGACTCACAATTACTTTTGGTGAGGTTTCTTTTCTGTTTTTCAATCAGATCCCATCTGCTTTTTAAAAAATTAGCCATTTTGTCATAATGATGTAAGTAATAAATCAAATAGTACAAAATGACTTGCGATGAAAAAAGCGGTCTTCTGCCGACATCGCTACACCCCCCCCACCCCGACCCATTCTCTGCTGGCGGCCGCTTCCAACTCTTTCAGCCACTTTGCTGTTATTTCACTCCGTATTTCTAAATACCATACTTATATGGCGATTTCTCAAGTTATCGACTTTGGACATTGTGTATTGATTTCCTGTTACTGTAATTGAGCATTTTAACTCTTTCATCCTGTACACCCTTTCTTCTCCTCGGCCTATCTTCTAAGTACACTTATATTACTATTTTTTTAAAAATCAGTAGTTAAAAAAGAAAAAAATCAATAGCCAGAGTTTAAATAGGATTCACTACAGAACCCCATAATGTACTCTGTTTTTCTCCTACAATTTGAGTTTATCCTAAAGTTAAAATCAACTTATTTTTGAATTTGCTTATTTTTCTAAGGGCTTATTTATTAACCCCCCCCCCCCCCAAATGCTCCAATATGTTTGCCACACTCTCATCAGTTGTGTTTTGTTTGTTTGGTTAAAAGGCTACTTCCAGCAATCTGTCAGTTTTATTGTTTTTAATCCCTGGAGACCTTCCTCTTGAAGCTCTCTGTCGGACTCCCCGTCTGACAGGTTGCTCCTCCGGCTTCTGCTCAGCTGCGGTCCTGGGGTTTCCCTCAACTATTCTCCCACATTGTAGGACTCTTAGCAGGAAGTACTTAAGCAGGTCAGCATCAAGTCATCCTTCCTTGAATTGTACGTGAAATTCCTGGCCTTCTGGCCTTGTCCCTGTGATTAGGTCACTTTTTTGATATATCGAAGACAACGTAGGCCTAGTACCTCACTTTGTTCTTATCAGTCTCCTTGCCCAGGGAAGGCCACCCTCCCCGCAAACTCCAGGCCCAAGAAGGGGGCTCTCATAGCTGTCACGGACTTCCTTGATGCCATTGGGCACCTCTGATTCTGGAGTTTGTTATCCCTTAGATGCTACATTCTTCGGCCATCTTGAGCATATAGAGGAAGAGACTACAAAGTCATAAGGACCTGGGGTAAAACCTCACCTGCTCCTCTCGCTTGCTGCCTCACCTTAACTTGCCAGTTAAGTCTTATTTTCCACAGTAGAAAAGTCCAGGGATCATACTACTCTCATTAAGAGTGTCGAAGAGATTAAATGAGAGGATATATAGTAGGCATCTAGAATGGTTCCCACACAGAAATACTAGCTCTGTTCTCCATTCCTTATGACCTTGCCTCTGATCCCACCGTAAACAGCTTTCTTTGCATTTTCACCTGGCCTTATTGCTTCCTTCGGACAAACTGACCCTCCGTGCATCTGTCCCTGGGTCTGTCTCTGGCACCACCTGCCGCTGCCTCTCTCATGCTCTGATACTTCCCTTTGGCCCACTCAAGGAGCTAAGTCGAGTTTTAAATAGAGAACCTGTCTTGTCTTCCCAATCCTGGTACAAATAAGTGGGTCAAATCAGTACTTAATCCCACGTGCCATCTTCCTTGGCGAAGAGTATTTTTTAGCTCAAAGATGTCTTCTGATAAGAGGGATGAAAACAAAATAGATATTGAACAATTTTGCTTTATCATCTGTCAGTATTACACCACCAGCCCCAAGCATCATGCCTACACCTACCTTGTTCTTTTTTTTTTTTAAAGATCTTATTTATTTATTTGACAGAGAGAGACACAGCAAGAGAGGGGAACACAAGCAGGGGGAGTGGGAGAGGGAGAAGCAGGCTTCCCGTGGAGCAGGGAGCCGGTGCGGGGCATGATCCCAG
Source organism: Neomonachus schauinslandi (assembly GCF_002201575.2). Classification (NCBI taxonomy): domain Eukaryota; kingdom Metazoa; phylum Chordata; class Mammalia; order Carnivora; family Phocidae; genus Neomonachus; species Neomonachus schauinslandi. Next base: position 92,003,081 of record NC_058414.1, on the reverse strand, counting down.
AATCCCGAGGTCATGACCTGAGCCGAAGGCAGACGCTTCACGACTGAGCCACCCAGGCGCCCCACCTACCTCGTTCTTTTTCTCACTTTAAATATAGATTAAAGAGTCCTTTTCGTTGTCCTTAACTTATTTTGGCAAGGCCCAGCTCACCCTATGCTTTAATCTTCCTCACGCCTTTTATACAAGGCTGCGCTGCCATTCTGCATTAGTTCTTGACGGAATGGCCCTTGGTCCAAGTTCTCTGAAAATCTTGGCTTTACAGAGCTCCTTGTGTACCACACGATTAGCCCTTTGCCCACTATTTTTACTCTTGTAAATTATAAGTTACTTAAATGCAGGAGCCATTTGTATATTTCTTTCATTTTTCCCCATGACATCCAGCATGGTACTTCTCCATGAAGCAGACCTCAGTATAATCTTATTAATCCAACTTATTTTTGTTATTATACACTAAGGTAATTCTTAGTGCCTTTGTTAAAAACATCTTTAAAGGGGTGCCTGGGTGGCTCAGTCGTTGGGTGTCTGACTTCGGCTCGGGTCCTGATCCTGGGGTCCCGGGATTGAGCCCCGCATCGGGCTCCCTGCTCTGCGGGAAGCCTGCTTCTCCCTCTCCCATTCCCCCTGCTTGTGTTCCCTCTCTCGGTGTCTCCTCTCTGTCAAATAAATAAATAAAATCTTTTTTTTTTTTAAAGATTTTATTTATTTATCTGACACAGAGAGAACAAGTAGGCAGAGAGACAGGCAGAGGGAGAGGGAGAAGCAGGCTCCCCGCTGAGCAGGGAGCCCTATGCGGGGCTTGATCCCAGGACCTTGGGATCATGACCTGAGCCGAAGGCAGCCGCTTAACTGGCTGAGCCACCCAGGCGCCCCATAAATAAATAAAATCTTTTTTTTTTTTTTTAAAGATTTTATTTATTTATTTGACAGAGAGAGACACAGCAAGAGAGGGAACACAAGCAGGAGGAGTGGGAGAGGGAGAAGCAGACTTCCCGCGGAGCAGGGAGCCCGATACGGGGCTCGATCCCAGGATGCTGGGATCATGACCTGAGCCGAAGGCAGACGCTTAACGACTGAGCCACCCAGGCGCCCCTAAATAAATAAAATCTTAAAAAAAAATCTTTAAAGCCATTCTTTCTCAAATATACGGAAATGCAAACTTTTCCCCCATAACTGGCCCTAAATATTAAGGCTGACTATACATTAATTACTATTTTTCTGCACTTAGGCAAAAGAGAGCTGGGAATTCTGAACTCTGTCTCCTTTATTATGAAGAAAGATATTCAGTGGTATTTTACAACTTTTGAGCAATTAGAAAACAAAACTAAAACTTCAATTTTGGTTTTAATGATAATTTCTCAATTAGGACCTAGAGAGGAATAAATCTGTTGGATAATAAACTTGAGAGGCCGGAGTCACAATTTAACTACATTTACAGACTTAATAGGTTGTAAGTTAGTTATGCATAGGCCATAGGTGATATATGAGGAATTTAAAGACAATGAACAATATCTGAACTTATCACATATATATTTAATGCTTTGGTTTGCAGGTCACAAACGAATTACTTGTCATTTGGGTTCAATTTGAAAGAGATTCTTCACATTTTGGAAATATTTATAGGTTACAAGGAGTGACTACTGATTGTTATCAATCAAAAATGAGGATTAATCGCCCCTAAACTAAGAATGGAAACAAAATTCATTAAGACTTTGTCCATAATTTTCTTTTTTCTTTTTTTTTCTTTTTAAAGATTTTATTTATTTATTTGACAGAGAGATAGAGAGAGAGAACAAGCAGGCAGAGAGGCAGACAGTGGGAGAGGGAGAAGCAGGCTCCCCGCCGAGCAGGGAGCCCAACGCGGGGCTTGATCCCAGGACCCTGGGATCATGACCCGAGCCGAAGGCAGCCGCTTAACCGACTGAACCACCCAGGCGCCCCCATAATTTTCTATTACAATATTTATTCAATTTTTCTTTATATCTGCAGTTTTGCTAAACATACTGCCTTGAGTGCTTAAGTGTTTGTGGCTCTTGATACACTAGTGATTTTGCCGCTGTCTCTCATTCAGTCCTCTTTATTTTTTATTTTAAATTTTAAAAATGTTTTACTTATGTATTTGAGATAGAGAGTGAGAGAGAGCAGGAGCAGTGGGGAGAGGCAGAGGCAGAGGGAAAAGCAAGACTCCCCGCTGAGCAGAGAGCCCAAGGATGACATTGCTGGGCTCAATCCCAGGACCCCAGGATCATGACCTAAGCCGAAGGCAGCCGCTTAATCCACTGAGCCACCCAGGCGCCCCTCATTCAGTCTCCTTTAAAGATACATACCCCAGCTCGTTTACTAGTAAGGACTACGTTGATTATTTGGTTTGCTTCTTATAACCTGAAAACTCAAAAACCTATATATATATATGTGTGTGTGTGTGTGTGTGTGTATATATATACACACCTGAGATATATAGTTGAGATATATATATATAATATATATAGACACACGCACACCATACATGTATATATATACTAGTAAAGTATATACATAAGTATATGTATACTCGATACATATGTATAACATCTATGTAAATATGTATATACTTGATATATATGTATCTATATATAAAGTATACTTATATTTAAATACTTGATATATATATGTATATGTATCTATATATATGTATATGTATCTATACATATGTATATATCTACTTGAGGGGAGAGTAAAACTTCCTTATACCCTCGGAAAGTAAGATTTTTAATATTTTGGAAATAGGGATGGTGAAGGACATAGAACTTTCAATGTTTGTCTGCCCTTTAGAACTACACATGCCCTGATCTACTCCAGGTTGGATTAGCTGTCTCTCCTACGTGCAGCTACAACTCTGTGTTTTTCTCCACCACAACACTTACCATACTGTGTTATGGTTTTGTATTTACTTGTTTATCTCTTTTACAGTGAGATCCCATTGAGGATAGAAGATGTGTCTTTTATCCTGTATTCTTAGCAACTACCAGATGTATGTAGTAGCCACTCAATAATGACAAATAAATGGACGGATAAATAAGTTACTTTACTTTTCAATTTAGTCAGTCCCTCAGGTGAGTAATGCCACACATACAGACACGGGCCTCCATAATTTTCCAGATTTAATCATTAATAATATGTTGCCCATCCCACCAGGTATACCTTCTTAAACTGCATCAAAGTACCCCAGAATTCAGAATGGGAAACCATGATCTAGTGCCCTGAACAACTATTTTTTTAAATTTTATTTGTTAGTCACCATACATTACATCATTAGTTTTTGATGTAGTGTCCCATGATTCATTGTTGGCGTGTAACACCCAGTGCTCCATGCAGTACGTGCCTTCTTTAATACCCATCACCAGGCTAACCCATCCCCCCACCCCCTCCCCTCTAGAACCCTCAGTTTGTTTCTCAGAGTCCATCGTCTCTCATGGTTCGTCTCCCCCTCCTATTTCCCCCCTTCATTTTTCCCTTCCTAGTATCTTTTTTAATTTTAAACATATAATGTATTATTTGTTTCAGAGGTACAGGTCTGTGATTCATCAGTCTTACACAATTCACAGCACTTACCATAGCACATACCCTCCCCAATGTCCATCACGCAGTCACCCCATCCCTCCCATCCCCCACTACTCCAGCAACCCTCAGTTTGTTTCCTGAGATTAAGAGTCTCTTATGGTTTGTCTCCCTCTCTGGTTTCATCTTGTTTCATTTTTTCCTCCCTTCCCCTATGATCCTCTGTCTTGTTTCTCAAATTCCTCATATCAGTGAGATCATATGATACTTGTCTTTCTCTGATTGACTTATTTCGCTTAGCATAACACCCTCTAGTTCCATCCACGTCGTTGCAAATGGCAAGATTTCCTTTTTTGATGGCTGCATAATATTCCATTGTATATATATACCACATCTTCTTTATCCATTCATCTGTTGATGGACATCTAGGCTCTTCCCATAGTTTGGCTATTGTGGACATTGCTGCTATAAACATCAGGGTGCACGTACCCCTTCTTTTCACTACATTTGTGTCTTTGGGGTAAATACCCAGTAGTGCAATTGCTGGGTTGTAGGGTAGCTCTATTTTCAACTTTTTGAGGAACCTCCATACTGTTGTCCAGAGTGGCTGCACCAGTTTGCATTCCCACCAACAGCGTAGGAGGGTTCCTCTTTCTCCGCATCCCCGCCAACATCTGTCATTTCCTGACTTGTTAATTTTAGCCTTTCTGACTGGTGTGAGGTGGTATCTCATTGAGGTTTTGATTTGGATTTCCCTGATGCCGAGTGATGTTGAGCACTTTTTCATGTGTCTGTTGGCCATTTGGATGTCTTCTTTGCAGAAATGTCTGTTCATATCTTCTGCCCCTTGCACAACTATTTTTAAGCAGCTGGGTTAGTATTAGAAACATGGAGACTTTGTAGGTAATGTACACAACAGTGTTTTGGGAGACCAAGGTAATATACAGATTCAAAGCATTTGTAATTATAGATTAGCTGTAAGCTCTAGGACCCTGAAAGATAAAAATTTTTTGTTTAATTTTGAATAAACTTTATTTTTTAGAACAGTTTTAAGTTTATAGAAAAATTGAGTAGTACAGAGTTCCCATATGCCAGTACCAAGTTTACCTATTATTAACATCCTACATTTATCTGGTACATTTGTTATATTTAATGAACTGATACTGATACATTATCTTTAACTAAAGCCCATGGCGTATACAAATTTCTTTAGGTTTTTGTTTAAAGATTTTTATGTATTTATTTATTAGAGAGAGAGAGAGCGAGAGCACTATCGGTGGGGGGAGGAGCAGAGGGAGAGGGAGAGAGAGAACCCCAAGCAGACTCCTAGCTGAGTGCAGAGCCCCATGCGGGGCTTGATCCCACGATCCTGAGATCATGACCTGAGCTGAGATCATGACCTGAGCCGAAACCAAGAGTCGGAAGCCCAACTGACTAACCACCCAAGCGCCCCCAGATTTCTTTAGTTTTAACCTAATGTGTTTGTTCCCCCACCCAGGATCCCATCTAGGGTACCACATTATATTTAATTGTCATGTCTCCTTGGGATCCTCTTGACTGTCAGTTTCTCAGGCGGTCCTTGTTTTCATGATCTTGGCCATTTTGGGTATACCGGTCAGGAACTTTGTAGAATGTCTCTCCATAGGAATTTGTTTGATGTTTTTCTCATGATTAGACTGGGGCACAGGCAGAGTTTTTTGTAAGGAGACACAATCTAACATGGTGGTTATCAACTTTTTTCTGCTTCTACGTTGGGCATATGTGTGGCACACGCGCATGAGTAACCTCTCCCATTAGATGACAGATGGAAGGGTGGAGGCACAGTGTTAGGAGCACTTAGGAAACTTTCTGGATGTGTATATAGATAGTCTAAAAATGTGTCCCTCCCTGTTCCTGTTTAGAAGGACCATATTTGACTTTTAGAGCTTAACAAAATAATGATCCCGTAGTACTTTGATCTCTGGAAGACAGGTGTAACTCTAGAAATTATAATAAATTGTAGAGATATTCAGAATAGGAAACCATTGATTATGTAAATAACATTTAACTTCTGAACAGACTCAAGAAAGAGGCTGTATTTTTTTTTTAAAGATTTTATTTATTTATTTGACAGAAAGAGACACAGTAAGAGAGGGAACACAAGCAGGGGGAGTGGGAGAGGGAGAAGCAGGCTTCCCGCGGAGCAGGGAGCCCGATGCGGGGCTCGATCCCAGGACCCTGGGATCATGACCTGAGCCAAAGGCAGACTCTTAATGACTGAGCCACCCAGGCGCCCCGAAAGAGGCTGTATTTTTGAACTTATGAAAAATTACAAAAATACAGAAAAGTTGAAAGATGAGTACAGTGAATACTTGTGTACACACCATTATCTGGATTTGACGAATTGTTAATGTAATTGTATTGTCTTCATTCACCTCCATCTTTCTCCTTTTTTTTTTTTTTTAGAGAGAGAGTGAGCTTGGGTGGGGGGAGGAGGGGCAGAGAGAGAGAGGGAGAGAAAGAATCTCAAGCAGGCTCCATGCCTACTGTTGAGCCTGACATGGGGCTCGATCCCAGGACTCTGAGATCATGACCTGAGCTGAAATCAAGAGTCAGACCTTAACTGACTGAGCCACCCAGGTGCCCTTTCATAAATCTTTCAAAGCAAGTACTGACATTATAACACTTCACTTTTTAAAAATTTATTTATTTATTTACTTATTTATTTGGAGAGAGCTAGCAAGTGTGCAAACAGAGGGGAGGGGCAGAGGGAGAGAGAGAAGTAGACTCCTGGCTGAGTGAGGAGCCTGACCTGGGGCTCGATTCCACAAAGCCCAGATCATGACCTCGGGTGAAACCTAGGATTGTACACTCAACCAAATGAGCCACCCAGGCGCCCTTATTTATTTATTTTTTAAAATACTGCTTCACTTTTGGGGCGCCTGGGTGGCGCAGTCAGTTAGGTGTCTACTTTCGGCTCAGGTCATGATCTCAAGGTCTTAGGATCGAGCCCCATGTTGGGCTCCCTGCTCGCAGGGAGCCTGCTTCTCCCTCTTCTCCCTGCTCAAGCTCTCTCTCGCTCTCTCAAATAAATAAATAAAATCTTTTAAAAAAATGCTTCACTTTTTTTTCATTTTTTTATTTTTAAATTTTGTATTTAAATTCAATTTAATTAACATACACTGTAGTATTAGTTTCAGAGGTAGAATTCAGTGATTCATCAGTTGTATATAACACCCAGTGCTTGTTACATCAGTTGCCCTCCTTAATGCCCATCGCCCAGTTACCCCATTCCCCCAGCCACCTCCACTCCAGCAATGCTCAGTTTGTTCCCTGTAGTTAAGAGTCTCTTATGGTTTGCCTCCCTCTCTGTTTTTTTTTTTTTTTTTTTAAGATTTTTATTTATTTTTTGACAGAGAGAGAGACAGCCAGAGAGGGAACACAAGCAGGGGGAGTGGGAGAGGGAGAAGCAGGCCCCCGCCGAGCAGGGAGCCTGACGCGGGGCTTGATCCCAGGACCCTGGGATCATGACCCAAGCCGAAGGCAGACGCCCAACGACTGAGCCACCCATGCGCCCCATCCCTCTCTGTTTTCATCTTTAGTTTTCCTTCCCTTCCCCCATGTTCATATGTTTTGTTTCTTAAATTCCACATATGAGTGAAATCATATGGTATTTGTCTTTCTGTGACTGATTTATTTTGTTTTGCATAATACCCTCTAGTTCCATCCACGTCATTGCAAATGGTAAGATTTCATTCTTTTTGATGGCTGAGTAATACTCCTGTGTGTGTGTGTGTGTGTGTGTGTTTATTTTGGCAATTGTGGACGTTGCTGCTATAAACATTGGGGTGCATGTACCCCTTCGAATCACTGTTTGTATCCTTTGGATAAGCACCTAGTAGTGCACTGCTGGGTCATAAAGTAGTTCTATTTTTAACTTTTTGAGGAACCTCTATACTGTTTTCCAGAGAGGCTGCACCAGTTTGCATACCCACCAACAGTGTAAGAGGGTTCCCTTTTCTCCACATCCTCACCAACATCTGTTGTTTCCTGAGTTCGAACAGGTACTTGCATACCAATGTTCATTGCAAAAAATGCTTCACTTTTATTTTTTTATTATTTATTTATTTATAAATATTTTATTTATTTATTAGACAGAGACAGCGAGAGAGGGAACACAAGCAGGGGGAGTGGGAGAGGGAGAAGCAGGCTTCCCGCTGAGCGGGGAGCTCCATATGGGGCTCGATCCCAGGACCCTGGCATCATGACCTGAGCCGAAGGCAGATGCTTAACAACTGAGCCACCCAGGCGCCCCCAAAATGCTTCACTTTTAAAACCTAAGCATGCATCTCCTAAAAATGAGGACATTCTTCTATAAAACCACACTATAATATCACACCGAAGAAAATGAGTGTTTCCTTATCATCATCTAATACCCAGGTTATGTTAAAATGTCCCCAGTTATCCCCCAAACTATCTTTTCATAGCTATTTTTTTTGACTCTGATCAAGTTTCATGAATTGTATTTGGTTCTTTTCTTTTTTAAAAGATTTTATTTGTTTGTTTGAGAGAGAGAAAGGAGGGGCAGAGGGAGTGGGAGAGAGAATCTCAAGCAGACTCCCCACTGAATGCGGAACCCAGCTTGGGGCTTGATCCCAGGACCCTGAGATCATGACCTGAGCCGAAACCAGGAGTCGGACACTCAACCAACTTGGGCTGTCAGTTTAGAATTTTCCCCAGCTCCTGGGTCAGAAGCAAAGAAAAATCAGGCTGACTATGATAAAGCTGCTGAGTTTCACTTGTTGGGCCTTGTCTTCTCTCCTGGAACTATGCTCTCCCTCTCAGCACCAGCGATGCACTACGTCTTCAAGATCAGCTTTCCCTGAGTGATGTTTTCTTTCTTTTTTTTTTAAAAGATTTTATTTATTTTTTTGACAGAGAGAGAGATAGCCAGAGCAGGAACACAAGCAGGGGGAGTGGGAGAGGGAGAAGCAGGCTTCCCGCTGAGCAGGGAGCCCGATGTGGGGCTCGATCCCAGGACCCTGAGATCATGACCTGAGCCGACGGCAGAAGCTCAACGACTGAGCCACCCAGGCGCCCTGAGTGATGTTTTCTATGTAGATACCTCCTTTCCCCTTCTGCCCTGTAAAATTAAAATTTCTGTCTTCTCACTATAACCTTAGGCAGGTTGTTCCTTTCTTACTCTAGTTAATCTGATGAACAGGAAATTGTGAAAATCAGGAAGTACAGAGTGCTATACAAGAGCAAATCGTTATCATTTAACACATGTCAATAGTTCAATGTAGCATTCCCAAAATGGGTTTCTTCTATGGGATATTAATGGCTATTAGGCAAAACAAAACAAAGAACCCCAACAACTTAAGAGGTCAAATGACTTTGGGAGATGCTGAGCCAAAGTTACACAGGTTTTGGGTTTATTTGTTTAACTGCAGAAGGCACAGTATGTAGCCTTGTCCAAACTTATTTGACTATGGAAATCCGCAGTCACTAGAATCTTTCTTAGTGATACTGTTCCACAGGAATCACCATCAATGGGATACCTCTCACACCTTGTATCTGTGTTTGCTCAGGAGCCTTGAGGATAGAAGACCCTACCTACATCTACCTTTAAGGGATGACTCTGTACGTGGGACTTTTATGCACCCTGGCAAGCTGATGAAGAAAACCACTTGGGATAGGTAATTTCTTTCAGGATCCCCAAATAAATTGCATAGGACAAATGCAAATGGTTTCTAACCTTCATCACCACAGAAGCATCCAGAGCTACTGCTAAATGTTCTACTAATATCCCTTCTTTTGTTAAGAATTTTTTCTAATTATTCATGTTTTTCCTGTAAGTATGTAAAGCTTTTTGGAAACAGGCTCTTTCAGTTCCTGAATTTATTAGAAGGAAATTAATTATCCCCTAGGGGAAAAAAGTATAGGCACTGACTGAAAATCTGAGTAACACACAAGTAATATGCAAATTATATATATGTAGATATATAAAGGTACACAGTATAGTCAGAGGCCTGGGGGTGGGCTTTGAACAGTGTTTTGAAGAAAAAGGAATAGAATAGCAGACATGGTCATGGAGATAGGCGAGTATTGGTAGCAGTAGGAAGCAGAGTTGTTAGGTTGGAGAATACATTTCTTTTCAGAGAAATGAGGGCTTAAGGACAAGTGTAGTGTTAATAACAACCACAGAGCAGCTTAGATTTGATATGAAAATTAAAGATCTACTGCAGGTACTAGAGTACTTGCAAAGGAGAAAGGCAGAGGGAGCCCCACAGTCATTGCCAACCAATGCTGGCATGGAGCTGGGTGTCTTTCTTCGAGATATTTTCTTTCTGAAATTCTCTCCCCCTTGTTTTTGGGATAATACTCTCCTAGCCTTCTCTTTCTAATTCTCTAGATGCTCTTCAGTCCTATTATTGTTAATAAAAACAAGTAAAATAATTATTCATAATTATAGCAAACAGCTATATGGGTTATTATGTATTGTGGCCAGCATTTTGTTATCTTCCTTAATGAACCCACCCCTGTGTGTTATTCTTATCATCCCCATTAAAATGAGAAAACTAAAACCCAATAGTAAGTTGTCACAGAGATAGTAGATTGTGGAATCCAAGCATATGCTCTTAATTAGTATGCATGGAGCTTTGGCATTATTCAGACTTCAAGCCTTCATCCTTTTCTTCTCAAGGTCAAATCTTTGTGTTTACAATTTCTTTAACCTTCCCTTACAGATTTGTATGTCTTATCGTGTTTTCATTCTTGCTGATTTCTTGATGTACCTTTAAAATGTTGCATTTCCAGGGGCGCCTGGGTGGCTCAGTCATTATGCGTCGACATTCGACATTCGACATTCAGCTCAGGTCATGATCCCAGGGTCCTGGGATCTGCCTCATATCGGGCTCCCTGCTCAGCGGGAAGCCTGCTTCTCCCTCTCCCACTCCCCCTGCTTGTGTCTCTCTTTCTCTGTCAAATAAATAAATAAAATCTAAAAACAAAAACAAAAACAAACTTGCATTTCCAAACTAGAGACTCATCTAAGTAGACAGGGAAGAAATACACAGAAGTGATGCTAGTATGCTTCTCATTGGATCCTATCAGCTGGTGCGTGATTTTGATTTGTCCCATTACTGATGGCACTTGACCACTTGATTAAAATGGTGACTGCCATCTCTCTGCTGTAAAATTACTCTAATTCCCTTTGTGATGAATAAGAACTTTATGGGGAGTTAATTTGAAAGTATGTAAATATTCCAGTCTTTTTCAAATTTTCAACTTATGTTTATTTACATCTGTATGGTTTCCTGTGCTATTCAGTGGGTTACATTATCATTTTTTATTTTGAAGCTCAATTTGTCAAAGATTTGGCTAGTGGGACACAAGTTGGCCTGTGTCCTTTTGATATGCCCCATCATTCTTTGAGCATGTCCTTATTTCCTGGCACAACTAGAGGCTCCAGGCTCATCCTGTACTTCTCTTCTCTGAAATCAGCCATTTTGCCAAAAAGAAAAAATGAGGAGAATGGTATTGAGAAGCCAAGATCTGGGCTAGACGTACTCATTGTTTTGTTTTGTCACTACTCCCAGACTCTCTCAGTATACAGAGTATATATGTATTTACACACCTATATAAATATTGATGCCTCCATTATCAGTCTACTACCTGAAGGTTCATTCTAGTTTTTTTTTCCATTGTAACTCTCTCAACAGTAAGAAATTTGATTCCCATTTCCCTTACTTATTGGATCAATACTCTTGTACATAACCAATCTCCCACCACTGATACTGCCCCCTCCTCTGCTTGGATGCCCTCTTCACCTCCCATGCTGACTTCCCAAGGCCAGATGGCCCCTCCAGCAAGGTGAGGAGAGCACTCTATACCAGGCCACTTACCTGTGTGGATGCCCTTCTCACCCCAAGTCCAACATGACAGCTTTGGCTGCCTCCCCTTCCCTTACACACTGCTATGCTGTCTCCCTACACACATCCTCTACAATGTATTTTTTTTTTTTTTAAGATTTTATTTATTTGACAGAGACAGCGAGAGAGGGAACACAAACAGGGGGAGCGGGAGAGGGAGAAGCAGGCTTCCCATTGAGCAGGGAGCCCGATGCGGGGCTCGATCCCAGGACCCTGAGATCATGACCTGAGCCGAAGGCAGACGCTTAACGACTGAGCCACCCAGGTGCCCCATCTCTACAGTGTACTTTTAAAAATACATTATCTCTTTTGCTTGTTATAAGACCTCTCTGAGGTAGTTAAGGAAGGTAATTATCATTGAACAGTTCTCCAAGGATCTAGTTCAAGAGAAATGGAGTGACTTGCCCAAGTTGTACAGCTTATATAAAGGAGGGTCTGAACGGAGGGCTCTTTCCACTCCACCAATCTATGATGCCTCTAAACATGCCAAAATTACAGTAACTTTTCCTTTTTCTCCAGTAGAAATATGTTTCAAACGAATTCACTTCGTGGTCTACTCTGATTTCCAGGTGTTTCTTCCTGCAAAATATGTGCCAGGTAGTAAAAGGACTGGGTGCATAATCAGACTGAAAGTTTAGCTCCAGCTTAGATCTGTGAGTCTTCAGGCAAGTTACTCGCTTTCCTCAATTATAAAAAAGAGGCTGTATCAGCGATTCTCTCCCTGGGGCTGCGTGAGATGGGAGCTGTAGGGCTTTCCCCGATGTTAGAAATGCCTGCGCAATTCAGCTACAAACATCTCATCAATAATCCTTAACATGCCTTCCAACTCGCGTAGTTATGATTCCGAGGCATTCTTTCTCTACTCAGTATTTGTTAGCTGTTTTTATTCTTATCAATCTTACCCTTCTTTCAAAAATATTTATTAATGGCCTATTATGCGCCAACTACCGTATTATCCGGCTTCTGTAGTATTCCTTTTCCGAGGTGTCACTGCCATTTAGAATTTTGTCCCTATCTTCCAAACTTGGGACTCGAAAGCATTCGCATCTAAGTCGTGTTATTAATGACACGCCAGGGACCTCTCCAGTCCTTTCTCCACCAGCCACACTTCACTCTGGTCCCTCTCGGCTCGCAGACGTTAATGAATTCCTCTTGGGAACCACCTCCTGCACCGATCAGCGGCTCCATCGACACTAATTCTCCTAGCTAGTCGGTGGCAATTGAGGTGGGACGTTTTCCGAAGTCTCAGTGACTCGCCAGAACACTCCTGCACCTCGGCAGGGCGCAGCCGGCTCGGCGTGCTGTTAACCCTCGGCTCGGGCCCACGGAGGTTGCGGGGCGGCTGCTAATTGCCTAAGGATTCTCCCCTCGTCGGGAGGTGGCCCTCGCAGGGATCTAACTTCTCCGTTTCCCCTCTCAGGGCACAGACGCAGCGTGTGCCGCTCTTCACCGCGCAGGAACTTCCCCGGCCTCAGCTTTCACTCAGAAACGCCGAAGCCGGCTCTTCGCACGCTCCCGCCGTCCTCCTCCTGGGGCCGCGTTCCCTGCGCCGCCGCGCGTGTCCTCAGGGAGCCTCTGCCTCCCTCCGCCTCCCCCGCCCCGCGTGCCCTTCAGCCGGTCCCTCCGCCCGGCCGACGCGAGGGGAGCGAGGCGCGCGCGCCGGCGGCGGGACGACGTGCGCGAGACGCACGGCCCCGCGCGGAGCGCCGGAAGGAGCCGGGCCGGAGCCTCGCGCGTCGTGTGCGCGCCGCCGCCCGCCCCCCG
>NC_058414.1:91694087-91989470 GCF_002201575.2 Neomonachus schauinslandi | reverse complement strand
GCTCCGGCCCGGAGTCGCCGCCCGGTCGGCCGCCCTGCCCGGCCGGCCGCAGCGCCTTCCTTCCGGGCGGCGACCGGCTCGCCCCAGCTCCGGGTCTCCAGAAATTGCCCTCCTCCCCTCCCCCCCCGCGGTCCCCGTCGCGCCCCCTTCCCCGGTCTTTATCAAACTTCCTCGGCCGCGGGGCACTGGGACGGGGGCGTCGGCAGCGCCAGCCCGGCGGGGCTCCGAGGAGTAAACAGAGCAACAGATGAGGCACTCTCGGGGACTTAAAAGATGCCAGTCGGAAGTTTGGGGCCGGGGGTCTCGGGCAGGCCGGCAGGTCGGCTCGGACCGTGCCCCCCAGCCAACCACCCCAGCACACCCTGTCCTGGCGGGGGTGGAGTGGGTGGCGTGGGCAGCGGGGCCCGGGGGGACAGCCTCCGGTCTCCAACCCCCCGCGTCGCCCCCGCGCCGCAGCTCAAACTTTACAAAGAGTGAAATTTCCCGTCGCCCGAGGGGCCGGCGACACCCGGACGGCCGGGGGGCTCGCAGCCGGGGCCCTGGTGCGGGCGAACTTTCGCCGGCCGGTGGGCACTTTGGGTCGGGAGGCGGGGGCGGCGAGCGTCGCCCTCCGCCTCCGCAGCCGCCTGCGTTTCGGGTTTGACGTTTGTGAGAGCTCGGGCCGCCTCCGCCGCCAAGCCGTCGACTCGTGTGTTTTGTAATCAAAGTGTGAGGCTAATAAAGGGCGGCGCCACAGCCTCTTGACTCCGGCGTGGGAGGGATTCGCAGGCATTTAAACAAAGAAACTAGTTGGGGTTGGGCTCCCAAAGTCCTTATTTGGGTGTTGTGGCAAAGCCTGCGGTCACCTTTAGGTGAAGCAGGTTACGCGAGCACCGTTTGGTGTTATATCTTGACGAGAGTACGCTCACGGCTAATAGCAGATATGGTGACTGTGATTGTAGGAAGTGTCCTTTGATTGACAGCAGGACATTTAAATACAGCCTCCGCTCCCCCCTCCCCAATTTTACAGAAACACTACACGACCAGGCCAGATGTCTTAGTCTCCCTCTACTGGCCACTTACGTTACAGCGTTCTTTTCAGTGTTCAGTGCTAGGTACATTTAGTTTTACTTAATCTTCAAGTAGTTTTATTTAATCATCTTGCATAATTCTGACAACGACAACAGCGAAAAAGAAAACCCTAAAATTGCCACTGTAAAAGAGACAGCGTCCTAATTTTGTATATCGGGTAATGGTTCACAGTCTGGTCTATGCTTGGGGAATATTGTTAGAACTTTGCCACACGTAATTAAGAATAAATTATCTAAAGTTCTTTTTTATTACTCAAAATAGATTTTTTCTGTATTTTGATTACATGTAAAACTGAAATTTGAACATACCAAATCTTGCCAGTTCTATTTCTATATTCTCTGTTCCCATAATATACCCTAGGCAACCAGAGTAGATTATCCAAAAATCTAGGTTACATGTAGAATAAAACCAGAATCCCTGGTGATTATGTAAATACTTACTTTTTTTCAAGGAACTGTTTTAGCTGCATAAGAAACTTTTTCTATTGTGCGTTGTAGATATGTTCATAAATTTTAGACTAGAATTTCATTTACCTTAATTTAGTTAATTTAACACTATAACCATGAAAAACTGCAGGTAGTTTATGGAAAATTTTGTAATACATTTAAGTATAAATTTGAAAACAGAAGTTTGAAGGGCAAATAAAGAGGGCGTGTATGAAGGAGACAGAGTGAGGCCAAAGCAAGTCTGCTCTACTTTATCACATAAATTTGTGTGACTTTCATATCTGTGCAAGTGACTGAAATAGGTGTTTTTTTTGACCAGTAGTCCTTGAGAATTTAATGTGGTTCAGATGTCAAAAGTTAGAAAATTTAGTAATAATGCTCTGTCATGCAAAAGCAGTTATCTTCTTAGCAATTTTCTTAATGAAGTATGAGTAATTTGGGTAACGTTAGAGAAAATAGTGTTTATTGTACCATGAAGTGAGTGATTGCTTAACAAATTGAACGCATCAAAATGTTCATCATGTATTATTAAACAAATATCATTTGCTTAAGTGAGAATTGGCCCCTAAAGTACTAAGGTATAGTTTTAATCTCCATGCTCCGCTTTCCTTTGGTTTCCAGCGTGGTCCATCTGCAGAGGAGGGGAGAGGGGAGTAGGAGGCTGTTACAGAGAATTACCATTACCAGGATAATTTCTTGATGATTTTATCACTTCAAGTAGAAGAATTTTTTAAACTCGAGTCAGTGAATTTTGGTATAAATTTGAGTTTACTCTGTCTGGAGTTTCTGACGTCTGGAAATCTGAAAAGTTTTTGCCCTCATTTAGCCTGACAGGGAAGGAGGGGCTCTTCCTTGGTGCTTTTTAGCCAGCCAGCAGAGTGAATGGGACCAGCCTCCTCCAGGTTTGAGGCTGTTGAAGTACTGCAACTTTGGTGTTCAGGAATTCCATTCCTCAGTCTGCCTAAGGCTTTTTTCTAAGTGGGAGGGGAGAACACTTGCCAAAGTACAATGTGTAATTGACATCCTAAGGACAGTGAGCTGAGGAATTAACAGGATTTTCCTGGGAAGGTTCCTTCCAACCTAGACATGGAGTTCTTCCTCTCTGGGTCTTTGGTGGAAGTAAGACAATGGAGATCTTTCCTGATAATATCCCACCCCCTAATCTCTAGGCTAGAGGTCTTTCCTTAGTACTTTTTTTTTTTTTTAAAGATTTTATTTATTTGACAGAGAGAGAGACAGAGCAGGAACACAAGCAGGGGGAGTGGGAGAGGGAGAAGCAGGCTTCCCGCCGAGCAGGGAGGCCGATGTGGGACTCGATCCCAGGACCCTGGGATCATGACCTGAGCCGAAGGCAGACGCATAACAACTGAGCCACCCAGGCGCCCCTCCTTAGTACTCTTAATATCATCCTCTACAAAACTGTATCACTGCCGTAATTAAATTGTGTCATAATGTCTTCTGTCTCCTCATTTGAATGTAAAAACCTTTGTTTACTAGTCTTTTTAGTCACATATTCTCTTTGATTGACAAAAATAATATAGAAAAAATGCTAAGTACAGGAAAGTATTAAGAATATGAAAGTACCCATGTCTTCCAGGAATTACCACTATTTTAACATTGAAGGTATATGCATATATTTAAAAAAATCTGGAATTCATTTTGTGCATTCCACTGTTAAACTAACTTCTTTTATTAACCTATAGTTTTTCCTGTGTCTTTAATGTTCTTTGAAAACATTTTCATTGGCTCTATAATGCTTAATTTCACAGAAGTACAATACAGTATAAAAATCATTCACCTTTTGTTAGTTTTTTACCTTCTTTACTATTACTTCTTATAATTCCTAATGATGGATGGTTGACATCCTTCTAAACCATTGTGAGCATCTCTAATATTTCCTTAGAATAACTCACATGAATTAATACATGTAAAACACTTAGAAGATCTGGCACTTGTAGGTACTCAATAAGAAATTTCCTTGAAGTAGAATTATTGGTCTCAGGGCACAGATATTTTCAAGCTTCTGGTGCCTATTGCCAGATTGTCCTCCAGAAAGGTTATTCCACTTGATACTTTCACCAGCAGTGCCCACTTCTAGTTTCCTGCATCATTCCCAATCTAAGTTATTATTAAACTCTACCCCCAAAAACCAATCAAATACTTTGCCAGTCTGCAGATAACGACTATTTCCACCAAAAGACATACCCAGGATTCTTCACAGCAGTTCTATTCATATCATCCCCAAACTGGAACAACCTAAATGTCATCAGCAGTAGATTGGATAAATTGTGGTATATTCATTAAAAAAAGAATGCGTGACTGATAGATACATGCAGCAACATGGGCAGATGTCACAGATACAAGGTTGAATAAAAGAAGCCAGGCAGGACAGCGAATACTGTTTGAGTCTACTTATATGAAGTTCAAGTACAGGCCTAATTGGGTGACAGAAGTCAGACTGGTGCTTACCTCTGTGGGGGGTATTTACCGAGAGGAGGCCCAGTCAAGGGAGCTTCTGAAGTTCAGGAAATGTTTTATATCTTGATCTTGGGTGGTGGTTACATTATGTACACAGATGTAAAATTTCACTGAGATGGATGTGCACTGGAGATTTTTAAAAACTATTGTAATGGCTGAAGTGTACTTCAAAGTTTAAAAAATTAATAATTCACCAGTTTGGTAGCTGACATGTGGTATTTTGTGATTTTGTTTCTTGTCCCTGTCTTTAATGGGATTGTCTCTTTTGTTTTATTGTTAAGTATGATCTTGGCTTCGGCCCAGAGTTTGCAGTGTGCGTGGCGCTGTTCTTGGTGCTAGGAATATAGCAGTGAACAAAACAGTCCTTGCTCTCTTGTTACTTCTATTCTAGAGGGGGAAGATAGATAAATATATATGACAAAAGAAAAAGAAATTGAGTTAGGAGAAAAGAAAGGCCTGGGGATAGTATAAGGCCACTTTTATATGGCGAGATTATGGAAGGCCTTGAGAAGGAGACATTTGAACAGAAGATATTCTGGATTTTACTTAGAGCAAACGGTCTGTTTTGAGTAGAGGAGTAAAGAATTTGACTTAACCTTCACAAGGTTCACTCTGGCTGCTACTTGGAGAATAGACTAGAGGGAGGCAAAGATGACAGGCTGACCAGGAAGAAGGCTATTGCAGTCATCCAGGTGAGAGATGATTTTACAAGTTGGAGTCAGTTTTGATAATTTTTCAAATGTCATATTAATTTTTATTCCTGAAGCTTGAATGAGTGAAGAGCTTCGTTTATGAGAATAGAAAATTTTTATCTAGAGTAGTGCTTCTGGATAGCAGTTTCTCAGGTCCTCACTCTGAGTCCGGGAATTCACGCAGACACTTATTGAATGCTTTCTACCACGTGTGAGGCTCTGTTTTGATTGTGTTAGATGTATTAATTAGCTCATCTATTTCTCAACTTCTGTTTCTTAACCTTGCTGGATAAGTGCTATTATTATTCTTATTTTACCGTGGGATCTCAGGGTTAGAGAGGTCAGTAACTCGCCCAAGGTCACAAAGCTAGAAGGGCATAAAGCTAGCTGATCTGAATTCAGGTGGGTTGACTCCTGAGCTCACTCTCTTGACCAGTAAGTAGATGGTACTGGGTTTCTCCCTCGTTGTCTGTCTTTATCCTGGGGTGTGAGGGGGCATAGGTGGAACAGATACCACAGGGTTCCAGAGAGAGAAGTCTAGAGCCATTGTGCCTTTGTTTCTGTTCTTTTTAAATTATTGTCTTAAATGTGAATATGTTAAAAATGATCATAACTGCTTTGGTAACAGTTTATAAAATATTTGAGAAGTTTTATAATTTAACTCTGTTTTCGTCTTTGTTATAATGGATTTTTTATCGGAGTGTGTTTTTATTTTTTAAATTAGGGCTAAAAATTATTTTTAAAATTGATTTTATATACATTTTCCTGTAATGATGAAATTGCTTTTAGTGTTATGACAAACTTACTAGGTGAACATATATCTTCCTATAAGAGAACAAACAGAGAACTTCTCAATATCTTTTTTTAATGACAGTTAATCATAAGAAAATATATGAGCATTCTTCTCATGTGTTGCACTTATAAAAGTGAATATATATACTCGATCTTGCTATTTGAATAAAATCTGTTTTGATATGGGAGTCTCATCTCAAGCTGCTTGGAGGCAGTGACATATAGTTCTCTCATCACGCCTTTTTTTTTTTAAACTCTTAAGTTTGGGGCAGGTTTCTGCTTGGTATGCTCTCATATCCTGTGTTCTTAGGTATGAAATTGAATTTACTGAATATCCAAGGGGAAGAATGCCTTTATATTTGATGATCTGAAGTGGGGGCTCAAGAATAATGGAACAGGTGTAGAGGAATTTGATTATAAAGCAAACTTTGGTTGGTTTGAGGATTTCAAACTCCACGATAATGTGCACAGCTTTTGAACAGTTGGACAGCATTGATCTTGCAGCTGCTACCAAGTTTCTGATTCTTTTTGGAAGTGACATTGTAATAATATAGTGCTCGTTTACTTACTTTTCTATTAATATTAAACTGATTTTTCCCATGAATTACAGTGTGATTTACTGGTAACCTGGATGATTTTAGTATGTGTTTCTGAGAACTCTGGTTTTTTTATTGAAGAATGGTTTTTAGAAACCAAGGCCTGGCATTAGGGTGTTCATTGCTATAGGCCTTCTCAGGGGACAGAGCTAGGAAATTCACTATGCACACACATCTTTGTTTCTGTTCTATCTCTCTGTATGTTTTAAAACCTATGAGTTTTTGGGGTGCCTGGGTGGCTCAGTCATTAAGCGTCTGCCTTCAGCTCAGGTCATCATCCCAGGGTCCTGGGATCGAGCCCCGCATTGGGCTCCCTCCTCAGCGGGAAGCCTGCTTCTCCCTCTCCCACTCCCCCTGCTTGTGTTGCTGCTCTCACTATCTCTCTCTCTGTCAAATAAATAAATAAAATCTTTAAAAAAAAATAAAAATAAAAACAATAACACAGAATAACTGGAAATCCAGAGTAACTGCATTCATAAGTCTGCAATGAGTAGTACAATTAAAACACATTTATTCTTTCAGAGGCGCCTGGGTGGCTCAGTCATTAAGCATCTGCCTTCAGCTCAGGTCATGATCCTGGGGTCCTGGGATCGAGCCCCGCATCAGGCTCCCTCCTCAGCGGGAAGCCTGCTTCTCCCTCTCCCACTCCCCCTGCTTGTGTTCCCTCTCTTGCTGTGTCTCTCTCTGTCAAATAAAATCTTAAAAAAAAAAACAAAACCTGTGAGTTTTCATAATGATAACTTTGATTCTTTTTTAAAAAATTTTATTTTATTGTGTTATTCACCATACATTACATCATTAGTTTTTGAGGTAGTGTTCCATGATTCATTGTTTGTGTATAACACCCAGTGCTCCATTCAATAAATGATAACTTTGATTCTAATCCAGTACCAATGGGTTCATTTTAGCCTTCCCCCTTTCCTTACTTGAAACTTTTTTGTTCAGCACTGAGAAATCCAGCTCTCATTATCCACAATATAGTTATGTTTTGTTCCTTCTTCGTGTTTACATAAAGTAGTTCTAGAATTGCTAACCCATACCCTTGTAATAAATTTACTGACTAAATTACAGTATTTTTTTATCAGTTTTTTGGTTCTTAGCTTTATATCTATAATATCTTTAGCCTTACAATATCTAATATATATCTATAATATCTAGCCTATAATTTCCAGTTATCTATAACATCTAGTCAGCCCCTGTTTTCCACACTTAGCTTAGGTTCTGTTCTTTTCTCCCCCAGTTTAGCGTGTTATGTCCTTTATTTATAATACAGTTGGGTTTGTTACTGTTTGTGTTGTGTTTTTGATTTCTCCCACATCCTGGTTGGTTTTAATTATTGGTTTGTATTTTGTAAAATAATACCAGGGTTCTAAGAAGTTTGAGTTATAGGAAAAGGTATACTCAGAAGTGTCACACCCTCTTCCATCTCTCCAATGTCTTTCCATCCCTTTTCCACCCACCTCTCTTTATTTTCTGGTTTATCTGGTGTGGAGTTTTTGTTTCTTTTCCCACAAATGGGCAGATGAATGTGTATTTTCTTATATCTACTTCCTTTACACAAAGGGGTGGCTTATGATAAATACTCTGCTTTTTTCCCCCACCTAATAATATATACTGGGAATCATTCTGTGTCAGCTCATGGAGCTCTTTCTTATTCTTTTTAATAGCTGTATAGTACTCCTTTATGTGGATGTTCCCTGTTTTATTCATTCTCTTGTGTATAGGCATTTAGGTTGTTCATAATATTTTGCAATTACAGATAGTTACAAAAAATGTATAACTTTGTGTGTATGTATTTTCATATTGTTGGAGGTATATTCAGGTTAGATTACTAGAAGTGGGATTACTTGGTCGAAAGGTAAGTGCATATGTTTTGTTAAGATTACCAGATTTCCTTCCAGAACGGTTGGACCAGTTTGCATTCTGACCAACGGCGTATGAATGTGCATCATTCCCCACATTCTTGTTATCAAACTGTTTTCATATTTTTTAATCTTTGCCAATCCAATAGGTGAAAAATGGTATCTATGTTTTAATCCGCATTTCTCTAATTACAAATGAGTTTGAACAACAGTTCATATATTTGAAAGCCATTTTCTTTTTCTTCTTTTTTTTTTGAAAATTATGTGTTTATAGCTTTTTCTGACTGTCTTTTTTTTTTAAGATCTTATTTATTTATTTTGACAGAGAGAGAGAGAGACAGTGAGAGAGGGAACACAAGCAGGGGGAGTGGGAGAGGGAGAAGCAGGCTTCCCGCCGAGCAGGGAGCTTGATGCGGGGCTTGATCCCAGGACCCTGGGATCATGACCTGAGCCGAAGGCAGCCGCCTAACTGACTGAGCCACCCAGGTGCCCCTAAATAAATAAATCTTAAAAAAAAAAAAAAGCTCATCTTTGCTCCAGTAATTTGACTATCACCTTTGTCATATGCTGAAATTCTCTATATACTTGCATCAGTTTCTGCACTTTCTGTTCTTTTCCACTGATCTGTTTATTTACTCTTATACCACTACCACACTTTTAATTATGGAGACTTTTATTGTATGTTTTTAAGTCTGGTAAGACTAGTCCCAACCTTGTAGTTAGTTATTTACAGTGTTTTCTGGCTATTCTTGCAGGTTTATTTTTCCGTATGAACTTTAGTAGCAACTTGTCTAATTTCATTAAAAGCTTGTTGATATTTTGGGGTGCCTGGGTGGCTCAATTGATTGAGTATTGGACTCTTGGTTTTGGCTCAGGTCATGATCTCAGGGTTGTGGGATTGAGCCCTGGGAGCAGCTCCGAGCTCAGCATGGAGTCGGCTTGAGATTCTCTCCCTCTCCGTTACCCTCTGCCCCTCCCCCCACTCTTATGCTTGCACACACTCTCTCAAATAAGTAAATAAATTAAATCTTTTTTTTAAAAAGCTTGTTGATGTTTCAAAGCAAGAAACAGATTCTTAATTATAGAGAACCATCTGATGGTTACCAGAGGGGAGGGGGGTGGGGGGATGGATGAAGTAGGTGATTGGGATTAAGAAGGGCACTTGTCCCGGTGAGCACATGGTGATGTGTGGAAGTGTTGAATTACTACATTGTACACCCGAAACAAATATAACACTGTATGTTAACTCACTGGAATTAAAATAAAAACTTTTTAAAAAAGCTTCTTGGTATTTTATTGATATTACATTGAATTTCTAAGTTAACTTAGGGAATTGACTTTTTGGGATGTTGAGTCTTCTGTCCAAGAACAGGGATGTCTCTTTATTTAAGTCTACTTATGTGACTTTGAGATATGTTTAAATTTTTTTCTATAGATTTTGCACATGTGTTAAATTATTTCTATATATTGTTTTCTTTGTTACTATTATAAATGAGCTTTTCTCTACCATTTGCTTGCTCATTGGTTATTGGTTGCATATATGAAGATTTGACTTTTTTTAAAAGATTTTATTTATTTGAGAGAGAGAGAGAAAGAGAGCGAGAGAGAACATGAGCAGGGGGAGGGGCAGAGGGAGAGGGAGAAGCAGACTCTCGGCTGAGCAGGGAGCCCGTCCTGGGCCTGGATCCCAGGACCCTGGGATCATGACCTGAGTTGAAGGCAGATGCTTAACCAACTCTGAGCCACCCAGGTGCCCCAAGATTTGACTTTTGAATGTTACTTTTATTTCCTCCTAGTTTACCAAAAGAGCTGTTAGAGTTCGTTGTATCATCAGTTCACTAGAGGTCCCTATCATATGCGAATAGAGTTTTTCTGCTTCTTTACCTCTTCTGCCTCTAAATGAATTTTCTTACCTAACTGCACAGGCTTATATCCCTTACAGTGTTAAATAGTGGTGGAGATTGTGGATATCTTTCTTTGTTCTTCATTTTCGTAGAAATGCCTCTATTTTCTTCTTAAATTGGGTACTAGCTTTAGGCATAATTAATCATATTAAGAAAGTTTCTTTTAAATTTTTTAGTGTTTTTATCATGAATGGATGTTGAATTTGTCAAAAGACTTCTTCAGCACCTATGAAGAGAACCATATGCTTCTCCCCCTTACATTTGTTAATGTGCATATAACATATTTTTAAATGTATTTTATCATTGGCTGCTGTGAAGACAGCCTCATGTAAAAATATTTTTCACTACATGCTTCACTATTGGATACTTAAGTTTTATTCTGGTGATGCTTTGTACCTAAGTTTAAAAATGTTATTCTGTATCTAGATTTTTTTTAATTTTTCTTTTTTCTTTCTTTTCTTTTTTTTTTTAAGATTTTATTTATTTATTTGACAGAGAGAGAGAGCACAAGTAGGGGGAGCGGCAGGCAGAGGGAGAGGGAGAAGTAGGATCCCCGCCAAGCAGGGAAGCCTGATGCAGGACTCGATCCCAGGACCCCGAGATCATGACCCAAGCAGAAGGCAGACACCTAACCGACTGAGCCACCCAGGTGCCCCTAGATTTTTTTTTAAAGATTTTATTTATTTATTTGACAGAGAGAGACAGAGGGAACACAAGCAGGGGGGGGCGGTGGGAGAGGGAGAAGCAGGCTTCCCGCAGAGCAGGGAGCCCGATGCGGGGCTCGATCCCAGGACTCTGGGATCATGACCTGAGCCGAAGGCAGACGCTTAACGACTGAGCCACCCAGGTGCCCCTTCTGTATCTAGATTTTAAAATGCCACTGCTTGGAGAGCCTGGGTGACTCAGTCCGTTAAGCGTTAAGTGTCTGCCATCAGTTCAGGTTGTGATCCCAGGATCAAGCCCTGTGTTGGGCTCAGTGGGGGAGTCTGCTTCTCTCTCTCCATCTGCCCCTTCCCTCCCTTGTACCCCCTGACTCATGCTCTCTCTCTCAAATAAATAAAATCTTAAATAAATAAATAAAATACCACTGCTTTTGGTTATTTTTAGTATAAAAAATTGACAAATAGAACTGACATAGAGGAACAAATAAACACTGAGCAAGTTATATATATATGTATATATATAAATATATAGAATAGGAATCTCTAAAGCATTAATGATCCAGGAATTTCTCTAAAGCAGTATTTTCTAATCTGTGTTTTGTGAACCCCAGGGGTTTAAGGTATCCTGGGAGTTCATTTCTTTTAATTTGTCTTATAAAAAGACAAGGATTTTTTTTTTTAATGGATTAGCTTGAGTGCCTCTGAGTGTATATATGAACAAGCATTCATGGGATGGTTAGTGGAAATCAGTTGAATGTTATCAAGATTGAGTTACTGGATTGGTTTGTCATTCAGCTGAGTGCTGCTAGCTACCATAATGGTTTTGACTTTAATTTTAATTTTTTTTTTAAGAGAAAATTTCAAACACACAAAAGTAGACAGAATAGTATAATGTACTCCCATGTTAACCATCACTCTGCTTCAGTGAATATCAGTTCATGAGCAGTCTTGTTTCAGTTAACCCTCCTCCTTCCCTTGCATTTAGTTTTTTTTTTTAAGATTTTTAATTTTTTAAGAAATCGCTACACTCAACATGGGGCTTGAACTTAACAACCCTGAGATCAAGAGTTGCACTGAACCAGCCAGGTACTCCCGCCTTTAGTTATTTTGAAGCAAATTTGTGACAGTGTAATTATATTTGTGCGTATTTTAGCACGTATATCTATAAGGCCTCTTTTAGAAGAAATACCGTTATCACAACTAAAAATAATTGCCAATTCCTTAATATCGTGAAATATTCATTGTTCAAAATTTCAATTGTCTCAAAAATGGCATGACTTTTTATATTATCTGTTTGAATCAAGATCCAAATACAATCCACACATTTGTGATTAGTTCATATGCCTTGTAAATCTTTTAATCTGTAGCAGTAGTTCTCAACTGGATGGGTTTTGTCTTCCCCACAAGATGCTTGGCAATGTCTAGAAACATTTTTGGGGTGGGGGTGCTGCTACTGGAATCTAATAGGTAGAGGGCAGGGGTGCTGCTAAACATCCTGCCCAGCACAGCCCCTACGAGGAAGGACTGTGTCAGTAGCGTTGGAAGACCCTGAGCTGTAGGTTTTCCTCATATTTCTCATTTTTCCTTTGCAATTTATTTTTGGTAGAAAGTGGTTGCTTGTCCTTCAAAGTTTTCCACTTTCTGGATTTTGCTTATTACATCTCTGCTGCATCTTTTAACATTTTCCTCTCTTTCCTGTAAACTGGTAGTTGGATCTAGAGAAACTTGATCAGATTTAGGTTTTTTCCTCAAGAATATTTTTATAAGTGGGTGGTATAGTCTTCAGTCAGGAGGCATAAAATGTTTGGTTGTTTTCTCTTTTTGTCATGTTTACTGCCATTGACAAATGCCAGTATCCATTCATTCATTCATGAGTGGTTCCAAAATGATGATAATTTAATTACATAATTCTTTTTCATTTACTAGCTAGAATACTTCTCTAAAGAGATTTTTCTTTACTTATTTGGTTACCTAGTGGTACAGTTTGTATAGGAGAGGCAGAATTAAATGTTTCCCTTTATCACTAGTTTTGGAATTAATTGGCTCATTCACATTCTTTGTTGGTTATTCATTAAAGAAAAGCTTTAATGAATAATATTTATTACCTTTAAGCAACATAGACAAGTAAAAAGATGAATAAAAAAAGGGTTCATGTCTCTGACCACATACCTGGTAATTTAAAACAACAAAACCAAAAAAAGGAGCTAGTGAGAAATTCCATCAATAAAGAAAGATTAAAAAAGGAGAAGTGAAAATCTTTTGTCTCCTTCCTACAGTCCTTTTCTCCAATGGTAAACACCATGAACAGTTTTGAGTTTCCATCCCAGAAGGCAGGGATTATACACTGTACACATGATTCTATACTGTACTCTTTTTCATTCATTAAAATATTCTGGAGTTCGAGGAGAGCTTTTTGTATCAGTATATACAGATATCTCATTCTTTTTAGTGGTTGCATAGAATTCCATTCTGTGGATTTACCATAATTAGCCTGGTTCTCTGTTGATGGATTCCTCATCTGGTTTCTCCCTCTTTCTTTTTTCCTTAGTACTTAATAGTGCTCTAGTGTATATATTTTTGTGTGTTTATCTTTCTTCTTGACAAGCATTTGGGTATCCTTAAGGTACGTTCCTAGTGTTACACATTTTGAAAATTTTTTTATCTGTAGTCTTATTTTATTTTTAAAAAGATTTTATTTATTTGAGAGAGAGAGAGAAAGAGCACAAGCGGGGTGAAGGGCAGAGGGAGAAGCAGACTCCCCGCTGAGCAGGGAGCCCGATGTGGGACTCCATCCCGGTACTCCAGGATCATGACCTGAGCCGAAGGCAGATGCTTAACACGGAGCTACCCAGGCGCCCTGTAGTCATATTTTAAAGTTTATGTTCTAAAGGGACATAAGGAACACTGATACTGAAATATAAGTTTGTGAGCTTAACCATACTAACTATGCAAATTTAAGATGCTAATTTATCAGGGCAGTAAGTTACATTCATCAGCTAATTCTAATACATCAAAAATCAATATTAAGGAACATACAATGACCTATCTGACTTGTATTTTATTATGGGGAGGGGGGAATAAAACACTTTCAGAATGTTTTGTGAAGTGCAGAACTTTTCTTCTGTAATTTAGAAGTATAGTTTTCCTTGAGCACAAAACACAGGAATTTCAAACATCTAATACTGAATCCTGTTTATCAGTTAGTAATCATAACAGTCTGACATCATGTGCAGTAAATTACGACATTGTTCAAGCTGGGAGATACCATCGTAGATAATTCGGTAATTCAGTGGTTTTTTATGTGCAAAGGCTGTTTTCAGATAAGCAGTCACTGTTTGACAAAGAAATTGGAATGATGTCCACTGTGGTCCTTTTGATTTATATAGTGTCTTATGGATACTTTAGTATTAATACATATAAAAAAGAAAATTAAATGGTCCTGGGGATCTGCCTGGAGGTCCTGGAGGTATTCTCACTGCTCAGGAGCTCCATACACTTAAAAAGAAACAACACATGAACTAAAGTCAGAACAATGAATCAGTTTGGCTACCATCCTCACCGATTTACTGAGTGACAAAATATGGGACACAAGGCACCCTGGAAGCAGAGGCTTTCTGGCCAGTTCCCATCAATGACGTCAGAAACTTTCTGTGGTGACCACATGAGAGCTTTCTCCCCCAGAGCCTGCTTTGTGGGGTCATGGGGTTTTCCTCTTCTCTGTGAACTCCCACAGTGCCTCACCTATCACACACACGACACTGTAGATATGCGGTCAGTCCTTTTTACTTTATTGCTTTTTGAAGTAAGCTTGGGGTATAAATAGTTTTATCTGCAGATTAGAGGAATTTGAGTCTTCTTACTTAATTTAACTTGTCACGGGTCTGAGTCATATTTCTCTCTTACATTCTTCCTATTTCAGTACTCTTTTAAAGCTAATTTTCTGTGTGCCTGGTCCCTTGAATCATTTTTTTCATTCTTTTCTTTGTTCTCTTTCTTTCTTTCCCTTCCTTCCTTCCTTCCTTCCTTCTTTCCTTTCTTTTCTTTCTCTTCCTTCCTTTCTTTTCTTTTCTCTTCTCTCCTTCCTTCCTTCCTTCCTTCCTTCCTTATTTTCTGTATATCAAAGGATCAGATCCCATGGTTACTGAAGAGCAGAGTCCTTTCTGTTTGATTCAGGAAATTCTTTCCTCAGACCTGCTTTTCCAACCATCCAAATGCCAAGTACTCAGTGCTGGACTCTGCTCCCTAATTTTCTTCTTCTTGCCTCTCTGTGGGCATCCAGCCTGTGGTAGGAGAGATCAGATCCCCTGATGTGAAATTTTTTTCTCAGTGTCCTCATTCCTGAACCCCTTGTTAGAATTGATTATCCAGGGGTGCCCAGGTGGTTCAGTTGGTTAAGCATCTGCCTTTGGCTCAGGTCATGATCCCAGGATCCTAGGATCAGCCCCGCATCAGGCTTCCTGCTCAGTGGGGAGTCTGCTTCTCTCTCTGCCCCTCCCTCCTGCTCTGCTCTCTCTCACTCTCTCAAATAAATAAATAAAGAATTGATTACCCAGAGTCTTTTGTATACCCCTTTCTCTCGGAAACACCTTGTTGGGGCTGCCCATCTCTTCGGGAGTGTTACCTTCCCCCAGGAACTTATTCACTCACTTCCTGCCAGTTGCAGAGTGCTGGTTTTCAGCCTTACTCCTGGCCCCAGGCCTGCTGCACAGATCCTTCACCAGCTCCAGTGCTCGGAGAAATTCTTCCGTTTCTTTGGACAGAGCAGAGGAAGACTGTGACACAGACTTCTGAGGACTTTAAGATCAAGTGATGTTAGGATATGGCTGACTCTCTCTAGCTCTTCCTCTCCACCACATCAATGATTTTTTGTTTCCTGACCACCATCATGGTTTCTAACCTATCTCTGTAATGCAATGTTTATTTAACATTTTTCTTTAAAACAACTTCAAAGGGATTTGGCTTTTTCAATTTGATTTTGTCCTAAACAGAGGTTATCTGTTAAATCACGTTTGCGATGCTCACTACATATTTTAATATTTGTGAGAAAAGACACATTTATTGAGATAAAGAGTCTTTATCGTATAAAATGTGTACAGGTGAGATTGTCCGAAGGTTGGTGGTGATTGGTGAAAGGATAGTAACAAACACAGGGAAAGAATACACATTTCTTTAAGGGAAGTAAGGGATAGAACTTAACCAAATGAGAACGGCTTTATGCAGCAGGAGGCCCAGCAGCAGGACACACTGTCCTGGCCTTCATTTCTCATAAACGTGTCCCATCCAGTACAGTGCCGTCTGGGAGCTGGAGCCCATCACGTCCAGCTGTCCTTACGGGGGGTTGGTGCCGGGGTTCTTGGGGTGCCTCCCGGTTTCAGCGGTGACCTTGCCTGCCCAGCAAGTGTGAGGAACTCCTCTTAACCTTAGCATGTTCCTCAGTACTTCTAGCAAGATGGGGTGACTTGAAGATCAGCTTCTCAGATGTACCATCTTCCTAGCAGGCTTTAAGCCTGCTTGACTCTGCTTCCTCCAGGTTTGCATAACTCTACACCTTGGGAGCCCTGGAGCTAGATCAATGGAAAGTAACTAGAAGGTGTGTACACACCCAGCGGAAAGAAGGGATCCTTAAATGAGGAAAGGTAGTATATCTATTTTGTCAGAATGCATGGATTCTTGAAATAAATGACATTATTTTTTTTTTAGTACTTTTCGTTCTTATTGTTTTTGAAGTGTCAGTACTATACATCTTGCATTCAGCCATTTATATGTGAGACAGTTTGCCAAAGTTTGCCGTCGTATGGAGAGATTTATTTTCAGATGTATGAAATTTCTGGAAATGCAGCTTCAGAAAGAAAAGGAAACCGCCAAGTCATTGGGAATTATCTTTAGGTATATTAGAACCCATCCCCTTTTGTCTGTTCAAGGACATGGCTTCAATAATTGCACCCCTGCCCCCCATATCATTTTTTTCTCAAATAGTATATAACTTTCATTAAAAAAAAAGAGAGAACATCCTTGTCCTGACATTCCCCCTTCATCTGCAGCCCCATTTCTTTACTCCCTTTATAGCAAAATTCATCAAAAAGAATTGTCCGTGTTTACTGTCTCCAGTTTTGTTTTTGTTCTTTTTTTAATCTCTTTTTTCCTAATTAAGGCCCCATTCTCCCTGAACTCGATCGGACTTTGATCTTTACTACTCGGTGGTAGCAGTCTGGTCAGAATGACCAGTGAGTTTCCCATTATGTGGCTTCTGGGGACTCCCTATGCTGGTTTTTCTCCAGCTTCACTTCTCCTTCTCAGTCCTCATTGCAATCCCTTCCTATCTCCCTGAGCTTTTAACACTGGAGGACCCCAGGGGTTAGCCCTCAGTAGTTCTCTTTTTCTAGCATTCATCTGATCCCCTGACTTCAGCTGTCATCTGTATGTGGATGATTCCTAAATTTTTGTCTCCTTCACAGACCTTTCCCTTGAGCTGTAGTCTTGAATATGTAATTGCCAACTTCACGTCTCTCCTCGGACGAGCACTAGCATGTACCGTCCTCTGCTGTGTCTGCACTGGAAGCCACAACTCCCTTCCCAGGCAGCCGTACTCCTCCTCCTGCTGTCTTCCCTGCCTCTGTTAATGGCCAGAATCTTTGGCGTCATCCTGATCTCTTCTCTTTTAATGTACATTAAATTCTTCAGCAAAATCTTGTTGGTTTACCTTCGTAATCTCACCCCTTCACATGGCTCCCCTCATATAAATTGAGATTATTGCAGTAGCTTTCTAACTGGTCCCCCTTCTTCCGCTAGCACAGGAACCAGAGTGACACTTCTAAAATATAAGTTAGGTCTGGTGACTCTCCTGTTGGAAACCCTCCCAAGAACCCATGTCACCCCGCGTAAAAGCCTCCCTGGGCCCTGCAGAGCCTGCGGCCTGTGTCCCGCAGCGCTCCCGGGCTCGCCTGCTGCAGCCGCACCAGCCTGCTCTCCGTCTCCTGCGTGGCCCTCACACTTGCCCTCGCTTCTCCTTCCACTTGGAGCATTTGTCCTCAGCTACCCCAGGGCCTGTTCCTGCACTTCCACTAGGGTGTTTTCTCATCGTCATCTTCTCAGCGAGACCTTCCCCAACTACTCTAGTAGAAAATAGAGAATCCCTTACCCCCGGCACACTTTTTCCTCCATAGCACTTGTGATTTTCAGACGTATATTGTATGGCTACTCGTTCGTTTTTCTGTCTCTCCCCAATAGCATGTAAGCTTCGAGAGTGTGGACATTTGATTTTTTGGTTTTGTGATGATTATATTTCAGGTGTCCTGATAATGCTTTGAACGAGTGAATGGCTGAGTTGTAGAAGACATTTTGGGTTCGTTTTACAGTACAGTTTATCCCTTGATGAAGGGAAGAAGATGGTGTGAAGTGTGTCTTTTACCCACATACAATGTTATGGCTCCTAAACTGATAAACCAGTATAACGGTCTGCATCTCCACCTGCTCATATTTTTCCTGCTCTCACCTCCTGGGTTGGACATTGCCCTCTAGGGGTCTCTGTGACCTAATCTTTTCTACCCAATCCTAGCTTCTTTTGTTTTCTTTTCTCATTCTCAGAGCTATCCCCCGTCCACACCCCCATCTATATGTTCCCTCTTCGTCCCCCTCGCTACACACACACACACACACACACATAAATGTAATTTAGTGTAGCACTTTCCTCTTAAGCATAAGTCTCTGGAAATTCCCTAGTCATCACCATGATTTCTTCTTCATTTAAAAATAGTTCCTGAAGTGCTACTTTTCTCTGTGGAACTTTGCTTAAGATAGCTACGATATTTTAATCCCTTTTGTCTAAAAGATTGCCCTCTTTCCATCTGCTCCACGTTCCGTTCTTCTGCATGATGGCCCAGACTCATAAGAGATTCATGGTAGCTCAGTCCAGTGCTGAGACTGCCCTCAGTGGCGGAACAGAACTTGTCTTGAAGATTCATCAATTTTAGGTATGTCTCTGGAACTGATATATGATATGTTGCTAGGAATGATTATTTTTCCCTCCGGAGAATGGCTGAGGTCCAGTGATGGTTTTTCCTCTCCTACACAAATCGATTGCAGGTTTCTTCATCAAGGTGGACAAGTTTTCTTTAATTTTTGTTCAGGAAATAAGTGTTAAGTATTACTTATTAATTAATATTACTTGTTAGTATTATTTATTTAATCTATACCTATTTACCTCTGATAACCTTATTATATGTATTTTCTGTATATACGTGTTCAGTGTTTATCCCAGAGACAGTAGAGGAATAATATGGAGAAGGGTGAAGAGCACAATGAGTATTTTTTTTTTTCACAATGAGTATTAAGATGAGCATATGTATGTATACAGAGAATGAACAAGTTAAGTGGGTATGCATAGTAGTTTGGCTAGACTGGAATTTTACATATGTAGCAGGTTCTGTAGGAGCACCACCCTATTTCCATTGGCTCTCTGTGTTTCCCTCTCTATTTCTATCTCTGTCTTTATCTCTTGAAGACTTCTTGGTGAAAGCACTTAAGACTTGACCTGAGGACTTTCTCCAGCTGCGGGAGCTCAGCACCTTACATTTGAAGCAGGCAGGAAATGCTGGGAGGTTAATGCCCCTAGGATAGCCCATCTACCATTGTCTTTGGGGAAACTCGATAAATAACCTTGCTTCCTCTTCCCTTGGGTCGGACCAGGCCCCTTCTACGTAGTCTTCCAGATGTCCCCAAAGGGGTAAATGCTCATTAGGGTACATATGCATTATGGCTTCTTCCAGTCTCACTTGGACATGCCTCTCCTCGTGTTTCTGGGGATCACCTGCCATGTGCGCATCTGCGCTCAGATTTATGTATCAGGATCTGCTTCTTGGAGACTCCAGCCTAAAGGAGTAGAAAATTATTAATGAGAAGAAGGGTCATAAATGAGAGAGACTGGGTTTGAAAGTAGAGTTTGGAATCCCTTTATTAAATAGCAGATAACAGATTTTTTACGTGATGGGTCATATTTGTGTATTAATGACTGTGTAATAAGTGTGCATTCATTTACTTGTATCTATGTGCAGATGTACTGGGAATGTGACCTACAAAGTAGAATCTGGAAGCTGCTTACTTACCTCATTGAATAGTTTTCTGGTTCTGCTATGTGGAAAAAATGTCTTGCCCTTAAGTTTATGTGTGATATGTTTTTACTTTGAAGCTGTTTGCTCCTGTTCTAATTTATTTCTCCCTTTCTTTATTCTTTTCAGATTCCTTCTTTTTCAAATGCTAGAAACATTCTGTGTAGTGATACGTAACCTTTAGCATGGGTACAATTGCAATGAAGTATTAACCTTTCACAGATTAATCAGCATATAAAAACTAGCCACCACTTTGCCATCTTTGAGGAATGATGTGGTCTGCTGGAATAAAATTTTCCTCTAACTGAAGATTCTCCTTGTGAAATATGGTTGAATGTCCTCAGAAAAGTTGCTCTGGAGATAGATATTCCTCATATGTCAATTACTTGTAGAAGGATTTGGATGGATACATTATGCTCTCGCGGAGAATATTGCACTATTTAATTATGATGACTAAGCATCATGGACCTTGGTTTGCTGTGCTGTATGGACTGCTGGTATGTGTGGGACCATGTGTGTGTACTAAATTGCCCCAGACCAGAGGTACTCACTGGTAATGTTTCATTTCCTTCCTTGCTATACTTTCCTGCTCTCTCTTACATACTGCTTCTAATTTTCAGTGGGGAATCAGACAACAGGTCTTCTTAAATTGCCCACTCTGTCATTCTGTTACATTTGTGATAGGATGAGAACCACCAGGAATGGAGTCAAGCTATGCAAAAGGGATTTGGCAGATACCATTTAAATAGGTCTGGCAGGCAAGGTTAGAATTTTTAAAGTCAGAGTGCTTGTGAAGCTGGAGAGTAGCTTTGAATTCTTATTACCCTGGGACAGAAGCTCTGCCTGGTGAATAAGAGTAGTCCGGGCTCATAGGTAATTTTACCCAAAAGACACTCAGATGGCTGGGCTAGTGATATGGTGTGTCTTGCTTCTTATGGAGTCTTATTTGACTATGGAATCCTTCTGTGAGTATCCTTAACTCCTGTGGGACAGTTTAAGAAATGCTCTTTTGGAGAATGCTGTATAGGCAGTCCTCACTTAGCACGGTTCTGATATGTACAGATTTCAGTTACCATGTAAAGGAAAATTGTTTCTCTGTTTACAACACTTCTAACACCAAATGTATGGATTTTCCACACTAAGCAATTCCCCAGTTCTCTGCAGATGCCAAGTGGGTGTCTTATAATTTAATTCAATTCTGACACTAACTACCTGGAGTTAGTGCAGAACCCACTTAAGGTTTAGTACTTAAGGGCTTGGTCCCACAAGACTGTCCGCCTACTTCAGACACCAGTCAGAAATAGTGGGTTCCTCGGTAACCTACACTTCTGTTCGATGTGGCTACGAATGGGGGTTCTCATGACCCCCTTTTCAGGTTTGATAATTTGCTATAATAGCTCACAGAATCCAAGGAAACATTTCGTATTACCAGTTGATGATAAAGGATATTAAAAAGGTTGCAAATGAACAGCCAGATGAAGAGGTACTTAGGGCGAGGTCCAGAAGAGTCCCATATGCAGGAGATTCTGTCCTGTTGGGGTTTGGGATGTGCCAGTCTTCTGGTATGTGGATGTATTCACCAACCCCAAAGGGCTCCAAACCCCTTCATTTAGGGTTTATGGAGGTTCCATTACATAGGCATGACTGATTAAGCCATTGGCAATTGGTCATTAATTCAATCCCCAGTCCTTATCCTGGCCTCGGAGGTTGGGAGTGGGACTCAAAGTTATAACCCTCTGATCACATGGTTGGTTCCTCTGGCAACCAGTCCCCATCTTGAAGCTCTCTAGGAGCCCACCAAAAGTCATCTCATTAGCATAAACTCAGGCACCATTTGATTGAAGGGAGCTTGTTAGGAATAACAAAAGGCATTACCCTTATCAGGAAATTAACAAGGGTTTTCTGCACTCCTGGGCCAGGAACCAGGGATCAAGACCAAATACATATTTCTTCTGTGGTTCAGTTAAATAACACTAGTTTCCCAGTAACATAATTCAAATTTTAGCTACCGTGATATATTAACTGTGCATAAAGTACAGTATTTGCTGCTAGCTCTTCCATATGTGGTCAGCGAATCTGTGTGTAAATAGCAGGTGCACATCTGTTCTTCAGTTCATACACAGACAGGAAAGCATGTTGTTTTGCTGCTTCCTTGTCTCCCAATGATAAACCCACATGACACATGGCAAAACTGGGTTATCAAAAGAGGAAGTGCTAATAAAGATGAAAGTGCCCAGCAGAAACAAAAAGTGATGTTTCTGGAAGTGCAATTTAAATTGTGCATAAATGGAATAATAAATAACCGATGGAAGGAATGTTAACACTGACGCCATTTGAGAGACTCTAAATACACAGCCAGAGAAACTTAGTCAAGGCAAATTTTATGGCATAATGTTTTAAATTACCCTTACTTATAGGATTTGAAATAGGATGGTCCAGTCTTTGCTGTTAAGCTTTTCTGGACAACTCAGGGCTACCCATTTCACTTCTTTTTTTTTTTAAGATTTATTTTATTTGAGAGAGAGCCTGTTGGGGGCGGGGAGGAGCAGAGGAAGAGGGAGAGAGAGAATCCTCAAGCAGACTCCCTGCTGAGTGTGGAGCCCCACATGGGGCTTGATCCCAGGACTTGAGATCATGATCTGAGCCGAAATCAAGAGTCAGATGATCAAATGATTGAGCCACCCAGGCGCCCCCATTTCACTTTTGATGGATACTTCTGATTTTTAATTGAATTGAAATTCTCTCAGATCTTCTGGATAATACATGAAATTCCATGTAGGGTCATTTGTTCTGGATTATGTCAAGCTTTCCGTGGTTCAGAGCCCTATTCCAGCTCATCCGTCATTGAAAATGAAGAAGCCTGCTAAGGATGTTACTGGTCCTCCTCAGAGTGCTACTTTAGATCTTAACAAGAAGTTCTCTAATAGGAATCCTTTCTCATGGCTTAGCGTAGAATGTGTGGTCTCTGCCTGTAGATGCAGGCACTGAAGAAAGGTTACGAAGGAACTAGATCTGTTTGAGTTGACTTCTGTCTTTTGTAGCTGACTCATCACTAAGTGTCTTCAGTGTAAAAGTTTATGACTTGCTGTTATCTTTTATCCCAGGGTGTGATCTCTTAGCCCTGAATATATTAAATCTTCTGTAGCTGTCATTAGACCCTAGGAATATATAGCTTTCCTTCCTATACTCACAATGGGAAATAGGACTGTCAACTGGGTTGAAATGTTTCTGATGGCTGTTGGTTCATCTTTTAAAAATCCATTTCTATTTATAATCTATTTAATCTATCTGTTCTTTCAATAGATACCCTACTTGGAAAATCAAGATAGGGACACTTAGGAGCTACATGAAAGGAAAACAAAATAAGTGGTCATAATATATAAATCTGTAATAAACAGGGACCCATTCTGTACAACAGGATTATACCTGTGACTGAAACTGAATAGTCAAGAATACTGCATCCTTTTTCATTGACATAAACTAATGGACATTTCAAAATGAGATCTCAAAAGAAAAATTCATCAGTTTACTTATTCCCCCCCTCACATCCATTTTCTACCCCTATATATTTGCAAAATTCGTATTTAAACAGGCTTCAGGATAGTAGCCCAAACTAATGCCTCCCAGATGT
The DNA here is from genome assembly GCF_002201575.2 of Neomonachus schauinslandi. Classification (NCBI taxonomy): domain Eukaryota; kingdom Metazoa; phylum Chordata; class Mammalia; order Carnivora; family Phocidae; genus Neomonachus; species Neomonachus schauinslandi. The sequence continues at coordinate 91,966,232 of NC_058414.1, read as the reverse complement.
GCTTGGAATTCCTGCTTTGTGTCAATCAGTGAATATTTTGTGAGCATCCCCTATGTAATCAACTTCAGGTAGATCTGTGGGGAATAGGAAATTCTGAATTATTAAATATTACTTATGTCTTTAAGGAACTGAAAGTCTAGTTGGAGTAACCAAGTTTCCATTGGAAGCAGCTGTGAATAAGGTATTGTGCTAGCCTCTGTGCCCAAATACCATTTCTTTGCTGAGCTGGCTGCAAAAGAATTACATGGGGAACTTGTTAAAAATAAAGATTATTGGGCCCCACCCATTAACTTTTCCCTGTAGATCTAAGGTGGGCTCAAGGATGTGTTTTTCTTTTTAAAAATAACCAATGCACAGCACAAAAGATGTAGAAGGTTATATGGTAAAAAGCAATTCTCCCTCTCCATTGTGCATCCATTCCCAGTTTCTTTCCCAGAGGCAGCCACTTTTCACCAATTTTTTTTATGTTGTTGCAGACTAGAGTCAGCATGCATTTACAGACATGCATGTGTGGTTGGTTGGGGGTGGGGGTATTATACAGACTGTTCTGCACCTGGCTTTTGTTGTTTTCCAGCATATCTTAAAGATCTTTCTCTATTTCTTCCTACAGAGCTTAGTCAGTCTTTTGAAAGGCTGCCTCCTAGCAGCTTATAAAAGCTCTGCAGGGGATTCTGTTGCACAGCCAGGTTTGGGAGCCACAAATAGTCTGCGTGTTAAAGGAGTTTAGAAGAAGTTTTCTTGAAATATTAATACTTTAAAGTCTTGCATTCCACAGCAGGGAACTAGATTCAGCAAACATTTCCTGTACTTCTAGATTTAGGTTGCTTTAGAATAAATTTTTACATAATGTTTCTTACTTATTACGGTTATTAGGTAAAATTTATCAGTCAGAAATACATGAAGGCAGTAGTGTATACATTGATATGCATCCTGATAACCTACTTTTAAATTCCTTCATTAACTTAAGAACATTGCCAAGGGCACTTGGGTGGCTCAGTTGGTTAAGCGACTGCCTTCAGCTCGGGTCATGATCCCGGAGTTCCGGGATTGAGCCCCGCGTCGGGCTCCCTGCTCAGTGGGGAGTCTGCTTCTCCCTGTGACCCTACCCCCTCTTGTGCTCTCTCTCGCTTACTCTCAAATAAATAAAATTAAAAAAAAAAAAAAGAACATTGCCAAGCAAACCTTTATGAAATTGCTACTCTTTATCCTTTATCGACATGGCAAGTTTTACTCCCCCAAGATAATTGACAGGGTTCTTAAATTTTCTTTTTTTTTTTTAAGATTTTATTTATTTATTTGAGAGAGAGAATGAGAGACAGAGAGCATGAGAGGGAGGAGGGTCAGAGGGAGAAGCAGACTCTCCGCCGAGCAGGGAGCACGATACAGGACTCGATCCTGGGACTCCAGGATCATGACCCGAGCCGAAGGCAGTCGCTTAACCAACTGAGCCACCCAGGCGCCCCTTAAATTTTCATATAATACTCATTTGGGGATGGCATTTGTTTGCTGTTTCACTGGTAAAGATAGAAATATAGTCTATGTCCATGAAATGGCATATCCACTGGGCATCGTTTACATCATAGCTTCCCTTAGTTTCTACAGATGTACCTCATACATAGCCAGACAGGCAGAAAGTAGGTTGCCAAAGAGAAATACGAGTATTAGCTTAAGAGGTTGAATGGCTAGTGGAATGACCACAGGATGGTGAAAGGTAAATATGTTTAGCTCTTTCGGTATTTCAGAAATTTAAAGCATCTTTCCTTTCTTTAGAACATTCTAATAGAAATTATTACCTTTGGGATGCCTGGGTGGCTCAGTCAGTTAAGCACCTGCCTTTGGCTCAGGTCATGATCCCGGGGTCCTGGGATGGAGCCTTGCATTGGGCTCCCTGCTCGGTGGGGAGCCTGCTTCTCCCTCTGCCTCTACTCCCCCTGCTTGGGCTCTCTCTCTGACAAATAAACAAATAAAGCTTTTTTTTTTTTTTTTTTAAGATTTATTTATTTGACAGAGAGAGACACAGCGAGAGGGGGAACACAAGCAGAGGGAGTGGGAGAGGGAGAAGCAGGCTTCCCGCTGAGCAGGGAGCCCGATGTGGGGCTCGATCCCGGGACGCTGGGATCATGACCTGAGCCGAAGGCAGACTCTTAACGACTGAGCCACCCAGGTGCCCCAAATAAATAAAATCTTAAAAAAAAAGAAATTATTGCCCTCTTGGGAGAATAGTTTATTTGTACTTATTTGTAAAGATCCATTTAATCCGTTTACCATTTGCATTGCCTACTCTGTACTTAGATGTCACCCAGTGACAAGCAGAAGGAACTTGTTTTCTGCACTCAAGAAGCAAGCGGTGTAATGTATCAGCATTTAAAATGTATTTGGTGTGTATATTTCACAAGTTTACCTTGGAACAAGTTTTGCTAGAAGCTTGTTACAGAAAGTTTGGGTTTTAAGTGGTGGGGTGCATTTTGTACCAGTGAGCACACCTGTTGGTTCTTCAACCTCCTTATTTTTCTCTCATGTTCTTTGTTCAATTCTCTGGTAACATAGATGTTCTTAGTCAGTTGGTCAGAAAGAAGTTTGGAAGCCCTGGAGCATTTGGAAGTGTCAGCCAGCTGTCTGAGGCAGAAAAAGTGTCGAATTTTCTGAGATTATTATGAACTGAAGGAATTTGGTTCAGAGTATGCATTTCATTCAAAACCCTCATTAAACATGGTTAAGCACATAATACGCCAGTAAATGGCTTTAATGTGTCAAAAATAATATCTTCACAAAAGTTGAAATACACCATGCTCACCTTAAATGAAAACACTTAATTTTATGAAAATAGTTTTATATGTTAGCAAGAAAATAACAGAAGGTGGGCTTTTTCAGAACCACAGAGTTAATCATAAATTACAAGTTTGATTTTCATATGTGCAAATTATAAAAATTTATAGTAAAGTAAAAATTCACTTTAGCTGATATCTGGTAATAAAGTATCACAGGGTTAACACACTGCACGGAACGTAATTTAAAAGTGGAAATGCCTTTTGGCTTCCCTGTACTTTTAGTAGGAGCGTCAAGCTATTAAGTCAATACTGGTTAGCAAAATAAGGTTTCTGGACCAGCAAAACTTGTTTTACAATTTCATTCTAAGCATTTTATGTATATTAACTTAATTTTATTATTAACTCTTTGAGGGAGACAAATACCATTATCTCCATCTTTACAAATAAGACAAAAACAGGCAAAGTTGCCCGAAGTTACACAACTAACAAGTAGAGTAGCCGGGATTCCAACATAGGCCGACTTCAGAGAACTCAACCATCAAAATTAATAAAAAATTGAAAACAAATTATCTTTTTCTCTCCCCCACCCCTTTAAGAGTGGCCCTTTGAGTATCTGAAGTGTGCTCTGAACAGCCATCCTGAAGAAAAAATATTAAGCCAAGTTTCCTGCTTAGGTTCAAACCTCATAAATAAGCCCAGAGCTCTATAAGTTATGACTGCTATCTAATAGAAATGTAATAACGTTAGTGGCTACCATTTATTACTTAAAATATTTACTGTGCCATTGCTTACTATTTGCCAAGCCCTGTGCCTTACATATTTTCACACATTGTTCTGTTTAATCCTAGGGGGACTCCTGTTCAGAGAGATGAAGAAACTTGCTCAGAGTCAAAACTACCAGAGCTAAAAATCAAACCAAGTCTTTCTAATTCCAGAATCTGTGCATTTCACTGAAGCTAGTTGGCACTTGTTTAATCTCGTGGCAGGGAACTAGGCTGGGTAGGTCTTGCCTGGCTTATAGCTGTCCCAAGAGCCCAACTGACCCCAGAGTTAGGATATAAAAGGAAATATGAAGAGCAGGTTTTACGTGTCATCCTTGCGCAGGGGCCATGCTAATCTTCTCTGTATTGTTCCAATTTTAGTATATGTGCTGCCGAAGTGAGCACTGAAGAGCAGGTTTTGAACTATCCTCTATGTTCCTGGAGGTAGCTCACCTCAAAAGCCACTCCCCAGCCTCTTTGATGGTGTTAGTGTGGGACTTTGGAGGTTGCAGTCAGTAGTTTGGTGCTTTGAGTAAGAAGGTGGATTTTGGATACCTAGGTAAAAACTTTTGTAAGGAAGGAAAACTTTAAATGAATGAATTTCATTACTACAGCCTTCTATCATCCAAGGATAGATGAGAAATCTAATTCTTAGGTTGAAAGATCTTTCCCTTTTTACCAACTATTTGTTGCCTTTAGTTCCTATACCAAATTCTTAAAAAAATTGAAGCTGAATGGACTTTTAAAATAAACGTTGCTTGTAGCTTTACCACAATGTATTGGTTTTCGAATAGGTTTTCTGCACAGTTAATAATCAGTAAAAATTTACTGAGATCATGGTGTTGTGGGCAGGCTGTACTTGGTACTCAGAGAAGTCTTGAGCTCAATTCAGGAAATAGAGTATATAAAATAGCTTAATATCAATATGTGGAAATGTGTATCGATAAAATGTCATAGGACTTTCTATGGGTGATCCAGTGAAGAATTTGGAATTTGAGTTGGGCTTTGAAGACTAGATAGTATGGATTGCTTGGTGAAGAATGGGGAGAGAATTTGAAGCCAGAGGAATATCAAATCAAGTCCACAGGACAGTAAGATCTTAAAGAATTTGGCCACCCACCCTACAAGAGTAGAGAATATAAATGGGAGCATTATCCAAAAGGAAAAAAGAGAATGTTTGGCAGATCCTACAGAATTCTGGTTAGTCATTAATTCAATTCTGTTCTTGTCAAGTGTCCAAAAAAAAAAAAAGCCAGCTAAGCAACAATTTCAGAAGATTAAGACAATAGAAAGTGCTAAAGTTGTCACTGTCCCACTCACCAGTTGGTAATTGGGCTGTTCTTCTATAGATGGAAGCTATTCAGCAAAGGTCAGATTGTCACCCCTATAGAAAACCACCCCCAACACACACATTTACACACACTGGTCTAATAAACATTGAACATTTTGCTGTTAGGAAAAAGTAGGGCGATTTGTATATGAAGGAAAGTCTATAAGAAATAAAGGGAGTGAGAGACTAAAGGGTTGAAAGTGATTCTTACAAATTTTGCTTTCAGAATTCTACATGTTGTGTGTCCTATTATATTTGCTTTTAACATGCCTGTTAAAGCTATGGTGATTGTAGAATTCTTTTAATGTACGGTGAGGGGTGGGAGAAGTTATCCCTCCCTCTGGGAGAGAAACTGAAATGTATGTGGTAGTTCTGTTTGGTGTCCTTCAAAGATCTGAAATAAACTTCTTGGTTTAGGAACATTTAATTTTCATGTTTAATTTGATTTTTAAAAATTCTATATGATTAAGGAGTTTTTAACATTTACTTATTTATCAATTTACTAAGTTGTCATAAAAAATTAATGTACCAAATTTACTATTAAATTCTGAAACTTTAAAATAATTGTTGTTAGAATGTTTATAATTGTCAAAACCTGAAGACATCACTAACATTTTAGTATAAGAGATTATATTGTCGTGGGGATGGGGGCTGAAGAGTAGAAGCTAGAGAGAGGAACCAGGGACCTTTGAGGATTATTAACTAAGTTTTGACCAAAGTGTCCTGAATTAATTTGAATGTTCCTATCCTCTCTCTTCTTCCCTAAGTCTTGTGGGGAATATATCTTATTCCTTAATAATATATCTTAGATACTGATAGATGAGTTTATGTTCTATGCTGGTTTAGATTTTCCAGGACACATCTAACATTGTTTTCTTACTTAATTTGGTGTAGCCCATCACTTTTTAAGAATGAGGAATGTGGCCATAGTCAAGGTATGACGAGACAAATCTGAGTTTCTGGAAGTGTCAAGTTGGCTTCTGTGACTTTGAGTTTCTCTTCTGGTTGAAGTGCAGCCCTTACTACTGACACCTAATGAACCTCACTTTCAAAGAGAGGCTCGGTTTGGAACTCTCACTGAATACAGAGATCGCTCTCACACATCTCACTTTCTTCTCACGACCCTTTCTTTGCTCCATCTTAGCCTGCTGTTATTACACTTAAACCTTATTTATCACTGTTAAGGAATATACTGCCTTGGATATTTCAGATTCTGAACATTCCACTATTTGAGCATAATCTCTGCCCTTTACAGATCACCTGTTCAAGGCCTCCACTGAGTTAGTGTTAGGAATGCATAGAGATCCCTCAGCATCTCACTATTTTCTCACTACCTTCTTCAGTCTTCATGTCCTTTTCGTCCAGCAGCTCGGATCACAGGGTCCATCATTATCTTAACTTCCCTGTGAATATCCTCATCTCTCTTTCTGGTCTTTGTCCACAAAACCCCAACTCTGGACAGACCCAGCCTCCTCCTTTGGGCCTGTGTTGAACATTGCTGAAAAAATATCACACATCTGTGCGGAAGTAGTTTCACTTGGAATTTATGATCACAGACCTCAGGTGGACTCTCAACCCTGCCTGGCAATGTTACCGTGTTTCTTAGTCTTTCATTCTTCAGACCAATGATTTTATACTTCCTTTCCTAGCTCCTTACACCTCACATCTTTCTTTCCCTACACTTTACATACTCAGGTGATTTTCTCACACCAGACTAAGCTGAGAAAACAGAAACCTTCAGGCTATAGTGTGATGTCCAATTTATCAATTTTTTCCTTTGTTCCTGTGTGTTTGGGGTTGATACTAATTCAAGGCCACAAAGATTTACTCCTCTGCCTTAAGAGTTTTATAGTTTTTGTTCTTACTTAGTTCTTAGGTGTATGATCCATTTGAGTTAATTTTTGTATATGTGTATGGTGGGGGTCCAAATGCAGTCTTTTACATGTGTGTTTGTCTCAGGACTATTTGCTGAAAAGACTATTCTTTCTCCATTGAAGGGTCTTGGCATTGTCGTCGAAAATCAGTTGATCTAAATGTGAGGGTTTATTTCTGAGTTCTCAATTCTGTTGCATTCTGTATGTCTCTTCTTCTGCTAGTACCACACAGTCTTGATTACTATAGTTTTGTATGTAAGCTTTGAAATTTGGAAGTTTGGATCCCCTATCCAATGATTTTTTTTTTTTAAGATTTTAATTTATTTATTTGACAGAGAGACACAGCGAGAGAGAGAACACAAGCAGGGGGAGTGGGAGAGGGAGAAGCAGGCTTCCCGCAGAGCAGGGAGCCCGATGCGGGGCTCGATCCCAGGACCCTGGGATCATGACCTGAGCCGAAGGCAGACGCTTAACGACTGAGCCACCCAGGTGCCCCGCCTATCCAGTGATTTTTAACCTTTTCTTTGGGTTGTAGAAACCCTTTTGGGTATAAGAAACTGGACCCAGGACATGGTACATAAATGTGTAGAAAATTTTGCTTAGGGTTTACTTTATTGGATTGGAAATTGACAGTCTTTCAGTTAAAAAAAAAAGCTTTTTGGGGCGCCTGGGTGGCTCAGTTGGTTAAGCGTCTGCCTTCAGCTCAGGTTATGATCTCCCTGCTTAGCGGGGAGTCTGCCTCTCCCTCTTCCTCTGCCTCTCCCCCTGCTCTTTCTCTCTCGTTCACTCTGTCTCAAATAAAATCTTTTATAAAATTTATTTTAAAAAGCTTTTTAAACAGTATATTCACCTTTTGCTTTCTAAATGAAATAAATTTAAATTGGACAAATAAAAATAAAGCAAGTTTCAGTTCTACTCAAGCGAATTGCATTTACTTGATTCAGTTACAGGGATTGAATATTTGAATGGCAATGTCATGTTATTTTTGACAGCTGGTTTTGACTTTTTTGTTTTGATTGCAGTGAGCTCTACTCAGATTCTCAAAGACTGCATGGTAGCAAATGTACTGGATGTAGTTCACATATGAAAGGCTTGTTTTGGGATATCCAGATATCGCTAAGATTTTTTTTTTGATACTTTGTTATAGTTGTTAGATTGCTACATTTTAAAGTTTTTGTTTGTTTAATTTTTTTACATGATTGTAAAAATAGAATAGAATTTTATGCTTAAAAGCATTTTAATTATGAAATAACACAAAAACGAGTCTAAAACATAAATCGTCAGCTTAATGAATACTTACAAAACATATAGCAACCACCCAGGACCCCAAGACAGACCTTTCCAGATTGCAACTCCCTAGAGGAAACCATGATCCTACAATTATGATTTCTCTCTTCCCTGTTTTCTTTTTAATTTAATCCCTAAGCACCGTAGTACAGCTTTGCCTGATTTTGAATTTTATGAATAGAGTACACTGTATATATTCTCTCTCTCTCTTTTTTTTTAACACACTGAACACTCATTTATAGAATTTGTTCATATATTGCATGGGGCTATAGTTCTTTCATTTTTGTATCTGTATGTACTATAACTGTGAGAATTTACTATAATTCATTCACTTTACTGTTGACTGTTACAAATAATGATTCTGTAACCATTCCTGTGTAGGTAGGTATCCTGGTGCACATGTGCATGAGTTTCTCTAAGATATATTTACCTAAAGAGAAATTGCTTGGTCATAGAATATAGTTCTTTCGGTTTGTTGCAAATTTGTTTTCTAAAATGGCTGTATTAGATTTACTTCAGCCAGCAGTATATGAAAGTTTCCACTGCTCCACATCACTTCAACATTTGTCATCAGACTTTTTAGTATTAGCCAATCTGGTGGGTGTATTGTGTTATTATATTGCAGTTTTAATTTGTATTTCCCTCAATTGTTAATGAGGTTGCATACCTCACCATGTGTATATTAGCCACTTGGATTTCCTTTTATGATGTGCCTCTTCAGATCTTTTGGCCATTTTTTCTATTGGTTTTTTTTTTTCTTATTATTTGTAAGAATTTATTATATTCTAGATACAGTTCCTTTGGTGGTGATCTGTACTGTCATGTCTTCTTCCATTCTGGTTTATCCTTTCATTCTTTTTTTTTTTTTTAAAGATTTTATTTATTTATTTGAGAGAGAGAGAATGAGAGACAGCACGAGAGGGGAAGAGGGCAGAGGGGGAAGCAGACCCCCCGCTGAGCAGGGAGCCCGATGTGGGACTCGATCCCGGGACTCCAGGATCATGACCTGAGCCGAAGGCAGTCGCTTAACCAACTGAGCCACCCAGGCGCCCTATCCTTTCATTCTTTATAGTTTAATGAACAAAAGTTATTTTGGTATGATTGAAATTACCGGGTTTTTTTTTCGCCCTTATGGACAGGACATTTTATATATATATATATATATATATTTTTTTTTTTTTTTTTAAGATTTTATTTATTTATTTGAGAGGGAGAGAATGAGAGAGAGCATGAGAGGGAAGAGGGCAGAGGGAGAAGCAGACCCCCTGCCGAGCAGGGAGCCCGATGTGAGACTCGATCCCGGGACTCCAGGATCACGACCTGAGCCGAAGGCAGTCGCTTAACCAACTGAGCCACCCAGGCGCCCAGGACATTTTATATTTTGATTAAGGTAACCCTTCCCAGGGGCATCTGGGTGGCTCAGTCATTAAGCGTCTGCCTTCGGCTCAGGTCATGATCCCAGGGTCCTGGTATCGAGCCCTGCGTGGGGCTCCCTGCTCTGTGGGAAGCTTGCTTTCCCTCTCTCACTCCCCCTGCTTGTGTTCCCTCTCTCGCTGTGTCTCTCTGTCAAATAAATAAATAAAATCTTAAAAAAAAAAAAAAGATAACCCTTCCCAGCACAAAGTCATAAAGATATTTTCATATTACCGTTTTTTCTTCTTTTTTTCTTTTTTTAAATAGGCTCCACGCCCAGCTCAGAGTCCAACTCTGGGTTCGAACTCATAACTGTGAGATCCAGACCTGAGCTGAGACAGAGTCAGACACTGAGCTGACTGAGCCAACCAGGCGCCCCTATTTTCATATTATCTTATTACAACCTTTATAATTTTACTTCCATGTGTTGTTTAGGTTTCTAATCTACTTTGCAATAAATGTTAATGTTGTGAATCAGGTGCCTAATTTCATTTTTTTCTTCATACAGATATATAAAAGTCTCAGAACCTTATGAATTGAAAAATCTGTCCTTGCTGTGTGCTCTGCAGTGCCTATGTAATACATAAATGTCCACATGTGCATGAGTCTGTTTTTGAGCTCTTGTATCTTTTCCATAGTGCCTTAATTCCTATAACTTTACAATAAATCTTGATACTGGTAGAGTATATGTAAGAATGCCTTACATATTCTTGGCCCTTTATATTTCCATATCAATTTTAGAATCAGCTTATCAGGTTCCATAGATTTTGATTGGGATTAAATTGAATCTGTGAATCACTTTGCAGAGAATTAATATCTTTACATTATTGAACTTCAAATCAATGATCATGATGTATATCTTCATTCATTTGCATCTCTTTAAAGTCACTTAATAACGTTTTGTAATTTTCTTTAAAGAGGTCTTGCATAGTTTTTGTTCAGTTCCAGTGTACTCGACATTTTAAAAAATTTTTATTTATTTATTGAGTGCTAGTCTGGGGAAGATTTGGCACGGGGGGGGGGGTGGTGGAGAGGGAGAATCTCAAGCAGACTCCACACTGAACGTGGAGCCTGACGCAGGGCTTGTTCTCACAACTCTGAGATCATGACCTGAGCTGAAATCAAATGTCCGATGGTGTCTTTGGTGCCCCTTGACATTTTTTATTCAACTGGAAATGGTGTTCTTTTTCGTTGTTTAGCTTTATATTGTTTGTGTATGGAAATGTGATTACTTTTTATGTGCTGATGCTATATGTAGCAACCTTTTTATTGATTATCATTTATAGATTCTTTTGAGTTTTCTGCACATGTAGGCATAGTATTTGCAAATGACAGCTTTTTTTTCTTTTCTAATTCCTATACCTTTTAATTTTTTTTTTAAAGATTTTATTTATTCATTTGACAGAGAGACAGCGAGAGAGGGAACATAAGCAGGGGGAGTGGGAGAGGGAGAAGCAGGCTTCCCGCCGAGCAGGGAGCCCGATGAGGGGCTCAATCCCAGGACCCTGGGATCACGACCCGAGCTGAAGGCAGACGCTTAATGACTGAGACACCCAGGTGCCCCTCTTTTTCTTATTTTACTATACCAGCTAGTGTTCAGTAGAACTGGTAACATCAGACATTCTTTTGTTCTTCATCTCAGAGAGACCAATTTCATGTCATTTGCATAGGATTTTTTAGAAGCACCCTTTAACAGATTATAAAAGTGTCCTTCTAGTCTTAATTTTCTAAGAGGTTTTGTTTGCTTTTTAATCATAAGTAAATGTTGAATTTTGTCAAGTACTTGTCCTGTATCTTTTTAAATGGTCATAAGACCTTTTCTTTTAATCTGTTAATGTAGCATATTTCACTGATTAAACTTTTTAGAGTTAAAAACCACCTTGCATTCCTGAGATAGACCAAACTTGCTATTTGCATCTTTGCTCATAAATGAGAGTGGCTTGTAATTTTCCTTTCTTGTATCATCCTTTCCAAGTTTTAGTATCAGGCTATGCTATCCTAAAATGAGTTAGGGAGTAAGTCTTTTTGTTCTATTCTCTGGTGCAAGTTTTATATAGTATTAGAATTACTTCTTGAGTGTATCTGGGACTGGGATATTTGTGTGTGTTGGGGGGACAATTTTAAAAATTACGAAGTAACAGTTACAAGAGTATTCAGATACTCTATTTCTTTGTGATTCAGGTTTGCCTATCTTATCTATATTTTCTAGTCTCTTAGCATGAAATTGTTCATAATACTCTTTTTACCTTTAATGTCTATAGAATCTGTAGTTCTGTACTTTTTTTCATTCCCAGTATTGGTTATTCATATCTTATCTCTTCAGTTCGCTAGAGAGGTTTGCCAATTTTGTGTTTTCAAAGAATTTTTGGCTTTGGTGCTCTGTTGCATGGTTTGTTTTCTAGGTCATCAGTTCTGCTTTTTTATTCGTTCTATGTTTTTAAGGTTTATTTTGCTGTTCTTTTTGTAACTTCTTCAGGTAAATGTTTATTAGCTTACTGATTTCAGCCTTTTTTTCTAATACATGCATTTAAAGCTGTACATTTCTGTTTGTAAGTTCTGCATCCCACAGTTTTGGTATGCAGCATTTTTTTACTAGTGCTCATTTCTAGATAATTTTCAGTGTTTCATTATGATGTATCTGTTGACTCATGGGTTATTTAGCAGTTTATTTCTTAATTTCTAAATGCGTGAAGATTTTCCATTTAACTTTTTGTCATTAATTTCTGTCTTAATTGAACTGTGGCCAGAGAGTTCTGGATTTCAGACCTTCAAAATTTGACTGTGGCCCAGTGTATGGTTGCTTGTTATGAATGGTCCATATATGCTGGAAAGTATGTGTTCTTTAGATGTTGGGTATATTATTCCATAAATGTCCACTAGGCCATGTTTTTTATTTTTTATTATTTTTATTTTTTTAAGATTTATTTATTTATTTGAGAGAGAGAGGGAGAGAGAGTGCATGTGGGTTGGGGGAGGGGCAGAAGGAACAAATCTTCAAGCTGACTCTCCCCTGAGTGTGGAGCTCAGTGGTGGGCTGGAGCCCAACACGGGGCTCAATCCCACAAACCATGTGATCATGACCTAAGCTCTGAAACCAAGAGTCGGATGCTCAACTGACTGAGCCACCCACGTTGTCTCTAGGCCATGTTTTTTAATCCTGAAGTTCGAAACGTGTGTATTTCATAGATTTTTGTTTTACTTGCTTATTCTGTCAGATACTGAGAGAGTTGTTAAAATCTTCTGCTACAGTTGTTCCTGTTGTATCCTCCTGGGAAATTGAAATTTTTAAACTGAATATGTGTATCTCATATTTTTTACTTTAGATTTTCTGTTGCGGAGCGCCTGGGTGGCTCAGTCGTTAAGCGTCTGCCTTCGGTTCAGGTCATGATCCCAGGGTCCTGCGATTGAGCCCCACGTCGGGCTGCCCGCTCGGCGGGGAGCCTGCTTCTCCTCTCCCACTCCCCCTGCTTGTGTTCCCTCTCTCTCTCTGTCTCTCTCTGTCAAATAAATAAATAAATCTTTAAAAAAAAATAGATTTTCTGTTGCTTAATATAGCTGTACTTTTTTTTTTTTTTTTACGATTTGCCCATCCTATTACTTTCAGTCTTTCTGTGTCCTTGTTTTATGTGTGTCTCTTATAACCAGTGAATTGTAGTGTTTATTAAGTCCAACCAGGTAATCTGTATCTTTTAACTGGGGCAGGTTAATCAATTTGCATATGATATAATTACAGTACTTATATATTTGAATTTATACCTCCATTTTATATTAGTCTTTCCATTTCTTTTTCTCTTTTTTCCCCCTCCTTTTTTTGAATTGATTTTTAAAATAAATTCTTTGCCCTCACCCTGGTGATAATATGGAAGTTACACTTTCTATTTCCCTTTTTTCAGTTGTCTCCTGAGAGATTCTAGTAGGCATTCTTACTACAGAAGCCCAGTGTTAATCATCACCTTTCGTCTCCTTCCAGGATCAGTGCATTAGGACCCTGTAACTCCATTTGTTCTCTTCAGTTTAGTGCTTTATGTATCTTTAAATCTCACATGACATTATTTCATGTAGGGAATATCCATGTAAATTTACCCATATATTTATTTATTTATTTTTAAGCTTTTCACTTTTTTCTTGCATCACACCTCTCTGTGATAATCTTTTTGCCAGCAGTATGTCCCTTGCATTTCCTTTATTGTGGGCTAGCTGGACGTGAACTCTCAGTTTTTGGTTGACTACAAATACTTCTCCCCTTGCCTTCTTGAAACATACTTTAACTGAATACTGAATGCTAGGTTAATAGAATGCTAAGATAGGGGATAGGAGTGGGAAGGAGGGGAGAGAGAGAGAGCATGAGTGAGCGGGGCAGAGAGAATCTCAAGCAGACTCCATGCTGAGCGTGGAGCCTAATGTGGGGCTCGCCTGGAGGCTTGATGTGGGACTCTTCTCAGGGCTTGATCTCATGACCCCAAGATCATGACCCTGAGATCTTGACCTGAGCCAGAACTAAGAGTTGGATGCTTAACTGACTGCACCACCCAGGTGCCCCTGGTGTCTCAGAATTCTAAGGACACTAATCCTGTTGTATCAAGGCCCCACCTTTATGACCTCATTCAATGTTAATTACTTCCTTAGAGGCCCTATCTCCAAATATAGCCACACTGATGGGGTTACAGCTTCAACATGTGAATTTGGGGGGCGGTGCAAACAATGAGTCCACATACTAGGTGGCATTTACATAATGGTTGAGGGTCTTATGGCTTATAATTATATTACTTCTGATGTCTCTACTGTTGATAATAGTGAATCACTTTCCATGTATTTGGGCATATTCTCCCCCATAATTATTTAGCAAGTGTATAGGGAAGAGAATAAAATTTATCTTTGCATATGTTTCTGTAATCTACAGAATTTGTTGGTGAGGTTGTTGTACACTTCCCAGCTAAATTCTAACCATCTATTGTAGTTTAGTAAAGATTTTCAACTTATTTACATATTGACTTTGTTTTTCTTCATCGTAGCTGTGTTGGTGTAGAAGAACATCATGCTGTTGACATTGACCTTTATCACTGTCCCAACTGTGCAGTTCTACATGGTTCCTCCTTGAGTAAGTATTAGAAACTTAAATAAAAACCGAAGTTTAGAATTCAATGTGTACATGACAATATTTTAATAATAACTTTGACTAGTTATGTTACACCCACCAGGAACTATAGGGAATATTTTTCTGAAGATACTGAGAATACAGTTTCTGTCTGAATTATTGAATAACATTTAATAAGTCAAGAAGATAAAATGAAAAAAATACTTTTTTTTTTTCCCTTTAAAGATTTATCTATTTTAGAGAGAGAGTGTGAGAAAAAACGAGTGTGTGTGAGTGGTGGGGGACAGAGGAGAGGGAGAGGAAGAGAATCTCAAGCAGACTCCCCACTGAGCACGGACCCCGACATGGGGCTTGATCCCATGACCCTTGATCACGACCTGAGCCGAAATCAAAAGTTAGATGTTTAACCGCTTAACCCAGGTGCCCCCAAAATACTATAACTTTTAATTGCCAGTGCAAAGCCCCCAAACTTAAGGACATATATTCAAAGTTTCAATTTGAGAAGTGTGGAAAAGTAAAATATTCTGATTCTGGAAACTGATTTAAAATGTTTTTATCTTTTTATAAATTAAAAAAACCTTTCAGTAATATTTGGGACAGTGTACAGGATAAGACTTTAATGCACACACATGCATTATATTTTTAGGGGGAAATTCGGGTATCAATATGCTGAAATGTTATTCTGTTTTCTGAATTTGGTCATCAGTTTGAGTATGGCCTAGAGTCCTGCCCAGTTTGAAACCACACCCCTGTCCCAGTCCCATTCTGAGGAAGGCAGAGGCCAGAGCAAGTGTCTGCCTACACTCTTCTGTCTGAGGGGCAGGGTGCAGGCCGGGAAGCTCATGTGCCCTCTGGGGTGTACCAATATCACACATAAAATGATATTTATCCCTAGCCTTTTACAGATGCTTCAGAAGAATAGATTGGAGTGTTAATTGTGCAGAAAGAAAGTAGAGATAACGTTTACTTTGAAGGATGTTGTAACTTTCTTTTTAAAAAAAATTTAGACTGCAAGCTAGCATTTTTGTGTTCATTAAAACTAAAGGGAAAAACTATAGATTTAGTCATAGGAACCTTTTCCTGAACATACTTTGATACACATTTGGGTGAGATGTAGGTGACCTATACAACCTCTTTTATTTTATTATCATTAAAAAAATTTTTTTTTTGAGAGGACGAGAGAGGGCGCCTGGGTGGCTCAGTTGGTTAAGCGACTGCCTTCGGCTCAGGTCATGATCCTGGAGTCCCGGGATCGAGTCCCGCATCGGGCTCCCTGCTCGGCAGGGAGCCTGCTTCTCCCTCTGACCCTCCCCCCTCTCATGTGCTCTCTGTCTCTCTCATTCTCTCTGTCTCAAATAAATAAATAAAATCTTTAAAAAAAAAAAAAAGAGAGGAAGAGAGAGAGTCTTAAGCAGGCTCCATGCCCAGCACAGAACCTGACGCGGGGCTCAATCTCATAACCCTGAGATCAAGACCTGAGCTGAGATAGAATCAGACTCCTAACTGACTGAGCCACCTAGGAGTCCCCCTAGTACTTTTTTTTTTAGATAGAAATTTTTATCTGAGATTGTGGGGAAGTAATTCTGTAAAAGAGACTTACTATCAACTGACTGCTGATCTGTTAGAAATATTAGTAATTTACCTAATTTCTTTGTAAGAGATTTAGAAATTCAAGCTGTAAGAATACATCAAAATATTACATTAAATTTCATAATATGTTACAATACAGGTTATCCATTTTATTAGTTACACAGTATAAAATTTGAGGCTAGCAAATTGATAGAATTGTTAGTATAATTGCCCAGTTTATTGTCATAAATGTTTTTAAAGGTTCTTTTGTGTAGCAGTGAAATATGTGGTATATAACTTGGAATAATTATTGACCAAGTGTAATTCTTGGAGGAAATAAATAATACTGGGTTGTTACTGCAAGAAAGGAAACAACTAAAATTTATAGCAGTTTTAGTTTAGAATTTGTATAATCCCCAAATGAAATAATTTGAATTTAATTTCTATGAAATACTATGTGGGTTACTGAGATGGAACAGTGTCGTGTTTAAAACTATCTGATACGTGATGCATTCTGTTTTCTGTTTTTCCTATATGATTTAATTTTTTAAAAAACTTGTCATGCTCACTAAATTGATTTCATAATCCATAATGGATCACAGCCTGCACTTTGAATAATGGTGCTTCAGAGAGAAGCTTGACTACTGTGTGGCCCTTCGTACGCTTCTCTTGCTTGAATAACATAAGATCAGGAATTGGTTATTTTCTGGGCAAAAGTCCAACACTAAATACCCACAGGAAAATGTCCAAGATCCAGTAATTTATTTTATCTTGATTTAAGGCTCACCTCTCTACCTCTCACCCTCCACCCTCAACTTGGGTCATTCCTTTTGGCCCCTTTCCCTCTGCTAGTAAGCCTCCCTTGCTTGCCACCTAGGGCTTCCTGTTCTCTCAGAGTTCCCAGGAATCCTTAT
Source organism: Neomonachus schauinslandi (assembly GCF_002201575.2). NCBI lineage: Eukaryota > Metazoa > Chordata > Mammalia > Carnivora > Phocidae > Neomonachus > Neomonachus schauinslandi. The sequence continues at coordinate 91,949,221 of NC_058414.1, read as the reverse complement.
TGTAGATACTATTTAGGCAGTATAATATTCACTTGGTTGGTAAATTTAGATTTGACCTTTTTAATGGGAGTTAAGAACTCTATTCAAGGACAAGTATCAAAAAAGCCCCATACTTACACACATACATCAATGTTCCTCAGGCAAATGGGATCCAAACTCAAAATTTTCTCTCCCTATGACCACTACTAGAATATTCCTTTCTTTAAGAAATTCAGTCAGCTTCTTGCAGTGGCTGATTTTATGTGTTGAGCATGTTGGCCTAACAGGACACTTGTAGCCTTCTGTTAACATTATGCAAATCTGCTCATTGAAAAGGAAAGAGAAGTAATTGGCAGCTTATTGGATGCCCCAGAAACTATGCCAAGAAGTACTTGACCTATGTTATTTCCTTTGATATTTGTAACACGTTGAGGTGAGAAAAATGATCTAACTAGCTCTTTCATGTAGTTATTTGGCAGAGCTGGAGTTTGAGCCCATAGCTGTCCAATCCCAAATCTATTCTAATTCTAATCTATTCTGCCAAAATGAAAATTAAAACAATGTAATATCGTAGTTTACTTATCAAATGGGTAACTTTTCTTTCTCTTTTTTTAATTTAAATTTAAATTAAACTTAATTTTTTAAAGATTTATGAATTTATTTGAGAGAGAGAGAACATGTGCAAGCAGGGGGAGGGGCTGAGGGAGAGGGAGACAAGCAGACCTCCCTGCTGAGCAGGGAGCCTGATGCAGGGCTCGATCCTAAGGCCCCCAGATCATTACCTGAGCTGAAATCAAGAGTCAGATGCTCAACCGACTAAGCCACCCAGGCACCCATCTTTTTTTTTTTTTTTTTAATGATGATGCTCATTGTTGACTCAGGGCTATAAAATAGCTGCTTATATATACTGGTAAGAATGTGAGTTACCTACCACTTTTTTGGAGGCAGTTTTGCAATATGTAGCAAGTATCTTAAAAATATTGAGTCTTTCTTCTAGCATTTTTAGGAATTTATCCTGAGGAATTAATGAAGGAAACAGATTTATGTATATGAATATTAATCTCAACTTTGTTTGAAGAAAGATTCAGGATGAGCTAAGTGCTTAAGACTCAAAAAAAGGATTATAAAGTGATGCATCTATATCTATGTCTTAAAATTCTAGGCTGCTTTTAAATTGCTTTTGAATATTTAATAAGGAGAAAAATGCTCATGATAGAATAAGAAAGGTAAGCAGGATGAACATCATGATCCCAGTTGAAAATAAAATGGGATTATGTATCTATATATATGTAGAACGGAAGCCTGGAATGAAACACCCTTGAATTTTACAAGTGATTTTAAATGAGAAAAAATAACACACGAAGGGTGCCTTAATGGCATTTTCTAGGAAGGTTGCTTTATGATTCTCAGTTTTTCTCATGAGACTTCTAAAAAATGGGATTTACTCTTTTCCATATTGAGGGTTTGACTGCCATGAATTATTTTGAGAATCTTGTTTTAAACCCTCAGGTATGAATAAGCCCAATTTCCTCCTTTATTGATTTAGTGTGACTTCTCCTTATCCATATGAGGATCCAGTGTAATTTTATTATTATGATCTTTTAGGGTGAAGGTTTGGAATAACTTAGACTCATAGAGTTGCCCCTGCCCCATGTTTTACTAGAAAAATGTTCAAACATATGGGAAGAGTTGAAAGACTTTTGTAGGGAGTACCTCCAAACTCACCATGTAGACTCTACTATTAATATTTTACATTATTTGCTTTACCACACAGTCTGTGTAACTATCCCACTATTTGTGTATCTATCCATCTTATTTTTTGATGCATTCTAAGCTAGTTGTAGACTTTAGTACATTTCCCAGAATCATGAGGGTTTTAGGCTTAAGAGTGATTTTTTTTTTAAGATTTTATTTATTTATTTGTTAGAGAGAGAGTAGAGAGAGCACAAACAGGTGGAGGGGCAGAGGGAGAGGGAGAAGCAGGCTCCCCAATGAGCAAGGAGCCTGATGTGGAACTTAGTCCCAGGACCCTGGGATCATGACCTGAGCCGAAGGCAGACGCTTAACCATCTGAGCCACCCAGGAGTCCCTTAAGAGTGATTTTCAAACTTAAGAAAAGATGTAAAACTGACATCTTACATTGCTAACACACGAAAGGGCTGTAGGTGGTGCTGCCTTGGTGGAAAGCAGAATGAGATCCAGAGTTTCTTTTGTGGCCTCTTCCCCATCTTCCCCTTTATTAAGGGTTCCTCAGCATGGTTTGAAATACAGCACTCCTAAAAAAAAAAGAAAGGGAGGAGGGAGGGAGGGAGGAAGGAAGGAAGACAGCACTCCTACCTTCATTACCATTTGAGGAAACGACCCAGACGTGTCACATGACTTGCCCAAGGTTGCAGAGTAAGTTATGGCTGAACTAGGAGTCCAGTCCAAGTCTCCTGATGTTGATTGCCATGATTCTTCAAGATTGTAGCCGCCCAGAGCTGTAGAATCACAGGATCTGAGCATTAGAACTAATCATAAAGTTATTTGTTCCGTCATTCCTCCTTCCTTTAATTATGAGGAAGCCACCTGCTCTTCTTTTGTGGCAGTCTAAGCCTACTTATTTTGGGGATAGATCTTGACATAAAAGAGAAGGGAACTGTGCTGTTAAAATAGATATCTGATGTGGGATCAATGACTTGGATGATTCATAAAAATCATACTATGACTTCATGGTCTAGTGAAAATCATGATTTAAAATAATTGTGATATTTTATAATATGTGTAAGTGTGGATATTGTAATGGGCTCCATCTGCTAATTTGAATTTGCTGATTTAAAATTTTTTTGAAATAAAAAGTAGATTTAAAAACATTTTTTAATGCTCTCTTTTCAAAATTTTATTTAAATTCTACTTAGTTAACATACAAGAGTAGATTTTTAAAGATTCAGTTAATCGCCTATAATTGTGGCATTACACAAAGTAAAATTTACTGCTTCAGCCTGGAAATGAATTAAAAAGGGAGTGTTTTTTTGCACTTACAGTTGTTATTATTTCTGATCATATAGAATATACTTTTTAGGAAGTACGTGGTATCACCAGTTATCACAAGTGTTTTCTTTTTTTAATCTCCTAAAAACTCAGTGAAAAAGAGGAGGAACTGGCACAGGCATGACTACACAGAAGCTGATGACGGCTCCAAACCAGTGCAGGCTGGGACTAGGACTTTTGTGAAGGAATTACGTTCTCGAGTCTTCCCAAGGTATGGAAACTTGTTCTCACCAAAGAAAATTTGAGAATGTTACCTAATAAAGTGGCATCATCTAAAGCAATGTTTTCAAACTCCAGGTTGCCACCCATTCTCAGCTTTTTACTCTTGTTTTTTTCATGAAATAGAAACCAGTGGCGCATTGTAAGTAATAGGAGTAAATAAGCACAGTTTCATGGACCTGTCGTGTTATACATACGTGTACGGGGGGCACCTTGTAAAAATACATTAACTGTGGATCTCCATCCAGAAAATTTGAAATATGCCCACCTAAGGCAGTTGTCTCCAGGACTGGGCTCCCCGAGATATGCAACAGCTGCTTGTCTTCCCTTTTTACCTCACCTGTTTGGATTTTCAAACTCTGTTTTTTTCTTGTGTTGTTTTCATATCTCTCTCTCCACTCTGGGTTTGTCAGAGGTACCCATACCCATTGCTCAGCCTCTCTGGTGGCAGCAGGACTGGGCTTTTTGATTTTTAAAAGATAATGGGAAGTGTTTGACTTCTCTGTGGCTCAGAGAGAGTCAAAAGTATTACACAGCATTTAATCATGCTAATTTAGATCATTTCCTGCTCGCTGCCTGACATCTATTTAAAGTGATAATGCTTAATAGCCTTTTACACAAGATCATATCCAGGCTTGTTAAAGAGGGGAAGCACAGTTTAAATTTAAATCTCAACATCACATGCAGCCTATTAAGGAATTATTTCAGATCCTGTAACTATAAAACCCTTGCTGTTTCTTCACAGTCTAACATTCCTGTCTATTCCTCTCCCCCTTAATCCTTAAACAGAAACATATAATTGATACGCACATAGTGTTGTCTCCCTCAGGTCTGCTGAGCTTTCCACAGTGGTTTCCACATGACTTCTGTGATATTAAAGGTCTTTGTCTCAAATATTCTCTTTTATCAGTTTCAAAGTGGTTGGAAGAATGTTTGTTTTCCTGGATTGGTTTGGAGCCTAGGGCCAGAGTTTTCAGCCTGGGTCTATGAACTGGCTTCAGAGAGGCTTGTGAGTTTCTTAAACCTGTATAAAGTGTTTAGTGTCAATATGTGAATGTGTATTTTTCAGGAAGAGGAGCCGTGGCTTTTATTTTTTTCAAATAGGCTTGTGACCTGAAAGAACAGTGTTAAAAACGCTGGCCTGGTGCTGCCTGTGGCCTCTGTACCAAAGTAATAACCGAGGAGAGCAGGTTATAGGGATGGTCACAAATGTCTAAACTCTAATTACCGTTAATCTAAGGTTTTTGGTTTTATTTTGTTTAACTCCATAAACCTTCACATCATTTAAAACCATATATAGAGGGCGCCTGGGTGGCTCAGTTGGTTAAGCGACTGCCTTCGGCTCAGGTCATGATCCTGGAGTCCCGGGATCGAGTCCCGCATCGGGCTCCCTGCTCGGCAGGGAGTCTGCTTCTCCCTCTCCCACTCCCCGCTTGTGTTCCCTCTCTCGCTGTGTCTTTCTCTGTCAAATAAATAAAAATCTTTAAAAAAAACAAACAAACAAAAAAAACCCCATATATAGAGTGACAGTAATTAATTAAATTACACATACGTGATGTGATTAACACGGAAGTGTATAAAATAAAGTGAACGGTTATCTCACCTCCTCCCCCTCATTTTAAACTTAGGGTGAGCCTTTTGAGACATTTTTCTACATAAATGATTACATTTAAAGTATTTATGTATATATATGTGTAGATGTGTGTGTGTATATATATATGCATCTAATTTAAAAAAAATAAATGGGGTTATGTTATGCATATGATGTGCAACTTGCTTTTTTTATTTACCTCCCTCCTTAACTGCTGTGTAGTATGCAGTTGTGTATATTCACCATGATTTACTTAACCATCCCTCTATGGTGTATGTTTAGTTTGTCTCCAATTTTTTTCTCTTGCAAATAATGATGTACCTATATTTTTAAGCACTTGTATTTATATATTTTTGATCGACAGGGTAAGTAAAACACCACAAACATTAAAGGTCAAGAAGTACAAGTGATTTGAAATTCTCCCTCAGATTGGAGTTGAGGGAATTGTTTGATTCTCAGAGTTTGGGAAAAGGGACAACTGGGAGATGCTTGTGGGGAAACTAAAAGGCAGTACAGAACTCAATGAGTCAGATGAAGGAGATCTAAACCCTTCAAATACAAGACTATCCAGAAAAAGTCTGTCTCATTTTGGGGAGCTTCAAACTGACCTTTTCTTATTGAGAGGGTGGCCAGATCAGAACCCAATAATTCAGAGAACCAGTATCTCTTGTCTTCTTGATGCCAAGGCTGCAGGTGACAGCAAGACAGTTAAGGTCTGATTGTGTAAATGGCAACTGTTGTGTTTTAACCTGTAAAGCAAGTGTTGTTCTTTTTTGAAGGTATAACAGCTGCATTCTGAGCAATTGGGAGATAAAATCTAGAACATCCCCATTTAAAGGGATCTTTGGTTTATGGTTAGAGGACAATGGAAAGGGACAAACCGCACTTAAGTGTGATGCTTATGACGTGTTACTCATGAGAGTGGGCAGCTGGGGTTGAGAATCCCTTTTTAAAAAGTGGCTTAAGGCGACCACTTGCTGAAACTTACGAAATACTGGTTGTAACAGATAAATTGGGAGTTCATTTTCGACATTTGTCTCAGTGGACGGGGACCATGGGAGCTAGCCATCCTCTGTTGTGCAAGACAACAGTGAATTGTTCTGTGTCCATGAGACTTTGAAATGTCTAACAAATATTTGTGTAGAATTTTATAGCCAGATAGAATCTTCTCTGTTTTACTTATCCTGACACCAAGTTTTATTCTAATGTGCCCCCTTACCTTTTGCTCTTCTGATTTCTTGCACAGCTTGTATTTAGTGGCTTCTGATCTAGTTACTTCTCTTAAATTCAGTCACTCATTACAACAAGTTGTAATCATTCTATTATTATATTATCTCTTCTAGTGTAGTTATCTAAACATATACATATTGAAATATATATTTTGCTATAAACTAATTTTTTCTCTTGTTTTGGTGAAGGCATTTAATATAATACATATATATTTTTCCAATTGTATGTATTGAAGTAATTATCTATGACTTTTACTTTAGGATAGTAAAAGGGACTTGATAAAACATTTGTTCTAGAAAGGAGAATCAGGTATAATAGGTTGAGAACTGCTGATATAGACAATAATATAGTATATGAGTTAACCCATTACCAGACTATTTTTCTTAAAGTGAACTTTCCAACAAAGATGACGTTTTACTCTTATGTTTTCCTTAGTGCCGATGAAATCATTGTAAAGATGCATGGCAGCCAGCTGACACAAAGATACCTGGAGAAACATGGATTTGAAGTTCCTATTATGGTCCCCAAATTAGATGATCTAGGACTCAGGCTCCCTCCACCTACTTTTTCTGTCATGGATGTGGAACGCTATGTAGGTATGCACTTGATTGCTTTAAGTACTTGGGAAAATGGCGGTAAAAGTAGTAGTAGTATTGTTCTAATTACATTAGAAGTTGAGTGAGGAGATGTTAGTTTAGTTTTATGGGTCAGGGAAAGTGAAATTCAGTATCACCTAGGTCGAAAACTGTTTCTTCTGAGCAGACCTACAATTGTCAGAAAAAGAGAATGAAACACCTGATCTGTTCTTATTTATTCAACCTCATCCTGCCACTTTTTTTGTTATCATCAAATTTTCTGGTACTTGCTTAGGAGAAATAGTTGCTGAGGCGTAACTACAGATACCAGGAGGAAGACACTGGGAAATTGGACTGGTTCTAGGACTCTGTAGCATTCAGGAGCAGGATCATTGACCTCTGGTACCTAGAGAAAGGCTGGAAAAAAGAGGAGACCATGTTCAAGCCGTTTCTATATTCATGACTTGTTGATATTGCCACTTCATGGTGTCTGGACTCAGTGTGTGATTTTGAGGCCCAGAAAGGTATAAGAAACAAGGGGGAAAACCATTTCTCTGTTGCAGTCTTCTTGACATTTTCAGTCATTTTGTTCGTTCTCATCATGGTATCTATAGTTAAAACTGACTATATGTAGATCTCATTCCATGTCAGCTATAGATAGAGATTTTTTTTGAGGATTAGATCTCAAATCGACCTTGACTCCGAACTGTACATTTACTGCAGTGCATTATCTCCTGAGTATAAAATGTCTGAGAACTTGTCCCTTTATTGAGCCATTGGGTGACAGTTTTCATTGATAACTGCTTCGCTGAGGAAACCCAGTTTAATGTCATGACTTCACATTCAGCTAATTCTGAATTATTTGATAAACTAGGGGATGAGGCTGAGGTTTAACCTGAGCCTGTTTGCATAAGTAGCACTGTAAAATAAGTGGCTAGTGTAATATAAGTTTAGGAAAAAATAGTCCAACGCCTAGATAGTTTACTTTTTAGCACTGCAAAATGCTTCGGTTAACAGAACTGTTTTGCCTTTTAAGTATAAAATAAAGTCTACTAGGCGGTGCATTAATATAATGTTACACTATAGTAAGAAAATGGCATTTATTTGATTTCTCTCTCAGATTGATTAAATATTGCCATATTTTGAATTCCATTTGTCTGTCTTGTAGGACATTGCAAAACTGGGTGTGCTTTCTAGGGTGACAGTACAGTGATGTGCGAGAGATGCCTGATGGTTTTCTAGGAAAATTCTAAATCCCAATTGAGAACTCGTTTCACATGCATTAATATGAACTGATTTTTGCTTCCTAACCACTGATTTTTTTTCTTGAAGCAGAGTATTAGAAGACACTACCTGGCAAGCAGAAATTGTCATGGTTACATTGTTCACTACTTCCACAGTGACTGACTGGTTTTTCTAAATGATAGAATCTTAGGTGTTAAAGAAGTGAAAGGACGAAGTCAGTCCCTTCATTTTATGCATGAGGACGTGGAAACTCAGAGCACGTGGCACAGTTCCCACATACCAATATAATGCATTTTTGTCAGTGTGAGCTGCACACAAGAAATCATTAGTGTGTAGAAAACTTCGTAAACATTTAAGTTTTCTCGTGTTAATTAGTAACTCTGTCTTAATTGTTTTATTATTTCCCTGAAAAGTGGCCCCCTTTTCCAAAAGTTCCAGTTGGACTTAAAAAGTAAGGATACAGGCAGAATCTTTGTCTAGGCTATGTAGTTTTATGGTTGGCTTTAAGTAAATACAGTTTTTAAAATATTTTAGTTTAAGGCATCTCTTGATGTAACTCTTAAGCCTGATAATAAGACTATAATTTTTCTCTGCAGGTGGTGACAAAGTGATAGATGTCATTGATGTGGCAAGGCAGGCAGACAGCAAGATGACCCTTCACAATTATGTTAAATACTTCACGAATCCTAACAGACCAAAAGTGTTAAATGTGATCAGCCTTGAATTTTCAGATACAAAGTGAGTAGTTCTGGACATTTTGGTTTAGTCTTCTCAGTGTTAGCTAAATGTAGTTAAATGATAAATTTATTTTAGTAAGAAACCTAATTATGACTTCTAAAGTGGTCCGGTAATAGCACTGTTGTACACTTTGCTTTGGCACGCACCGAGAATATTTAGAAATATGATGAATTTTAAACTTTTAAGTATTGTTGTTAACCTGGAGTTCCATTTAATTTCTTGGTTTGGGTTGAGATGGGAGATGAAACTTTAAGAACTTTTAATTTGCATGATGTGGGTATGTGTGTATATGTGTGTTTGTTTTTTTAAAGGATGTCTGAATTGGTGGAGGTCCCTGATATAGCCAGAAAACTTTCCTGGGTGGAAAATTATTGGCCAGATGATTCAGTTTTTCCCAAGCCATTTGTTCAGAAATATTGCTTAATGGGAGTTCAAGACAGCTACACAGATTTCCACATTGACTTTGGTGGAACTTCAGTTTGGTACCATGTCCTCTGGGTAAGATTGGGGTATTTCTTTGTTCTCTCATTGACAGAAACATTTAGTCCTATTTTTCCAGGAATGCATTTATTTGCTGTAAATGACATTTATAAAGAGGGAAGTTTTTGTACTTTTTAAGTAGGATCCAGCATTTTACCTTTAAGCATTATGTTTTTGTTTTTGTTTTTTTAAATCTCAAGTAATGGAGGGGCCACCATGAGTTTTTAATTTATATTTAGTTTCCTTTTTTTGTCCCCATCTTATAAATTGGTCTCTTGTAGCCTTTTGTCTCTTTGTTTCCTCTTTGCCCTGGTCAATTTTCCGTTAATCCCTGAATCAAATACTGGATTACAGCAAAATTACAGTAATATTTGCTTCTGAATTTAAGGGTAGGCCAGGACAGCTAGTTGAATAAGTCAGAAATGCCCATGAAAATACTAATTCTTCTTGGCAGCTTATATTGACCTTGCTTTATCTAGAACTGCACTATTCAGCACAGTAGCCACTGGCCACATGTGGCTAAATTTAAATAATTATAATTAAATATAATTTAAAATTCAGTTCCTTATTTGCACTAGTCACATTTCAAGTGCTCAGTAGCCACACGTGGCTTATGACTGGTGTATTGTATAGCGCAGATATAAAACATTCCCATCATCACACAAAGTTCTATGGACGGTGCTGGTCTAGAACCAGACCTTGGTTTATATACAATGCCTATGTTTCAGCAGTGCTCTGGACTGTATTCGATGCTGTGTCCTTGAGCTCCCATTCTTCTTCTCTATGAGAAGGCAGAGGGTTAGTTGATTAAAGGAAGTTTATTTACAGGTCTTTAAAAAAAATAATCATATTATAGATCTTAGGGGCAAGGGCAAAGTTTGCAGAAATGACTCTGTGACCTGGGCCTATTAACATGTATTTACTTCCCTACCGTGAAAATGAGATCAGTAAGATGTCTGTGATGCTTACCCTCCTCTCTTGTAACTGTTTCTCCAATGCTACTTTATTGACTCCTGGTCATATTTTGGAGGGGGAGCTTTAGCTTTTGTGAAGATGCTTATTAAGGGCAATAGTTATTGATCAGTTTGTGAAAGATGTCCTCTTGAGCCTAAAAAATCTGATAATTATCTAATTTAATTTAGATCATTATATTGGAATATTGGTCCGTGTAGGCCATCCTAAGAGTGGCATTTTTTTTTTTCAAAAATAGTGTGATTACTTCCTTCTAGGGTGAGAAGATTTTCTATTTGATAAAGCCAACAGATGAAAACTTGGCACTTTATGAGTCTTGGAGTTCATCTGTGACCCAGAGTGAGGTGTTCTTTGGAGATAAGGTGGATAAATGCTACAAATGTGTGGTAAAGCAGGGACATACTTTATTTGTTCCTACAGGTAAGGCTTTCCTCCCATCCCCTCTCCCCATAGTTGATGCTCAGTCACATGGAGTCGGCTTTTTATTAGAACCTCTGGCTTTAACATGGTTGGAAAAGAGCTTTGCATAGCCTGAGAGAGAATTCTGATCTTGGACTTTTCATTGCTTTGACCCTTAGAGGGCTTCTCTTGTAGTTAGGATCTGTTTTGGAATTGTGTTTTATGTCATTTGCCTTCATTTTAATTTTTATTCAGATAAAATTCATATGCCATAATATTTATCCTTTCAAAGTGTACAAGTTAGTGTTTTTTGGTGGATTAACAAAGTTGTGCACCCATAGCACTTGCAGAACGTTTCATCACCTCAAAAAGAAACCCCTACCAGTTAGTAGGCATTCCGGATTCCCCCTCCCCTGTGCCCCGGGCAGCCACTAACTGTACTTTTCTGTCTCTGTGGATTTGCCTATTCTGGATATTTCATGTATAATATGTGGAATACGTGGTCTTTTGTATCTAGCTTCTTTTCGTTAGCTTAATGTTTACTAGGCTCATCCATGTGGTATCACATGTTAGCGCTTCCTTACTTTTTATGGCCAAATGATATTCCACTATATGGATAAACCACATTTTGTTTATCCATTCATCAGTTGATGAACATTGGGTTGTTTCCACTTTTTGGCTATTACTAATAGTGATGCTTTGAACATTTGTGTAGAAGTTTTTGTGTGGAGGTATGGGTTTTCATTTCTCTTGGTTATATATATACCTAGTAATGAAACTGTGGGGCCATAGAGTTTATGATGTTTAACTTTTTGAGGAACTGCTAAACTCTTTTCCACGTGGTTGCACCACTTTACATTCCCACCAGCTCCAGTTTCTCCACGTCTGTACACATGTTCCAGTTTCTCCACGTCTTTACCAACACTGTAATTATCTTTTTTATTTTGACCGTTCCAGTAGATGTGAAGTAATGGTATCTTATTGTGGTTTTGATTTGCATTTCCTTAATGAGTAATGATGCTGAACTTTTTTCTTGTGCTTATTGGCTATTTGTATATCTATCTTTGGAGAACTGTCTATTCAAATTCTTTGCCCATTTTTAATTGGGTTATTTGTCTTTTTATTGTTGAGCTGTAAGTGTTCTTGATATATTCTGTATACTAGATATATGATCTAGATATGTCCAGATATATGATTTGCAAGTAACTCTCCTGTTCTGGGGCTTATCATTTCATTTTCTTTATACGTTCTTTGTAATGTCCTTTGCACAAAATTTTAAAATTTTGATGACATGCTTTCAATTTTAACGGGTCAGCTCTACCTTGCTATCAAAGGCCAACCCTGCTGTAAGAATCTGGGCTGCTGTCCTGGGACACTGGAGGCAGTGGGTATATTTTGAGGGACCCTGGGAAGGGACTGAATACCAGCCTTAGCTATAGTCTCAAGTATAGGTATCAGGAGTGTCACTTTGAGATGTGACTGAATGCAGGCTGTGGACTCTCCCAGCCACTGGTTTTGAGAATTACGGTTTTCCGATGTGGGTGACCTTACTTGCCGGAGTTCACAGGGATCTGTTGCCACAGGCCTTGCTTTCTTGCCTTGCCTCTGGTGTATGTAATAATAAATAGGTATTGAATAAATGAATGAATACATGCCAGACTTTATAAAATCTAGATAAGTATCAATATTTTTATTGTGCGTGGGCTCAGCTCCTCCCTTAATTCCTCTTCCCAGGGCTCCCTTTTGCAACAAATATTTTGTTATGCTCTCTTCAAAATCTTGAATTCAAATTCATTCATGCTATAACCTCCTATACCAATTATGTCCCCCCAAATTGATGTAATGATCTAACTGGAATAGAAAGAAGAAACCAAAAAGCAATTTATAATAAAATACTATTTCAAAATGTGCCTGCTCATACAGGTGTATGATTGGCAACTCAAATTCTATAGCATTGGTGTAGATTAGTGGTTCTCAAATGTCACTGAGCATTAGAATCACCTGGAGGGCTTATTAAAACATGAATTGCTGGGCCTCATCCCCAGCGGTTCTGATTCAGTAGATCTGGGAGGTGGGGGGGGGGGGGGGGGGGCGGTGTTGAGAATTGCATTTCTAAAGGTTCCCAATTGTTGGCTGTTGCTGCCAGTCTGGGACCGCACTTAGACAACCACTGCCCTAGGGATTGTTGCTTTTGCCCAGGGTAGCTGGTAACTGATAAATTTCCAGACTATAGTTTCCTTCAACTTACAGAGTAGTTGTATTCCTGGAAAATTGTGCCAAAACTGTGCAAAAAATACTTGGCTTACTTATATAATGGACTTACAGTTTCTAGACTTAGACCATGAATGGCAGATTTTGTACCTATGTGAATGTCCAGCAGAGAGTCCTGAGTAATGCACGACTGTTGCTTACTATATGGAGTGGGCTGCTTGTTGCATCCCTGGCTCTCGCTCATGTAGTATCACTGATGCCTCTTGATCATTGAGACAATCAAAAAAAATCCTCAAACGTTCCTTAACATCCTTTACAGGCAGTGCTGCCTCTGTTGAGAACCATTGATCGGTAGGATTTGTAGCTGACAAAAATTTTTCATTTGTGATTTCAGGGTGAAGCTCAAGGCTTTGTGCCTTTGAGCACACAAATGGCACCACTTGAAAGTCAGTCTTTAACGGAATTTTTTCCGTGTCATAGCATAGTGAGGATCAAAAAATGAAAAATATAAAGAAAATGGGATCTATTTTAATAGCTAATTTTTACTCACAAACATATTTGTACATATTTATTTTTATACGAAGGCTTTATGTTCAGTCTATGGATTTTGTTTTCAAAAGTTAGGCATCATCTTTTAGAAATGATTCTTACTTTGAAAACATATTTATGGGAAAATAAGACATCATTTTAATTGCCAACATTTGTATCTTAGGACCCATAGCCCTCCACAGCGAAATGTGGGTGATCTCCCTTTTTCTTCTTAGTGCCAGGTCTCCAGTTGAATTCCACTCCTGCTCCTTGCTTAGTCCCTCAGAGCACTGCTCATTTCTGGATGACACTAAAGAAGTGAAGTGCACAGCCAGTCCCATGTTCATTTAATGGAAATGTGCTCACTTTATTCTTTACCGCATTTGACTCCTCTTAGAGTAACATTTTGAATGTGAAATTGGATTGTGTTTTTAAACTAAAAAACTAAAACAGCAGCAACCACAAAAACCATCACCTATCCTGTACCATGATTTTGTCTGATTGGATCAATGCATTTGTTTTCTGAAACTCAGCACAGAGTCTGGCATATAATCGGTATTTAATAAATACTTGAACGAATGTGTCTCTAGATTATAATAGGCATTAACTTCTCCAGCTCTGGTGGAGTATGAAGTAAACTGGTGTTGGTATTTTGAGTTTCTCATTTCACAGGTAGAGATCACATTTGTTTGGTTTAACTATTGGAAACTCACTGATGTATATTTTAACTGTTCCAGGGTGGATTCATGCTGTGCTCACATCTCAGGACTGTATGGCTTTTGGGGGGAACTTTCTGCATAACCTTAACATTGGCATGCAGCTCAGGTTTGTGTCATCAGGATCTAAAAGATCTTTTGTTTTTTCTTAAATAAGATATTATTTTTAAAGTTTCAAACAAATAAATTCAGCAATATATTTTAATTGCAATCTCATGGAGGTAGGCCTTGAGGAATTATTAGGAATAGGACCTTTAAACCAAATGTATAATCATAAGATTTTGTTAGAAAGACTCCTTGATGCATTTCAAGTCTAAAAACAAAAAGAGTCATTTATTCAGTTTGACACTAAATATATCCCTGAATTTCAAAATTTTATAAAAATGTGTAGGCTCTATCCTTTGGCTGTTTTTACAGTTAGGGAAAGGAACCAAATCCAGTCAGACTCGGTGCTGGTGGAAAGTAATCCGAATTTAGGATTGCTGCTTTAGTTTTGCTGTGGGTAAAGGATTAACAGCTATTTTCCCTTATGTCTGAGATTGACCTTTGGGTAACTCTGTTCCCCCGGTAGCCTAAAGAGAGTAGAATGTTACCAGGCTACACTGTTTAAGGTAAGATGACTTCCGACTGATTAACTGCCTCAGGACTGGGAGAACTAGAGAATCCATATGTTTGGGCTTTCCTGAGTGTGGTGACTCTTGGAACTTGGCAAGCCCCGAGGGAACCCTGGAAGCTATGTGTCTGTAGAGATATTTCGAGAAATAGTGTCATGAAGCTCGAAGCCAGGGCACCTCCCACACCGTCAAATGTGAATCTTGCTTCTTTACCTGGAGTGTCCCTGGGGGAAAGAGGACTACTGGCTGTAGGGATTGCTGCCAGGACTCCCACAGAAGAATAACACTGTGGCAGGCTGTGGATCCTGTCTTCTCACCTCCACCAGCGCCAAGTGTGTCCTTGAGCTTGAATGCTTAGTAGAGCCTAAAGAAGACTCCCGGAGTGGGTGTTGTGGTGCTAACACAGGGAGCTGTTTTCTACACGTACTGTTTTATTTGTTATGGTGGAACCCTTGTGAAATTCCTTCTGCTAAGACGACGATGCATATCCCAGGGTTCTGATCTTTGGGAAGACCAGTGTAAATCTTCAGTATGCTGTCAGATTTGTTAAGGTCAGACCCGGATAAGATCACAGTTCATTCTTATTCAAATGTGTGCTCGTTTTATTTTCCTTAAGTTGGTTGCCTCCATTTAACTTGGAAATGCTAATATTAATACTAAATTTCTTCAAATTTCTCTAGGTGTTATGAGATGGAAAAAAGGCTAAAAACACCAGATCTTTTCAAATTCCCTTTCTTTGAAGCCATATGTTGGTTTGTAGCCAAAAATTTGCTGGAAACCTTGAAAGGTAATTAATAATCTATACATTATGATGCCCGATGTTTGTAAATTCGTGAAAAGCCACTGATAGAAAGAGGGGCTCCTTTGTTATTATTATGGTGTAGCTATTGCTCCTGTTTTGTTTTTTAAAATATGCATGATTTCCCCTGTCAGGAGCCTTTTAACACATCAGACTCTCTAGTCCGTAGCCTTAAAAATCAGATCTATGAAGAGCTGCATCAGAACAGCACAGGTAATACTGAAAAATGTTCATTTCACCCTGGACTCTAGCAGCCTGCACACACTGTCAGACATGTAAACGTGCCTCCCTCACAAAAGTGCAGTTCAAGCTACAGGACTGTTTCTGTCATGTGTGTTCCCAAACATTTGCTTTAAAAAATCGAGGGAAGGGGCGCCTGGGTGGCTCTGTCGTTAAGCTTCTGCCTTCGGCTCAGGTCGTGATCCCGGGGTCCTGGGATTGAGCCCCGCATCGGGCTCCCTGCTCGGCGGGAAGCCTGCTTCTCCCTCTCCTACTCCCCCTGCTTGTGTTCCCGCTCTCGCTGTGTCTCTCTCTGTCAGATAGATAAAATCTTAAAAAAAAAAATCGAGGGACTTTTTCATGTCCTGAGAGAAGCAGGGAGTGCTTGTTCCATTACCATTACGACTATGATGCTGGCTGGTCCAAGGCACCTGTTAGCACAAACCAGCTGAAGGTCAGGCTACGAGTCTGTTGAAGAAAATGGTTTTGGGAGGGGACATTTATTTAAACTTAGCTACCTTTTTTATGTGGAATTTCAGATTTTGGTGTTTTATCTTTGGTTTCAAAATTGGAGACTAATTGTCGCGTCTACTTCTATTTGTTCTTTTGCTTGTGCCCATGAGAACACAGTTTGTCTGGTTTTTGTGTTGTTTGACTTTTCTAATCAGTTTGCAAATAGTGCTACTATTATAACAGATTAAACAGTAAAGTCTGTTCTAAACATATGGGTTTTTTTAATTTCCATTTAAAAGTTGCACAAGAAGAAAAGGTAAAATGAAAAGAAACAATAACTTACTTCCCAGGGTAGCATGCACAGAATTAAATGATAAAATCACTTATGATTTTCTCCGCAAACAACAAAACCAAAAAACAGCCTCGTTCTCTTTGGAAGGAACAGTAGGGCCCCATCCCACACCGTGCAGCAGTATAGAGATCAATGTCTTGACGTGGTACAGGTATATATGTATGATGGAAGAAGGAGCCCATGGATGAAGAGGATTGGCTTCTTTCTGCACAAGACCAGTCTCTCTCCAAAAATGCATCCTTATCCTGAGTCCCTGACTTACTCAATGTTTTCAGGTATTGGTGAGGCTGAGGCAGCTCATCTTCAGTGAGTGTGTCTTGGTGTCTTGGCTACAGGAATCTCACAGGGGACCACACATAGAGTTGCCGTATGTAGCTTCTAGTAGAGTGATGGGCAGTAAAGTTTTCAGTCTCCTATCCAAGTAGAAGCCTAGAAAAATAGGAACACTTACAAATACTTACAAAAAATTTGTAAATGTCCTTGTGTTTTGGAAATAAAACCCGGTTACTGAACCCTCCAGATAAGAGATTGGCAATTCAGTACGCAGAAGGTTCAGAGTCTTTTTCCATCTTTTCTGTCCTCACTAACATACACCCACACTTCAAGTGATGCTTTTTCCTAATGTCCAAGAGGGGGTTCATCAGTCAACTTTTTAGAACAAAATTAAGGATTTATCTGAAAGATAAAATCTTGCTGTTCCTCTTGCAGCCACAAACAGCAAATTGCTTAGTCTTAGAATGATTTAGCCTTTGTTTTAGGCCATTGAGAGTTCAGAAATGTTGAGGTCTGATTGAATAGATGACCCTATACATTAACGACTTAAAAGAGATTACTGTAAAAGGATATTGGTAGGTCAGGTTTTAGCATATTTTTATTTCATCAGCTGGATCAGTACAGGTTAGGATACCTGGCAGTACTAGTGGTCAATCCAGTCCCACTAAGGCTGGGGTGAAATGACCATTGTACCAATTGCCGTCCTCCTAGGCATTCATCCTGGAAGCAGGGATGGTGGTCCTGTCGTGCCACATTATGTTCTTCCATCCCTGATCTTTTAACTTGCCACTGTGGCCTGTTATTTACCAGCTGTCAGACTGTTACAAGGCTTATATGATGGGTTAAGTGAGGAGAGATTGTATGAAACTTAACTGTGTTTAGTGTAATAATAAAACAGTGGACTAATTTTGGACTTATGTAAGTAAATTAGCCATTGGACAGAAGTGAAACCTTTTGCTTCAACTTACCCGAATTTTATTAGACTTTTTTTTTTTAAAAGATTTTATTTATTTATTTGAGAGAGAGAATGAGATAGAGAGAGCATGAGAGGGGGGAGGGTCAGAGAGAGAGGCAGACTCCCTGCTGAGCAGGGAGCCCGACGTGGGACTCGATCCCGGGACTCCAGGATCATGACCTGAGCCGAAGGCAGTCGCTTAACCAACTGAGCCACCCAGGCGCCCGACTTACCCGAATTTTAGACCGTATCTGATATATTTTGTGTGAGTTTCAGATAATGTTAAAGACCTGGAAAAGGTGCGTGTGTGTGTGTGTGTGGTGTGTTGACCTTCACGTTCGTGAACTGTGTCATGCCCGTGGCTCACTGTATAGACCGCACACTGCATACGTACACACGGTTCTGACAGTTTAAATATTAATTATAAGGCTCACCTGGGTCACTTGTACCACTGGCTCAGCCTTGCCAGTACCTTTGAAACATCCAGTCATTTTTCCCCATTGCACCCTCCTCCCTCCCTTCTGAAGAGAACCCCTATCCTGACTTCTGTGGTGATCCTTTTCTTCAGTTTTATCACCTGTGTCACAAACGATACAGTAGTTTAATGGCTTCCATTTTTAGAGTTCACGTGAATAGATCCATGCCGACATTGTTGCGTGACTTGTCTCTTACTCAGCACCGTTTGTGAGCTTCCATTTACTTGGAGCATTCGGTACCACCATGTTTAATGTCATTCCGTTTCTTTTTCTTTCTTGCTTTTTCTTTCACCTTTTTCCCTCTCTGGGAATTCAGAAGTTACACAGTTTGATAGTTGGTGATTGCTCAGCATCTGAAGCTGACCCTGTTACCTTCGGAGCACTTTAACTCCTTTCCCCACCCACTTCCATCCCCACAGAACTGAGAGAAGATGGTTTCCAGCCTCAGACTTACCTAGTACAGGGAGTGAAAGCACTGCATGCTGCTTTAAAGTTATGGATGAAGAAAGAAGTAAGTCGTTTTCTTTGGAGAAGTAATTGTTATTGTTTCTATGGCAAGATCGAAAACAAGAGTCCTTATGCTGCTTTGGCAGCACGTGAGTGGTGGCAGTTGAGGGAATGGAAATCACGCTTTTGGTACAACCTCCATTTTATTGTATAGTGTATACAAATGTGCTGGTTTATGTTTATATTTATGAGAATAAAGTACCTAAGTATTTCTTTAATCTGGAAAAGAAAGTAATTCAGATTTATTTAGGATATTGACTAAGAAATGAACATGTAGTTATAGGATAATAATAAATAACTTGGAGCTCGCATCTGCTCTCGTTATCCCCATTTTACATATGGAGAAGCTGAGGTTCAAAGAATTTTATGTAACTTGCCCAAGATTTTGTGGTGGACCTCGGACTAAAGCTCGGTCTCTGTGACTGCAAAGCCCACATTCCTTTCCATCTGCTAGACTTTCATAAGAATGAAGGAAAAGGGAGGTCAAGTTTCAAGCAGGAGCTTTCATTTTTCACTAAAATGTGATGTTTGCATTTGAATCCTTCTGCCTCCAAGAGGTCATCCCAGATCCCCTTTGGAATCAGCATGTCCGTGTCCTTCCCTTCTGCTTATGTAGCACATTTCTTGTGCCAGTGGACTTAAAAGTAATGTCTGTAAAGTAATATATTCCTATCCTCTTCACTAGGTTTATGAGCTCTTGAAAACCAGGGACTTGCTCCTCTTTATTTCCCTCCTGGAACTTTACATGCCACTCTTTAACAAGTGGTAGATACGTGAGGTGATGAAAATATATTTCCATACTAATTTTTTGAATGTCCACTTGAAATAAAAATCCTGCTCTTAGATACTGGAGACAGTTATTAATAGGTTACCCTCCCAGTAACTTTCTACTCCTTTCACTTGATTACCATTGCTCTTGTGTACCCACTAGAGCACGGCACTGTGGAAGCAATCAGGAAAGTAGAAATCGGGTCTTTGAGGGTCAGAGAGGTCATCATGGAGATGAAGGGAGTAAGTCCATTACAGAACTGTATAACAAGGTAATAACAAAATAAAGTATGTGTTGGAAAAACCGTATAATGTGTTACCTGCTGAAGGCTTTAGATAAGTTGTTCTCAAACTTGTGTGTTTGTCAGAATCTTTTAAAAAATAAACTCCCTGGATCCTCCCTGAGAGATACTGATTTAATAGATTGGCGGTGGGATCTGAACCTCTGTTTTTAACAAACTTTGTAGGTGATTTTGATGCACAGTAAGATACATCAGTAATAAATACTGTTAATTCATGACATTTGAAGTGCTCTTTCAAAAGCATGGTGTTTGCATTTAACTCTCTCTTCACCTTGCGCCACCAGGAGAGGGCAGCTCAGCACAGTGCTCAAGAGCGTGGACTCTGGAGTCAGATGTTTGGGTTCATATCTCAGCTGTGCTGCCAATAAACTAGCGAACCTCTGTGCTTTCGTTCCCTCAATTGTAAAATGAGAATAATAGTAGTATCTCTGTCATAGTGTTGTTGAAAGGATTAATGAGTTAATGCTCGTAAAGTGCTTAACAGTATAGAATCTTGACTGACACAGTTAGCACTTATTGTTACTGTTGTTACTAGTCTGTTTTAACAAATTACGCTAAAACCAAGGAGAAGATGTAAAGCAAAAGTAAAAACTAGCATACTGAATGCGTCTAAAAAATTAAAATGTTCTTAGATACAAAGGTTATTATTTAGAAATAGACATAAGAAATAATGGCAGTAGTTTGCATTTAGATAGATATGGTAACTCAGCGATTCCTCTGTCCTATTGATGGGATCTTTTTCCTAGTAAAAGAAAAAAAGCTTACAAAAATTTATTCAAAATCAGACCTCCTATAGGAAATAGGATCATTTTTTTAGTGCCTGTGTTCCCACTTATAAATCCTAATGTATTATGAATTAAATGCTGGACTTAATTAGTTACTTTACTAATTATAGTAGTAGTTAGAATCGCAGTAGGCTTTAAGGGATAGAGTACAGGGTTACTTCTCAGTATAAAGCAAAATTCACTGTGAGACAGTCCATCTTTAACTCAAGCTAAGAGGATTTTGTAAGTTAATAAGGATCTCCTTAAAGAGTATTGTACCAACTACATGAACTCTGAGACCTGGCTTACTAGTATTTTGCTATGTCTATAAAATCTAGAGAATCCAAAATTTGTTTAGTAAATAGTTTTTGTCTATTACAGTGTAAATAACTTTGGTTGTCTTATCTTTGTTAATCCAAATACAGCTTGTATCTGAACATGCCTTTGAGATCCCAGACAATGTCAGACCTGGACATCTTATTAAAGAACTTTCAAAAGTAATTCGAGCAATAGAGGTAAGAGTAGAAACTGTCATCTAAATGCTTGGTTACTGTCTGCTTTGAGAAGCAAATGGATCTATCATCACATTACAAACTTCAAAAGCCCTTATACTCTTAGATGAAATAGAGTGAGCTGCGTCTTGGAAGGACTCTCAGGTTTTCAGGCTTCCAAAGTCCTACAGAGAAATTTAGAGTGTTGTATCCTAATGAGGTGAGAAGGAAGCAGTTACCAGTTACTTCAGTTTCTTCAGCATACTCCAAGAATAAGAAATACAGCATACACAAAATTTCAGATCCCATTCATTTCTGCTATGCAGAGATGAATATGTGTTAAGTAATTAGAGGAAGAGAGAAAATGTAAGGTGGGGTGAGTAGAGCCAGGTGAAGCTGGTTTGGAAACTGGGATGCTATTAGTGGTGTGAGGCAAGGAGACCCCCTTGACTGAAGTATTAGAACAACTTGGTTAGGGGCGCCTGGGTGGCTCAGTTGGTTAAGCGACTGCCTTCGGCTCAGGTCATGATCCTGGAGTCCCGGGATCGAGTCCCGCATCGGGCTCCCCGCTCAGCAGGGGGTCTGCTTCTCCCTTTGATCCCCTTCCCTCTCGTGCTCTCTGTCTCTCATTCTCTCTCTCTCAAATAAATAAATAAAATCTTTAAAAAAAAAAAAGAACAACTTGGTTACGTAAATGCCCCTTGATAAAAGTCCATAAAATCTGAGATTAAGTGTTTTAACTTATTAATTAGGAACTATTCTGGGTATTAAAGGAGATTTTAATTAAAGTAATTCTTCAGGAAGCTGGTTCTGTTAGTGTCTAGCTTGAACTGAAAGGAAATTAAGTGGAGGAATGGAGGCTACCTGGTAATTTAGCAGCTTAGATTAGGGCTGTGTTTGGGGAATGGAAGAGGTATACATCTAAGAAATAATGAAGTGCTGCGTTTAATATCCTTGGATACAATATTTCATATAATTCTCAGGGTGTTCAGATATGGCAGAAAAATATTTTCTATTTTTAAAGAGTGGTAGTAATTGCACATAAATAGATTTTTTAACGAAAAGTCACATATATAATCTTAAATACATATGTAGATGTATAAATATATAAATCTCATATATGATAACCAAAGCTAAGAATAAATTCAGTAAGAAAGGTGTGGGTCTATTTTTTTTTTTTTTTTAAAGATTTTATTTATTTATTTGACAGAGAGAGAGATAGCGAGAGCAGGAACACAAGCAGGGGGAGTGGGAGAGGGAGAAGCTGGCTTCCTGCTGAGCAGAGAGCCCGATGTGGGACTCGATCCCAGGACCCTGGGATCATGACCTGAGCCGAAGGCAGACGCTTAACGACTGAGCCACCCAGGCGCCCAAGGGTCTATTTGAAAACTATAAATCTTTACTAAGAGAAGTGAAACAATAATTGAATAAATGTCATTTCTAAAATATGTCAGTACTAAGTTAATATTACGTATTTAAAATGCTGAGTTATACCTGCAAGAATAATTGGGCAAAAGTAGCCAACAACGTGTTTATTTTTCTTAAAAATTGGAGGGTTGCGAGTACAGAAGGCAGCAAAATGGCTGTAGAAAAATGTGCAAAGAAAATAAACAGGTATTTCACTAAAGAAGAAATAGAAATGACAATCCAATAAAAATATGAAAAATGTTCTCAGTATGTGAAAATGTATTCAGCCACATTCTGCCAAATAATTTGTGATTTCATATGATCATTTGTCTAATGGGCAGAGATAAAATTCTGTATTCTTGTCCTGCTGGTTAGGAAGTATAAATTAGTTTGTGCTTTCTAAATGGCATATCCCTTAATTGAGCATTTTCCCTTTAATAAAATAAGTAAGAGGATTCTAATTAAACTTGGTAGATTGACCATACCTGAACTAAAAGGATAGTACAAGAATAAAAAAGATATTCCTTGGGGCACCTGGGTGGCTCAGTCATTAAGCGTCTCCCTTTGGCTCAGGTCATGATCCCAGGGTCCTGGGATCGAGCCCCACATCGGGCTCCCTGCTCAGTGGGGCGTCTGCTTCCCTCTCTCCCTCTGCCCGCCATTCCCCCTGCTTGTGCTTGCTCACTCCCTCTGTATCAAATAAATAAATAAAATCTTAAAAAAAAAAAGAATAAAAAAGATATTCCTGAAGACATAGAGAATAATAGAGATGAACTCCAGCCAGTTTTGGAAGCTGGAAAGCAAATATACAAGTGATCACTGGTTTAGCTGGCTAGAGAGCCAAAATTGTGTGGGCAGAGGGAAAAGCCCAGAGGCAAGTCTTACTTGTACAGGAGAACCTACAAAAAGCCAGGAATTAGGGATACTAGGACTCTCTGAATATGAGTGGAGGTGGGATTGAGAACAGGATTGATTATAGGTCCATTTAAGAAATGAATTGATTTCCAAATCCCTATCTTAACATATGCCGAAAACTCTAGAGGTTTAGTTGTTTGAGAGATTGAACTTGAGACTGGACTTTGGGACACTGAACCCAGCTGAGGGACATGGGTACCATACTGAAAACAAGAGGATTAAGTGACAGTCTACATAGTGAATGGTTCTTTCTCCACTTGACTCTCCAAACACTAGCACCCTGGCCTATACCTCCCAGGCCAAGATCCACTGATAGTGACCATTTGAAACCTTCCGATGGAACAACCCAGGCAGCTTCCTACAATGAACCCAAGCCCTACTCACACAGAGCTCCCAGTTAGCTTTTTTCTTTTTGCATGCAGTGAAATGCACAGATCATAAAAGTACAGTTTGAGTTTTGATGAAAACTCAGTAGACACTTGTGTAATGAATACTGCCATTGAGACCTATAAATCATTTTTGTCACCCCAGAAAGTCTTTTCTCCCCCTTCTAGTCAGTCTGACTACCATAAGCTACCACCATTCAGACCTGTGTGGCTCTCATCGCAGATTAGTTTGCCTGTTTTTTAATTTCAAATAAAGGCAATCATACAGTATATCCTATTTTTGTGTCTGGCTTCTTTCAGCATAATGCTTTTGAGATTCATCCATGTTGTTGCATCTGCCAGGAGTTCTTTTTTTGTTGCTGAGTGGTATTCCATTGAATGAATAAACCGTGATTTGTTTTCCCTTCTTCTTTTGATGGATATTTGGGTCATATACAGATAGGGCTAGTATGAATAAAACTTATAAACAACCTTGTATGTCTTTTTGTGGCAAATACATGTTTTCATGTTTCGGGGGGGGTAAGTACCTGGGAGTAGAGTTATCAAGTCATAAGTGAATTTCCACTTTCTAAGAATCTGCCAGTTTTCCAAAATGGTTGTGTTGCTGTCACCACCAACGTGTAGGAGTTGTCATTCTATATTCTTCCTAGTGTTTGGTGTTTTCCGTCTTTTAATTTTTGCTTTTCTAGAGAGTATGAAATAGTCTTTCATTGTGGTGCTAATTTGCATTTTCCTAAAGACTAATGATGTTGAGCACCTTTTCTTGTGCATTGGCTATTTGTGTATCTTTTCTTTTTTTTTTATTATGTTATGTTAATCACCATACATTACATCATTAGTTTTTGATATCTTTTCTTATGAGGTACCTCTTTGAAGTTTTTGACCATTTAAGAAATTATGTTGTCTTTATTGACTTGTAGGAGTTCATTATATATCTTAGACACAAGTTCTTTGTCATTTGGCATGCATGCATTCATGTATGATGAATATAGTGAATATTTACAAACCACAGTCTGTGGCTTATCTTTTCATTATCTTAATGGTGTCTTTTTCCGAGCAGAAATTTTTAATTTTGAAGAAGATCAATTTGTAAATTAGTTTTCTTATTTATAGAAGATCAATTTGTAAATTAGTTTTCTTATTTATAGTTGCTTATTTATAGTTAGTTTTTTTTAGTGTCCTCTCTAAGAAATCTTTGCCCACCCCAAGGGTTGAAGATACTTTTTTTTTTTCTGGAAGCCTGTTTTACAATTGGGTAAATAGCTAATCGTGAATTTTTGTGTGTAGCATAAGGTAAATTTAAGGCATTATTTTCCTCCCGTATGTTTATCTAGTTCTCTAGATAAACATACCATTTCTTGAAATCAATTAGCTTTTATTGCTTTCTCTTTTAATATGCATGGAGTGCCAAGAAGAGTTTTGAAGATGACAACCAAAAATAAAGGAGAAAAAGAAAAAAAATGTATTTGAAGGAAATAAATAAGTTCTTTAGCCCAAAACCCAAATATTAATAATTTATATCCTTGAGAGAAAAGAGTACATAAATATTGCTTCCATGAAAAAAGAACAGATGGCTATAACAAAGGAGCATTAAAAGAAGAAAGAAAAGGGGTTCTTGGAAATTAGAAATATAATAGAAACAAAATATAGGGAAGCCTGGGTGGCTCAGTTGGTTAAGCATCTGCCTTCGGCTCAGGTCATGATCCCGGGGTCCTGGGATCGAGTCCACGTCAGGCTCCTTGTTCAGTGGGGAGCCTGCTTCTCCCTCTACCTCTGCTCCTATCCGCCCCCCACCCCCAGCTTGTGCGCTCTCTCTCTGACAAATAAATAAATAAAATCTTAATTTAAAAAAAAACACCCAAGAAACTCCTTTCTGTCTTAAAAAAAACTTAGTAAAATCATTGGAAGATAAAGTTGGGAAAATCTCTCATAAAGTTAAAAAAAAAAAAAAAGACTAAAATAGGACAGAAAAATTAGGTCATTTTACATAGTCACCATCAAAATAATAGGAGGTCCAGATAGAACATAGAAAACAAGGAGAAGATAATTAGAGGAATAGTCAAAGATGATGTTTTAGAATTCAAGGACACATCTTCCCTACAGAATGCCCAAGTACAGTGAGTGAGAAAAGACCTATGCCAAGGCACATAGTGGTTACATTTTAGAATGCATGTAACAGAGTATATCCTGCGATCAGGGATCAAGCTGCACATAGGGCTCCTTGCTCAGCAGGGAACCTGCTTCTCCCTCTGCCTGCCTCGCCTCCTGCTTGTGCTCTCTTGCTCTCTCTCAAATAAATAAATGAAATCTTAAAAAAAGATGTCAAAGAGGCAAGATCTCAAAAAATTTACCTCCCATGGACCCCTTCTCAGGAAACTCTTAGAGGGGGTGCTGTTCCAAAAGAGAGGAAATAAGCCAAAAAAGGAGCTCTGGAATTCTTCCAACAAATATGGAATACCCAGATGGGTAGAGAGCAGGGAAGAAAACAGAGGCTCTGCCTTCATGGAGCTGAGTAGGAAGAGACTAGCCATAAATATTTTAATGTATCAGGAATTGACAAATGCTATGAAGAAAGATTCAGAAGGGGGAAAAGATAGGGAGTGACAGCCAGAGATGGTGGTGGGGGTTGCAGTTTTAAGTGGTGGAGTGCAAGCAGGGCAGGAGGGATTTTTGATGACCTGTGTAGGCCGGGAGAGCAGCCAGTCCGGGTTGGATTCAGGAGGATGAAGGGCTCCATATTTGTTGTTTATCTGAAATTCAAATTGAACTGGGCATCTTGTACTTTAGCTGGCATTCCTGTCCAGGGGGGATGTCTCCGAAGAAAAATACAAAATTTATACATTACCTAATGTGTTTAAATGTTTGCATTCTTCCAGTGAAGAATTTTGGGATCAACTAGTGATAGATACATAGAAAACAAAGCAGCTATAGAGTGAGACAATTATAAACTCAAGGGAAAGTCAAAGATGTAAAAAAAAAAAAAAAAAGGAAATGTAATAATATACTATGTGGCACTGGGTTGTAAATACTTTTTACCAAGTCCAGTTTACTGAAGGAACAGGAAGTATGTGTACATTTAGAAGTGTGCAAGGATTGAGACTTCATCTTGAGTAGTAGGAATTCAGTAACATCTACAGCTAAAAGGGGCACCTGGCTGGCTCAGTCAGTAGAGCATGTGACTCCTGACCTCAGGGTTGTGGTTTTGAGCCCCACGTTGGGTATAGAGATTACTTAAAAATAAAATCTTAAAAAAAAATAAAGCCGAAAAACCAAGAAATAACAGTTTAAACATATTAGAAATTTGGAGGCAAATAACTGAACAAGTAACACTACCACCAACAAAAACAGCTGTAAGAGTTGCAGGCACCACGGCAGCCTAATTGTCCATGGTGGAGGAATGAATGGACAAAAAGTGGCATATACATAATATACACACCATGGAATATTATTCAGCCTGCAAAAAGAAGGAAATTCTGACCCATGCTACAGCATGGATGGACCTTTAAGATATTACATTAAGTGAGGGGTGCCTGGGTGGCTCAGTCGTTAAGCGTCTGCCTTCGGCTCAGGTCATGATCCCAGGGTCCTGGGATTGAGCCCTGCATTGGGTTCCCTGCTGTGCGGGGAGTCTGCTTGTGTTCCTGCTCTCGCTATCTC
Organism: Neomonachus schauinslandi; assembly: GCF_002201575.2. Lineage (NCBI taxonomy): Eukaryota > Metazoa > Chordata > Mammalia > Carnivora > Phocidae > Neomonachus > Neomonachus schauinslandi. Next base: position 91,921,970 of record NC_058414.1, on the reverse strand, counting down.
TCTCTGTCAAATAAATAAAATCTTTAAAAAAAAAAAAGCTACATTAAGCAAAATAAGCCAGTCACAAAGGTACAACTATTGTATGATTCCACTTATATGAAGTTCCTAGAAGCGTCAAATTCATAAAGTAGAAGGTTGCCAGAGGCTGGTGGTCAGGAGGAATGGGAGTTACTGTGTAAGGGGCACAGAGTTTAAGTTTGGGAATATTAAGTTCTGGAGGTGGATGGTGATGTGTGGTTGCATAACAGTGTGAAATGTCCTTAAGGCTACTGAGCTGTCCACTTAAAAATGGTAAAATGGTAAGTTATGTATATATTACCTCATGTGCTACAAAATTATGTATATGTCACTACAGTGAAAGGAAACTTGCAAGTGGTTGCCTCTGGAGAATGGGAATCAGGGATGGGGAAGAGTATACCACTGCTTTTCATGATATATTTATAGAGTTAATTTTTAAAACTACAGAGATTGGTGACCTTGGTTTAAAAAGCAATTACTGATTTATTCAAGTATATATATGAAAGAATGTTCATCATAGGAAAGAACTGGAAGCAGCCTATAATAACTACCAGTAAGTATTAGGTCAATAAATTATATGGTGGAATACTACCCAGCTTTTAAAATGATATTTAAAATCAAAGAAATATGTTCACAGTATATTATGTGGGGGAGAGAAGGGAATAAAGATCTCAGCAAAGCTGATGTTGAATTTTATGAGTGTTACGATTTGGTCTTTGCTATTTATATGAATGGGTTTTTTTTGTTTTGTTTTGTTTTTTAAAGATTTTATTTATTTATTTGACAGAGAGAGACACAGCGAGAGAGGGAACACAAGCAGGGGGAGTGGGAGAGGGAGAAGCAGGCTTCCCGCTGAGCAGGGAACCCGATGCAGGACTCGATCCCAGGACCCTGGGATCATGACCTGAGCTGAAGGCAGTCGCTTAACCAACTGAGCCACCCAGGCGCCCTAGTTTTTGTTTTTTAAAATATTTTTATGGCTGATTATTGAGTCAGGTATATGTGTGTCCTTGTCATAAAAACACTCTGAATTTAATTCTTACAGGAGGAAAATGGCAAACCAGTTAAATCTCAGGGAATTCCTACTGTGTGTCCAGTTTCACGATCCTCAAATGAAGCAACTTCCCCGTACCATTCCCGACGAAAGATGAGGAAACTTCGAGATCATAATGTCCGAACTCCTTCTAACCTAGACATCCTAGAGCTCCATACAAGGGAGGTCCTCAGAAGGTTAGAGATGTGTCCATGGGAAGAGGCAAGTATTATGTTTTATGGTTATAGAAAGAGACTTGGTTGTTCCTCAAAGTTCTTTAAAGGGATGATAAAAAGAATAGTCTGGCCATGTTTGTTTTCTAATCTTTGCTTAGCATTGTAGGGGCCAACAGTACTGATGTCCATGACCGGGAATGTGCTTCAGCTTTCTAGGCATCAGTGTAGTAGGCTGAGTAGATCTCATTTTCTTTGCGGACATGTTTACTGAGTGTTTACGAAATAACCTATGGTCTTATAGGCTCTGGGGAAGTTACCAGAGTGAAACTTAAGTCTCTGCCATTGTGTAGCTTCCAGTCCAGCTCAAGTTGGAAGAATAGGAGATGAGAGATATACTAAAATAATATAATTTCAGATAATAAGTATTCTGAAGGAAGCTGAAACAGTCGAGGGAGAGAGAGTAAAGGGGCTAGGCTGTGGCTGGCTACGTTAGCTGGGGCCGTCAGAGAGCCTCTCAGGTGGTGGCATTTGAGCTGACGAATACTGGAAGAAGTCAAGTGGATACAAAGCTTTGAGGAAACAGAGGGAAGAGCAAGTGCAGAAAGCCTATTCCTCCCCCAGCAGTACCAGCACGGGCAACTGTCGGACTGGGAGACTATTAGAATAAACCCATTTAAATTTGGGAAATGCTGGCTTAATGGACAAAGGGAAGAGGGGCGGGGCCTTTGTAAAACATGGTAGTGAGTTTGTGATGAGACATACCATCCATCATTGCACATCTTAAGTAAAGGACAGGAATAATTTAAAATGAGTAAGATAGAAGTATTTCTGAATTAAAATATTTGAAGAAATTCTATAGAAATTATAACTTAAAGATTTTGCATTTAAATAATTGTATTGGATATTGTTTTAAACTTTGTTGTTCTGAACCTCTTTAATCCTTAGCCTTCTGGGAGAAGACTTAGCTTATTATGAAAGGTTCTATTTGTTATTAAAGAAAGAAATTTCCACAAGAAGGAAATACTCTTTTTAAAAACCAGCTACTGTTGTGCTTTTATGTCACACGGTGGCCTTTGTCCCCAGTGGTAGCAGGGTGGTGATCCAGGAGTTGCTGACAGTGCCTCGTGGGAAGGAGGGATTATTAGGTCAAGGGTAGGAGGACCGGAAAGGAGCCAGCAGCTGGTGCTTCAGCAGGAAGGAGTGAGGGAAAGAGAATTCAAACACATTAAGGCGCTGCTTCTCTAGCTCTTCAGCTTTCTGCGAGAGTGAAATGTCTTTGAATTTACTTGATGTAAATTTTACATTCTGCTTTATAAAATGTGTTTTATTGTTAGTGGCTGGACAGAAAGGGGAACCATAGTCCTGCTTTGGTTTCAGGAGCCACTGAGTGTCAGGGCGGCGCACCGTGCGCAGTTCGGGCTGCAGGGCTGAGGCGGGAGGTGGCGCCGTCCTGGGTTCCTTTAGGCAGGCAGGCACATCTGAGGGCAGATGGTAAGTTAAGTTCTGTTTTTATACTTTAAGGACATCTTGAGCTCTAAACTGAATGGAAAATTTAACAAGCATCTCCAGCCATCTTCCACGGTACCTGAATGGAGGGCAAAAGATAATGATCTACGGTTACTGCTGACAAATGGAAGGATAATTAAGTACGTAAAGTAGAGCAAAGTGTCATACAGATGAGTTTGCCTTGGATTCCCTCTGTTTAACCCCTAGTCCCCACCAGTGCACATCCGACTCCCATACAGGGAAAGTGTCTCAGTTCTCCTCTCCAACTGGAGATTAAGGGGGAGGGTATACTATTTGGCTGCAATGTCGCACTGTTTTGTGACTTGATTATTTTCCCCTCTGTGTGCAGGGATGAGAGACAACCCTTCGCAGATCCAAGTCTTTATACAGCAGATAGTGAAAATGAGGAGGACAAGAGAAGGACAAAAAAGGCAAAAATGAAGATGGAAGAGAGTTCAGGAATAGAAGGGGTGGAGAACGACGAGTCTCAAAAACGACGTAACAGTATGTTTGTTTTCATGGCCGTTTGAAGGTCTGCTTATTACCTACGTGATAATACGTAAAGTCATGTGCTAATCTTAAAGGTCTTAAGTTTGTAGTAGGACTGAAAATTGTCCTGTCCCTAATACTCTTTGGAGAAACCTGAAGTATTTCTGAGTAGTGTATCCATAAGGGAAACATGAATGTGACTGCCAATCAAGGTATCGTGCCCAGGGAAGGTGTTTTTAGTGACGAGGGTATGTGCTGGTCAGTGACACCCTTGTTGGGTGACAGTTTTTACAAGAGTGACATGAAAGCTTTTGCATCTTATGGGCCTCTACTCGAAATAATAAGATAGTCAGAAGTTTAATATAGTTTCTTTTTATTTATTTATTATTTTTTTAATACAGTGTCATATATAATTTTAGCTAACATGTATGTGGTTTTCAGAATTAGGAGTCATATATAATTAGCTCTCTGAAGCTACTAGTAATCCATGTATTGTTCTGTTTGATGGCCTGTTGACAGGAAGATCTCTACTTGCTTACTAATTGGTTATCATCAGTGTGACAAATAGTAACGCCTCCTCCTTCTTGAGATCGTTCTTCGTTGAGTGAAGTCTTAATTTCTTAGCATTTTTGGGGGCCTCCTTATACCCTCCTTCTATTTTAAAAAGTGATTAAATACTTTGATAACTTGACAAGAAAAATTAACATTTCATCTGTGTTGAATACCTCAGTTCCAGCTAATTCTAAGTAAATTTGGTATTGGTGTAGTTGGTGACTCTGCATGTGTCACATGCCAGGGGAAAGGCAGCTAATCAATGGAGTTATCAAACAGTTGTTAGTTGGCAGTGCCGCGTGGGAGAGAAGAGCAGTGGTAAAGCCTGCTTTTTAAGCTTGTTGAATTCACTGTCTATTTGAGTGCTTTTGAGGTTTAGAAGAGTTATCTTTTTGTTTTCTGTTGAGAGAAAAAATGCAAGAGGGAAAGTGAAAAGCATCTTGTAGGCAATTTTAGCATCGGAGGTTTTTTTCTGGAAAGAGATAGAAAATTTCCACGCAAATGAGGAATGTACCGTCATGTTCAGTAAATGCCACAAACGTTTTAAGAGTACAGTGCAATCTGTATCTTGGTCAATTCAGGAGAAAAGTCTTTGGGGGAAGAAAGGAATGAAGAAGATGAAAGCAGTGGAAATGGATGGAGCCAGGGCAGTCGGGACCTACGCGGAAGCTGGTCTGACTTCAGGTACCACCCTGTTCATAAGCTTCCACTGACTTTCTCTTTTTCTCTCTTCCTTTCTCTTCCCAGGGTTTTTTACAAGTGTGAAATCAGAACTCAGGAATCGATCATCAGAATATTCTGATATTTCTGATTCAGAAGACTCTGGACCTGATTGCAATGCACTGGTATGCCCAAACCCCTGTGACTTGTGCATTGTTTGATGGAAAGATGACACCTCCTTTCCTTCACCTGTGGGGGAAAATAAATGACAGCTTTTCCCAAAGACCATCTCTATGACCTTTGTGGCACAAGGTCTTCCCTGTAATGGTAATCACACACACACACACACACACACACACGCGCGCGCGCGCATCCTGTCATGTGACTGTTTACATTTGATAAACATAGCTTTTGTCTGGTTTTAGAAAGGTGGATGGAGATACTGTTCTTACATTTCTCATATTTCTCATAGGTTATATTTCATTTCACTTTAAAGAAAACCTGTACTGTATGTTTTTTACTAAGGAATAATATACTGTAATCACTAGAGATTTTAACTCTGTCATAGGAAGTACAGAAATAATTCCGTGATAATTAAGGTTCTAACTTTGCCTAGACTGATACAATGTTTTTAGTTAGTAGAGACTTAACCAGATTTCTTATATAGATTTGCTTCCATTTAACTATTTTTATTATCTCAGAAAAATAATTTTACCACTGAAGAGTCTGAAAGTTCAGGTGATGAAAAGAAACAAGAAATAACATCCAACTTCAAGGAGGACTCTACTGTGATGAGGAACTTCCTTCAGAAGGGCCAGAAGCCATCTAGAAGTGAAATTCCAATTAAAAGGTAAGCTTTCTGATGGTTAGTAGTCTTATTACATTGTGATGTAAACTATATGAAACTCTGTGTGTATATGAAAACATTTTTTATTTTTTATTTTTTTTAAAGATTTTATTTATTTATTTGAGAGAGAGAATGAGAGACAGAGAGCATGAGAGGGAGGAGAGTCAGAGGGAGAAGCAGACTCCCTGCCGAGCAGGGAGCCGGATGCGGGACTCGATCCCGGGACTCCAGGATCATGACCTGAGCCGAAGGCAGTCGCTTAACCAACTGAGCCACCCACGCACCCCAAAAACATTTTTTAATTTTAAATGTTACTGAAGATGCCGAACGAAGAAATAAGCTCTCGTCCTTTTGCTTAACTTCTCTTTAGGGAATGTCCTACCTCGACGAGCACAGAGGAAGAAGCTATTCAGGGCATGTTGTCTATGGCAGGGTTGCACTACTCCACATGTTTACAGAGGCAGATACAAAGCACAGGCTGCAGTGGCGAAAGAGACTCTCTCCAGGATCCCGGCGGCTGCCACAGCAGTAACCATGAGGCTAGACAGGTGTATCGCTGTGATAAACCAGTGGAATATGGTAAGAAACATAAATGATTGGTCTCTGAAAAGTAACATAGGACCCCCAACTTCATAGCTCTGTAATCCTAGTTGAGGTTAGACATTATGAATAAGAATTGCACATCTGTAGTTGGAAATGATGTTAAGCGTATTGGCCAAAAAATACATAATATTGACAAATACAAGATGCAAGTTATAAGAACTCAAAATGTAAATTAATGGCTGGAGAATTATGTTCACCAGCATAATCCTACCACTGCTATTTTAAGACACTTAGTACTTGTTTCCTTTTATAAGCTGTTCCGAGTGGAAAGAGTGTTGAGACGTCTTACGTGGTCCGCTAGGCTTGAACCATTAATCCTCTTTCCTTACGCAGGAGGGAAAACAAGTTTTTTTTTTTTAAAGATTTTATTTATTTATTTGAGAGAGAGAATGAGATAGAGCATGAGAGGGGGGAGAGTCAGAGGGAGAAGCAGACTCCCTGCCGAGCAGGGAGCCCAATGCGGGACTCGATCCCGGGACTCCAGGATCACGACCTGACCCGAAGGCAGTCGCTTAACCAACTGAGCCACCCAGGCGCCCGGGAAAACAAGTTTTGATCCGTTTCTGGTTGAGGACATTCTCCTACTTGAAAAAGAAGTATTGGGAAAGAGAAGACTCAGTGACAGTACCCGTGATGGCCATGTAGTGTTTTGTTCTCTGTGCCTTTGGGGGAAATTTTGTTGCCCGAAAGTCTGAGGAGGAAGGGGGAGAAGATGGTACCACAAGAAAACCAAATGCCTGTTGCAGAAATTGTGTTCATTCCTGCCTAGTTGTGTGAATTGTATACCAGCAACCTGACATCCATTTCACTTAATTCTTGAAACCACATTTTGGTGTATGTAGTAAGACTTTTACAGGTAGAGGCAAGAAGACTTAGTGAAGTTAATTGAACTTGCCCATCTTTACATAGCTGTTATTATCCAGTGGTGTTGGAATTGGAACCCAGGACTATTTGATCTCAAAATCTTGGCTTATTGTGTAAGAGGAAACTGAGGTTTAGAGAGGTTAAGTAACTTGCCTAAAGATGCATTGGTAATGGAAAAACTCAAATTCAGGTCTGGGCTTGTCTGTCCACACCATTCTGTCTCCCTGTCATTTCTTTGGTCCTCACTTGAAAAGAAGGCTTCTATGAAAGTACTGCAGAGTTCAGGCAAGCATATGCCTTCATTCTGTATGGAAAAATATACTGGTTTTAGAGAGTATATTGCATTTGGCTTTTCCATCTACAACAGATGGCCATAGAATTTGACTCTGGAGCTTCCAGCATCTGGCACAAAACCTGTCATATAGAGGCAGTCTTTGAGAGAATTTAAAGAATTAACATGCTGGATTGTGAGCTGGTGACTCTCTTGTTTTTGAGAGGGAAAGTAGTGTGGTGGAAAGTGTATGAGTAAATAAAGAGTTAACATATTCGTTTTTTAATAAAACGTCAACCTAAATGTACTTTCAGTTATAACATTAGGTTAATTTTGCTTGTTATGATCAAATTTGTGTGGAGATAATTTAATTAAAACTTCTGTTTAGGGTACCATGTCAAGACCGAAGAACAAGACTTGAGGAGCTCTTCCTGGATTAAACAATTCGATACAACTTCCAGATTTCATCTTCAGGTATATGCAAGGCTTGAAACATCAAAAGGAGATTTAGGATTGTCATTAACTCTGTTTTTGCTTTCTATTTTTTTTACTGCAACCAGTAATTAACCATTAGATATGGAAAGCTAAAAAATAATTTACAGTTAAATGCTCATTTGAGCAGCTGTCCGTTTTTAGGAATTCTGATGTAACAACTAATGCAAGGCTCACGGATAGACTGCGATTTGGAAAAGAATAGTTGATTGAAGGAAAGTTAAAAACTCCTGGCAGCCAACACTTCTAGGTTATGTCTGGCTAGAAGGAAAAGGGGGGAAAAAAGTACCCTGAGGATCTCTTTTTAATCTGTGACATTGTTTCTTGAACATTTTTAGACAGTAAATTTCTTTGAGAATTTGATGACAGTTATTGACTCTATTACCAGGAAAGTGTTCATCATCAATACTGATTTTTGCATAGCATTTTCTCATGGTTTTGTGCCCCACCCTTACCAGCCCAGACCATCCATTAACTCCAGATTAAGAGCCCTTGCTCTAAGAGAAGACACTTGATGTCTTGGGATGCCAGCGTATTAATGCTTATACAAACAAAATGAACCTCAAATAGCTTTTTGAAAAGCCACAGCTTTTCCAGTAGCACCAAACAAGAAAAGCAATATGACCTTTTGCTACAAACTTTGGAAAATGACAGCCAAAGAATCAAAATTCTCATGCTGCAGAGTAGAGTCCTCTAACTTCTCCAACCCCAAGCATACACTGAGTAGTGGAATCTTAGGTGTTTGTTTAAGTAGGCTCCATGCTGGGATGTAGGCTCCAATGCGGGGCTTGAACTCAGGACCCTGAGATCGAGCCAAGATCAAGAGACGGACGCTTAACCAACTGAGCCACTCAGGCACCCCTCAAGGGTGGTTTTTATTTTCTTCATGTAGCTTATCTACATTTTCTAAATACTTACACATTTTACAATGAGAAAAAGAGCCAAGTTATTTTTTAAGGCAACGTTTTGTAAGTACAAGTTCTTTTAATAGAAGAATATGCTCCAGAATCAAAGGTCAAGGAAGGAATCCCTTAACTATCAGTAATTCACTTAATTCAGTGTGTGATTTTATAGTGTCTCACCGGTCATTACGTTTATAACTTATTAGCATTATAGGATTCAGTATTGAAAATAAGCTGTTATTGGGGTGCCCGGCTGGCTCAGTCGGTAGAGCATGCAACTCTTGATCGCAGGGGTGTAAGTTTGAGCCCCACGTTGGGTGTAGAGATTACTTAAAAATAAAATCGTTTTTTAAAAAAGTAAGGTATTATTTAAAGCTAGCTGTTGTTTTTATAATTGTCTTTGAAAATAAAGAAGGAGAGGACGGATGATTAGCAAGATCACCTTAGAGAAAATCAGATTTCTTTTGCCTGTAATGCTGTTTTTAAAACTTATTTGACCATTACAGAATTAGGAATTTATTTTACATCACACACACACAAACAGCTAGTTTCATGAAACATCACATCTGCAGTATGCTTTTTCCACGTTTATCTTTTCCTTTCTTTTTTATATTCTGGTCATGACCCTTTCCATTGGTTTTAAGACCTACCCGTCAGTAGCATTGTTGGTTTTTTCCTGATGGCTCACTCGGTGATCTCTTAAAGAGACTGAAGGAAGAATTGTTAGAGGAAAACCAGGCTTGGGGCTCAGCACCTAGGTGCTTTTTTTAGCAAACAATTTAAATACAGTGGAGATGAACCTTAACAGAAGTTAGATTCTAAAAAAGATAGCGCACTACATCGTGAGAGAGACGGGATCTGTGACGTGCTGAGGAATTGGTAGGCCCACATGTCCCAGCCACGCGTTCCTTTCATGGCATGTCATGGCACATGCAGAATGCCATATTATAATAAATAATAGACGTTACATATTATATATGTTATATATAAATATACGCATTTAAATATATATGTATAAAGTTTATATAATATATAAATAAAAATAAAAATGTTTTCTTCTGGACTTGAGTTATGATGTAAAACTTCCATACTTGAGTCTTTTCGTGCTGTGAGGTTTTGGAATGACATGACCGTCCTGAAGGGGTGGTCGTCTGTGGCTGCTACATGTTAAGAAAACCAAAGTTCAGTAGTCGATTTCTTCTCTCCCTTGACTTGCTAGTGCATAGAGAGGTTAAATATCTTGCTTATCGTAAAGGAACTCTAAAAATCCAGCCTTATTTCCTTCCTTTTTTAGGATCTAAGTAGAGGCCAGAAATGCATCAAAAAGGAAGGTTCATCAGAAATCAGTCAGAAGGTACAAAGTAGGAATTCTGTGGACAGCAGTGGCTCAAGCCCTCAAAATGGGAAGTATATGCAGAATTCAAGCTTGATTTCGGGGGCGTGCCAGATAAATAATGGCAGCATAAGCCCAGAAAGGCCAGTTGGTGAAACTTCCTTTTCAGTGCCCCTTCACCCCACCAAGAGACCTGCATCAAATCCACCACCTATCAGCAACCAGGCAACAAAAGGTAACTTTGACACGTCTATGGGCTGAGTGTATTTTGGACCATGTATGACGGTGACAGCGGCAGTTCAGAGAGACGTGTAATGGTCCCTCCCCTCAAGCCGCTTCCAGCCTGATGCACTCTGGACGGCGCAATGAGGGTGGTATGCACAGGTTCCTGTGGGAACAGAGAAGAAGGCTCCCTGGGTCGGTCCTGAGGATTGGGAGTGGCTTCCTGGAGGAGGAGGTAGATCCCGATAAGGATGGTAAGGGGTTAGCTCTGCTGGGTTGGGGAAGTGCCAGAGTAGACCGCAGTGAAGGTCAAGGAGATAGTATGGCTCACGGTACCAACGTGAGAAACAGTACGTGGGCTGTTTATGAAAGTGCAGTCAGTTTTGTGGCCGAAGCACAATTTGAGGCAAGATACGGTCAGGGCTCCTGCTCAAGAGAGAGAGAGGCAGGGATCAGACTGTGGGTCGGCCTGGTGAGTCACGTGAAGGAGGTTGGCCTTTATCTCTCAAGTGATGAGATGGAAGGTTCGAAACCGTAGAACTCCAGGAGTGTGACTTTGCCCCTTCAGAACACCGAAAAGCATCGCTCGCCGCATAGCTCTGCCTTGAAGTCTCCCGGGTGCTGTCTGTCGAGAATGATTTTCACTATTATCTACGCTGTTGTTGCTGTCTTACAGGTAAACGTCCAAAAAAAAGGAATGGCAACAGCCAAACAACGTCTTGGGAAGATCCTTAAGTTGAACAGAAATGGCCATGCCCGTTTCTTCGTGTGACAAGCTGCTGTTGTGGCCACTCTTCCCTTTGGAGACAGACCGGTCTCGGAGGCGCGCGAGCCTGGCGCTCCCGCGGCACCCCCGCTGGAGCAGTTTGCATGTACAGTAGAGAGCACTGCCTGAAGAACAAAATGAACCAGATGCTGCATTTTCACTGTGCCACACCCACTCAGCAATAACCGTTCTGGACCTGGTGGGGGAGAGGAAGAAGGAGGGTAGAACCTTAAAAAGAGACCTTGAACTGGAAAAGGTCTCTTGTCAGGGCTTGAATTTCATTTTGTTGTTGGTAGTGTCTTGATTTATTTTCAGTGGTAGGGTAAAGAATTATCAATAATTTATTTAACAGATTTTTTTTTTAAAGTTAACAGCTTTTAAATTCTTTCTTTTTTAAAGCTATTTATTTGGAAGATTTCTGGAGAACTGTCTCACTAATTTAGATTTAAGAATGTGAAAGTTTTTAAATTATTTTTGATAGTGTGTATGTTACATGTGGGGAAGAGCCACGGTAACAGTAACTAGTCTGGACTCTTAAATTTGATATTCAGGTTAAAGTCTTAAACAGGGATTTGATGCATTAATTATTTTAAATTAAGATGTATATGAAAATCATTTTATTTTATATATTTCATGTGTTTTTTATAAGCTATTAGCTTCGCTTTTGCTAACATCCAAGGTGCATACTGTTATCCAGGTCGATTACCTTATATCCCACCTTCCCTCTGCACTCCCCATCCTTTTGTGACGACGCAACAAGACTCTTCTCTTTGCAGGGAAACACTTTCATAGCCAACGTGTAAGAATTACATAAAAGATCCCACGTTTCTCTTTCATTTGACATTGCAGTTTTCTTCTAATTCTATAAAAATAGGCTTCTTGCATTTTCATTTTTGCTGATGATATCTGGGTCCCAAAGAGAACAGCTTTAATATCTTTTTCCTACTTGTGGGAAAAGGGTTATAAGTTTGGTTAAATTGTCGCGTTTATAGTTTTTCAAAAACATTTGTAACTACAGAGGGCCTTCTTCACACTGCTGGTGTTGGAGGGCAGGACGGGCACCTGCCCCAGAGGTTATATTTTATGACGCTCTTATTCTGTGTACCTAACTTGTTGGAAAATAATGAGATATGGTTTGACTTAGTATATTCAAATCTGCATAATCCGTAATATAATAGGACTATACTATATTAAGTTGTACAGAAGCAAGCATGTTGGAGTAGGTCTTTTGGGTGTATGTGTGTTTAGTTTCTTACTTCTTCACCTTCTAAAGAATTATTTAAGATACAGATTTGGAGTAAAATGGGTGCTTCTTGCAGTTTCTTCCATCTGTCCTAACTTAACCAGTGCATATTGAGATTAAGTATCTGGTTGAGCTTTAAGGAATCATTTCTCTCCTTTATGCACAGTTCTTACTAAACGCCAGTTTTCGGTTGCTCGCAATAGCTTATATTTTCCCTTTTCCTCCCCATGGCATAAAAAGAAGTGATTTCTGGGGCTGGGGTGAAGATATTCCCAATTCTGACAAAAGAGCATTTTACAAATTTCTACAAAGAAAATAGAGGCAAATAGGATAAAATTTATTTTTATGGAGAAGTAATATGGCCATATTATGGATTTGTCTCTTTTTTACTCAGCAAGGTAGCAGGACTTTCCCTTCTGTATTAAGTATCACTTGAAGCTCTAAGAAAAAAAATCTATACCATCATCTTTCATGGTTGCATTCAGATGTGTATTTTCAAAGAGAAATATTTCTTATTCTGTCTCCATTTCAATATCTCATGGAATAAGTACAAAATAGCTTATGGATTAACCTTTTTGGTCCAAGTGACTGGACCAAATTCTGGGACTTATCTGGGTGTCAGGAAAAAGAATTTTTATGGAAACACTAAGTGTCTGTAAAGGGCCTACTTAGACTCTGTCTACACTTTGCCAAAACTGGTTAAGAGATGGATATAATCAGTCATTTGGTCATTGGATCTCAAGATTGTCAAAAGTCGGGGTTTGACTGATTTTCCTACCTCCCAATATATTATTGTGATGTTTTGGTTTTCTGTAGACACCGTTTTAGTGTTAAGAGTTCACATGATTTTGTTTTGGTTTAAGAGATCAGAATTATAATTCGTTCTTCCAGCTACATCATGATCTTGGGTTCTTTTGTTTTCTTTACATTTTTCATAGCTCTAAGTATTTCTAATTACCTGACTTCTTTTCTTTAGCTATAAAAATTAAAATCAATTTATTTTTATAAATTAAGATGGTGACCAATATCTGCCCTGTGTACTTAGGCCAATAAATCTAATTTTAAGTAGCCAGTATGTGTAAGTATTAAGTGAAGGTACTGTGGATTCATTTTTGGCGGGTTTAGCGCATGAACTGGCTAAGTTAAAAAAAACTTGCAGTAAGATAATCTAAGCACTATAACAGAATCATGTGTCTTTCTCCAAATTGGTGAAAATTCAGCCTACTGGCCCAGTGAGTTGCCTGGTCAAACTTGTTCTAAACTTACTGGCTCTGATGCATCCCTTTATGTCATGGGAGTGGCTGGACTTTGAGGTGACTGCAGCCTGGGTCTGGATTCAGCTGTGAGAACCAACCTTTCATGTTTTCCTCAATCTCGTTTATAAACGCTTCTACCACACAGACACTGCAGCTTAGACAAGGAGACAACAGTGGTGGCATTTAGCTAGTTAGGTGCAAATAAATAGGTAAAACAGTTGGACTTAACGTTATGCGATTTTAATGGCAGTAGTAGATAATGATTTTTCTGTATTGATTCAAGTAAGTGACTTCTGTTAACCTGGGATCCCCGGTACTGTAACTCATAATGTCACATAAGGACATTAAGGAAGTCAACAGTACAAAACTGGCAGTTTATAGTAGTGCAGCATCCTAGAAATACACTGAATTTCATAAGCATACAGAACTAAAAATCTGACTGACATCATAGAAACTCAGAGAAAACAAGACCATCGTTATCACGACTTAAATACTTAGCTTGAATACTGATCTATTTTTTAACAATCCTAATGATTGCCTTTTAAATGAACTCTACTGTATTGACCTGTATGATGGCAGCAGGTATTTATCCAACGTCTGTGTGCCCAGTACGACTTAGCACTGTGGGGGAATATAAAGCTGAAGTTGGGGTCTCTGCTCTTGAAGGTATCTTCTCCAAGAAGTAAGCAGTATTATTTTCATTTCTCAGCAAACTTTAAGCAAAAGAGGGCCCACGTATTAAGAAAAATAGCATAACTTTATTAGTTTCAACTGAAATGTACAACTGTAGAAGTGGAAGTACATTTTTTTTTTAGTTTTTAAAATTTAAGAAACATTTCAAAAGTTAATAGTTTAATGTTCGTAATAGAGAGGTGTGGTATATAGCGTGGAAGGGAGCACGAACCTGGGTTTTTGTCCAAGTTCTGTCATTTATGTATCAACTGTGTGACCGTAAATAAGTCACTTACTCTTTCTGAGTCTTGGTTTTCTCATTTGTAAGTTTGGATAAAAATGGTGGTTAAGAAAAACATAGAAAAGCATTCCTTAATTATTAACACTTTTTATACTTGCAGATAATTTATCATGATTTAAGTTACAACTGACAATGCACATTTATATGCTTTTTAAAGTGAAAAACTATTACTCATAAAATTTGTTTCATATCAAGTATATATATGCCCAGAGCATGCTACCTAAAACCTCTGAAGAATTGCTAACAAGGTGTTGAATTAAAATCAGAATCCATGCTTTGAAGTGAAAGAAAAAGAAGTGCGATAGTTTATGGATAAGAGTGAGAACGTTTATCCCCAAGTGATCATTAAGATGATTTTAAGGAATTCAAAGATGGTTTTAGGTTTTGCTCAAAGAGGAATTAGCACAGTACTGCTCCACAGATTCTGCCTACTCTTCAGGCACTAGATAAAAGTTGGGGTCTCTGCTCAAATAAGTCCTGGAATTAAAATGCTGTAGCAACTACCCAAGGAGCTAGGGAAAAAATAGAAGGTATTCAGAAGATGGGAACCAACAAAGACAGCTCAGGGTTGGCTAACAGCAGCTTGTTGGGTAGAGGGAGAAAGCACTGTAGTGCTGGGCAGGAGACCTGACTGGACATCTTCAAAGGAGAAGATTCTGCCCTTTTCAAGAGATGCTCTCTATAGTCATAGGGCTACTCCCCAAAGAGGGGATGAGTAATTGTACGGCCCATTTCACTACTGCCAGAAGTAACTATTGCAGCATGTAAGCATTTTGCAATTTCATATTAAGAAATGAATAATGTAAATCTGAAAATTTTTCAAAAGCTCATTTTTCCCCATTAACTATTAAGCTAATTGCTCCCTCCGAAAAGAGAAGCTAAAAATCATCAGTCATTTTCAGATATCCTAGGCCTTTATCTAAAGCAATCTTGAGAAGGTTGAGCTTCAAATTGTGAGCCTAGGAAAAGAGTGTTGCCAGTAAATAAAGGAGACAAATGAAAGCCAGGAGGGCAGTGACTCACCTGGGGTCACAGTGAACCCTTAGACCTCAGGTACCTTGCTTCCTCAGCCTCTGTTGTGTGACACTGTGCATCCTCTGCTCATCCAGTGGTGGATGATGATCACACGCTTACTACAAGTCAGGTGGAAAGAAGGGGGGACAAATAATATACTTACTACATTGCTGATGAACGTAATGTAATTTTAATACTCTAGCCTTACTAAAAACCCTTTTGTTTTGTTTTTCACTGAACGTCATGCCGTAAGTCAAATATTTGATACCCTTACATAAAAAAAATTTTAAAGTAAGGTCGTTAAGCAAATGCCTGCTTATCCAAAGCAATTAGCTTATCATGACTGTGGTTTTATTCTTTTATAATATTTCTTCCCTTTATAATGGGTAGGGAAAATAATACTCACTTGCCTGCATTCTACCCCTTAGACTCTCCCACTCACCCTTGGTGCCCTTTCTGGTGTCCTAAAGCTTTGTCTTAATAAGTGCAAAATTAAATTTTTTGTTAAAACCTTTTTGAAACTGTATTCAGTGATTCTTCCAAGTTTATCTGCTCTGCACTATTTCACTAATAAACCCTGGCTACCACGTAGCCCTTGACCTCCAAGTAGTTTACCTATGCAAGACCTGTGACATTCTGAATTCACTTTTCTTTATTTCAGAAAGTCCTAAAGGGAACTTAATCATAAAGATAAACCTTGCCTCCACCCAGTTTTATTTTGGCCATTTCCTTTTCTAAATGTCAGCTCTTTTTCCCCAAGAATTTTCACCAAAACAATGATCATAAGTGCTGGAAAATATAACATTTTGCAGGAATAAAGTAACCCAGACATACTTTTACATTTCTTCGGTGGAGTTTGGTTGGTAACAGTTACCAGCATTAAGTGTGATATATAATGAGGAGTTGATTTCTTGCCTAGAATCATTTCTTCCTTCTAAGATTCATTAAGTAACCTTTTATTTTTACAAAGCATACATAGAACTTCCACATTATAGTCAGGGACCTGAGGTGTAACTTGCTAAGTGAACCCCAAGGTTATTTTATCTTGCAAAAGAAACCTAAACCAAACTAAGGGCCTTACATTTATGGTTAGACTGAATCAAAAGCTATAACCTCAGTTTTTTCAAAAAACAGCTTCTGACTGCAAAAGCAAGTCATGCAGTTGTTAGGTATGAAATAGCACTGATCAGGAAACACATATGCATCTTTGCAGACTGTATTTCCTTCCGAAAAGACTTTTCTACTTTTAATATAAATTAAGCCATAACAGTTTCATGCTGTGGAAAGAGGGTGAAAAGGTTCATTTTAAGAGATTATATAATATGAATTTTCACATTTACTGTGAAATGTCTAACTTTGCCAGTGCTTCAGCAGGTTTTTTTGGGGGGGTGGGGGTGTAGGGGGTGGCGATGTGGGGGTAGTATTGGTTTTAGGGGTTCTAAATCTGTGAAATTTGAAAAGGGGACAGTTGTTGGCTATGGTATTTACTAGTTTTGTAGTAATGTTTTGCTAGCCAGACTGACTTTCCTTAACTGATTTTTATGCCCATGGTCCAAGGTGACTGTTACCCTTTCTTGTTTGGGGTGTCTGCGGAGTAGTGTCTTCTCTGTTTGTATAGGCAGTCAGTATGTGTGCACATGTGTGTCCTTTGAATACAGAAGCACACGGTGTGACAGCAGAGTGGGGTGTGGCTGGGAAATGGGATGCTGAAGCTTTAAGAGCATTTTTTTTTTTTTGATTCATAACAGTATTTCCCATCTTTTGCCTGCAGGCAGGGAAAGTGTACAGTATTTATTTTGTTTCTGTTTTAAATTTGTAAGTCTTTAAGTAGCTTACATTGGTTATTATAGAGGAGGACAGTGACTTGTTCAAAGTTGTATTTAGTATTCTTACTTTCCAATTTCTGTATTTTAAAATATTGAAATTAAAATTGTATTACTTCTGTTTTGATTTTTTTAGCACTCGGTGTATTTTTTGCTCATTTTGTTTGAAAGTATAAATGTTGAAAGTTGTATAAAATGTGTCTTTGAAAGAAAAAAAAAATCTGAATTCTATATCCAGTTCTGACTTTCCGTTCCCTTTTTCTGCTTATTGACTCATAGGAGATTTGAGAATGTGAAAAACTGTGTCAAACTTATGCTTCTTACTATTTCTGAAGATTTAAATGTGAAAAGTAATGTGTCCTATTCTTTTATTAGAAGTATTGCTGGGTAAGCAGTTGCCGAAAGAGAGAAACAAACACAAAGAGGGTAATTGGCAAGATGCTGCTGTGGGTGTTTACTGATGGACATTTAAGAGCACTCATTGCCCCCAACCTGGGCACCCCACAAATATTCATTGAGCACCTGCCGTATACCAAGTGCTGTTCTAGTGCTGGGGCTGCAGGAGTGAACAAAACACAGCCCCGGTCCTCAGGGAGCTTAGGGTAGATGTGAAAGTGGGGGGCAAGGATGTGCCATGGTGACCCACTGCCTGAGTGAAGGTGGGAGTGGAAGTGCTAGTTTAGTGAGAAGGACGAATTCTGTTTCAGACATGGTGCTTTTGAGGGAACCCAGCGCCTGGTCTGGGATGATATGTGGTAAAGTGAGGAGCCGCAGACCAAGGAAGAAGGAATATGGGGTTGGGGGCAGCGCTTGAGGGCAGAAGAAGGGCCTGGGAAGGGGGCCGGAAGTGGCTAAGAGTCCATTCTGGAGGAGGACCCTGAGAGCAGGTCATGGAAACCAAGGCTCCAGAGGGAACAGAGGCCTGTTCTCCTCCTGTACCTAATACCTGCAAGACCGTAGGTATGCCCGAGGGCTCACACTTAGCGTACCTCAGTTGCTGTTACAAGAGGGTTACCCAAAGCACGTTTACGCTCTTTTCATCTTAATTGGCCTGCTTTGGTCCAGCTGATTGAGACCTAAATCTGAACTAATCTGTTCTTTTGTAAAAATCCACAGACTGTCTGTCTGTATACCTGTGGGATGCTCAGCCTTCATGAGGCTCATTAGTTACTAGTGATCAGGACCTACTCTCAGACTTGTAGCCTGATTTTTGTGTTTGCACCAAGCAGGGAGGCTGAGACAGACCCATCACTGTGCGATGCGGTGTGTTACTCACGCCTCATTTTAGATTGAGAAGAATCAGGTGCTTTACAGAGTTTTGAACAGAAGCCCTCATTATGTTTAGTCCATGTGAATACTTCCTGTGTACAAGGCAGATTTTCATTTCTTCCTCAGACTAACCCAGCGAGGTAGGTGCTATATTGTCCATTCATCCTACAGATGAAAGGCTAGAGAGGGTAAATAATATGTCTGGGTTCACACTCTAATAAGTAAAATTGAGACTTTAATCAAAAGCCTATTTTTCCTGAATTTGTCTTTCTCTAGTTACATACTTCCAATTGTTAAAAAGGAATAGATGGGGGACGCCTGGGTGGCTCAGTTGTTAAGCGTCTGCCTTCGGCTCAGGTCATGATCCCAGGGTCCTGGGATTGAGTCCCACATTGGGCTCCCTGCTCAGCAGGGAGTCTGCTTCTCCCTCTCCCACTCCCCACCCCCCTCGTGCTTGCTCTCTCACTCTCTCTCTGAAATAAAATAAAATCTTAAAAAAATATATATATAAAAGGAATAGATGGTCCTTAGGAATGGTTTGGGTTCTAAACATTTCTTTGTAGGTGCCCATTTTGGATTGACATATATTTTCTTCAGAAGTTTTCTGTCATTCAACTTCAAGTCTAGTTTTCCCAGGGACAGGCACACACGAAAGACAGTTTATCTTCTAGGATTTCACCTTCTAGTGGAGAATAGGCTGTAAACAAGGGGCATGGGATCCTGTGGAAATACATGAACCTAACAGCAGTTCCCAAAGCCACCTACCAAGGGCATGAGTAGAGGCTGTGCTCGGTGCACGGCTTCCATGGCCCGGGACACGGCCCCTGTGAGATGGCAGCTGCCTGCCTCCCTCCCTGCTCCTGCCACTGCCCTTCCCACGCCGAAGCCTCTCCTGCCATTTTTTGCCCCTCAGCTCTGTAAGCGGGCCAGCCCAGGTAAGGAAGGAGAAAGACCAGGCCTTCTGCCCGCCTTCCAGAGCCTGGCTTCTCTCCAGCCCACCACCCCCACCCCCAAAAACTCCTTCCCATCCATGTCCTCATCTTCATTCACTTCCAGGTTCTCCATTCCCCCTTCCTGGGCTCTTCCCACCCTCAGTCCCAGAAATACCCTTTGCACTTTTTAAAGTGCTAATTCTGAAATGTTGTGAAGTCCCTTCTACGCCAGAATTGGAAAAAGGAAAAAATGAAGGCCCTACAAATAGAAAGTAACATGTAAATTCCGTACATTTTTTAAGACAAAACCTGGGACAAAAGATTCTCAGCAGTAAGAATAGTATTTGACCTTCCCCTAATGATTCAGTCTAGAAGCTGCCCTACCACAGGTATATCTGTGTCTGGAATAACGCCCACCAAGTCAGTGGTGGCTGGTGACCTGGGGAATGAGAGTGGGGAGAGCATTGAGCCTGGGAACTTGTACACACTTAGGTTTCATGTTTTGGGGTTTTATCCCAATTCAAACAACTTGTCAAATTTGTATTTAAAAGAGACAAATTTGTTCTGCCACAGGGTATGGGTTAGCTTGCCAAGAACACACTACTTACACTCTTGTACCTATTCACACCCATCAGAAATCAGGCCCTTGTGTTCCCGGGGTGCCGTACTGGCCGCCTAGCAGGGCTGCGACAGACACGGCAGGTCACCAGGGAGCTCTTTGTCCCTCCTCTGCACTTCTTACTCTGCAGTGTGTACTTGTTCCTTGTTTTGTCTGAACTCCCATCCTCAATGTGTTCTTTTATCCTTGGCACCTTCCAGAGTTTAGCACAAACCTCACCCAAAATACACTGAATGAACACATAAACCCAGTCCTTATTACCATGATTCTCTCCCTCTTTCTCTCTCTAGCAGTGGGATGATATGGGAGGGGACAGAAGGGGTAGGGTAAAAGAAAAATGCAGAACGATGAGAAAAGAACCTTATACAACTGTAGAATTCTGTTTCAACTATTAAGAGCTGTGGCGGGGCGCCTGGGTGGCTCAGTCGGATAAGCGTCTGACTCTTGATTTTGGCTCAGGTCATGACCTCAGGGTCGTGGGATGGAGCCCGAGTCAGGCTCTGTGTTTAGCGTGGAGTCTGCTTGAGATTCTCTCTTCCATTCCCTGTGCCCCTCACCCCACTCGTTCACTCGCGTGCTCGCTCTCTTTCGGTAAATAAATACGAGAAGATAAAATAAAAAAACTGTGGAAACTCACCAATACAGTATTATAAAAATGAATGTTTCAAGTTTCTTTACAGCAAGAAAAAGAAGGTAGAATAGATTTTTCTTTAATGAGATAAACTGATTAGATAGCTCACGTAGAACCTAAAACTTTAAATTGTACTGTACTTGCTTTGTAAACATCAGTTTATATAGGTGTGCCTTGCTCTGAAAATACAGCAGTGGTTATATAGTAATGACTAATGTGTAACACTACAAAACTGATTGGGTGGTACCTAATTATGAAAGGCTTTTTTCTATCTAAAGGAGAGGAAAAAGAGCTCGCTGAAAGTTACTTGATTCCACAGAGCAGTATTTCTAGAGCTTTGAAGCAGGACCCTTCATGGGTGCTGTTGCTCTGCTTTATTCCTGGGCAGTGTGATGGTCAGAAAGGGGACAGCTCAGGGTCTCGGCAGGGCTCATCTTGGAAGGCAGATCGCGACACCGCTGGCCTGGCCACGGATGAGCGTTTAAGTATGCTGAGCCCAGTAGAGACTTTGGGCTCTAAAGATTCCTGGTCAGAGAGAGGAGCCTGGTCAAGAGCAGGACCAACAGAACCCAAGCTCCAGGCTTAGTTCCTCAACTCCAGATCAACTCCACCTGGTGGACACCTTACACTTCCTGTATCAGATCCCAAATCCCACGTTCAGTCGCAAGCAGGCTCGCCGGTGAATGGCCTCACCAACTTCAGTTTCCCAAGCCAGGTTCTTGGATGCTGTCCTCAAATTGACCCTCTCCCTACCCCAACCAGTGATTCACTTAACATCAACAATCTCCCCACTGGATAAGTTAGACAGAATGAAACTGTGCATTAGCTATGATTCCCTCATCTTAGAACAAAATGTGGACAAAAAGCTTCCTTAACTCCACATCCCCCTCCTCCCTGTAGTAAGGTCACTTGTTAACCACCACCTCTTGTTTCCCTTTACAGCAAAACTTCCTGCAGATACGATCTCCATTCGCTGTTTCCATGTCCTCACTGCCCATTCGTGCTTCAACCCCCTCCAATTTTGTTCTTACCATTCTGCCACCCACCATACTAGGAAGAAGCTCAGGACAGACTACCAAGTGATAAGCAGCCACAGAGACCCTGGGGGATGAGGGGCTATCTTGCATGTTCCGGCCGCAGCTGAGCTCCCAGCTGGATGCAGCTCCAGGAATGACTGGTTATACTGTGCAGGGCGGAACTACCCAACTGATCTCAGTCAACTCACAAAATCATGAAAAATAAACCATTGTTTTCAGCCACTAAGTTTTGGGGTGGTTTGTTGCATAGCAATAGATAACACATTTCTCTACCCTCTTTCACTCAGTCTCTTGATGGCACTCAGTGTAGTTGATCATTCCTTCTTGAAATATTTAAATATTTGGCTTTCATCCTTCCCTCATTCCAGTTTTCCTCCGACCTCAGTGGCTGCTCCCTCTCAGCCTCAGCTCAGTCTTCATCAGAGAGGCAGATCCTCGGGCTTCTCTTCTCAGTTTTATACCCCTACCAGGTGATCTCATCAGTCTTGGGGGTTTAACCATCTCTGTTCACAGCCCTAATTCTGACCCCTTCTACAAGTGCCAGACTTACAGATCCAAGTGCAGGCTGGGCATTTCCACTTGGATGTCTAGTAGGAATCCTCTAACTCTTCTTCCACCTTAAAACCCTCCATGACCTGGGTTTTAAACGGGCTTTGTTTTAATCAGGTATGGTAAGATGTGCACACATGAAGATGTCTGTTATGAAGGAAGATGTTTTTATACTCACAGATCCCTAGTAACAGGAGGCCAGCACACCTGCCAGGAGGCAGAGGGAGTGGGGAAAATGTGGGCAAGAACCTTTATTGTGACTTCTGGGAGAAGCACTCAGTGAGGCGTGCATGTAGCCTTCTAGATTCCTAGAAATATGCGGGAGCTTTTTAAAGCCCCAGTGGACATCTCATCCTTCAGCTTTTCCTTTAAACTTTTGGTGAAGTCTATTGTTTGCCTCAGCTCTTATCCATTGTGTCAGTCCCCCAATCATGATATTAAAACACCAAACCACCCCTGGGGAGAAGCCATTGGGACTGGGCTGGTTCCAGTGAGGACAAATAAATACAAGCCCTTTCAGGAGGGCCTTCCAGGGAACCAGGAGATGGGTCAAACAATGCAGTTTTGAAAAAGCTCCAGCCCCGTTCTGCCCTCTCTGGTACTGGTACCAGGAGTGTGGGCTGTTAGTTTTCAAGGCTGCCACGGAGCTGAGGGGCTAGGACCAGGGTAAGTTAAAACGCTACAAAGCTTGATGTTTTCACTTAGATTCAGCTGTTTTTCTTGACTAAATGTTAAATGAGTTGCTGCTAGACTTTAATTTCCAGAGCTCTGAAAACACGGATTCTGACCATTTTTGCCAGTTTTTCCCTGCGGCCACACTGCCACTGACGGGCAAACTTTCCGAGGTCCTTACTCCGCCATTTTCACTGATGTCACCCTTCAATATCAAAACCACAATTAAAATTTTTAAATTTAAATTAAAAATGAAATTTTTATTATTTATTTATTTATTTATTTTTAAAAGATTTTATTTATTTATTTGACAGAGAGAGACACAGCGAGAGAGGGAACACAGGCAGGGGGAGTGGGAGAGGGAGAAGCAGGCTTCCAGCAGAGCAGGGAGCCCGATGCGGGGCTCGATCCCAGGACCCCGGGATCATGACCTGAGCCAAAGGCAGACGCTTAACGACTGAGCCACCCAGGCGCCCCCAAAATTAAATTTTTAACAAAAAAGTTTCACACAACTTTATGGGCCACCTGGGTGGCTCAGTCGGCTGAGCATCTGCCTTGGGCTCAGGTCATGATTCTGGGGTCCTGGAATTGAGCCTCATGTTGTTGAAGCAGGGGAGCCTGCTTCTCCCTCTCCCTCTGCCCCTCCACCCCCCCATCGTTGTGCTATCAATCTCTCAAATAAAATCTTAAAAAAAATTTTTTACACAATTTTTAAAAATCCACAATTAAAAGCCAAGAGAAAATTGCCCCTCATCCCATCCCCTAATTCATTTGTTCGTTACTACACTTAACAGATTTTTACGGTTTTATGGTAATATTATATAGAATTTTAACATCATACCTGTTTTCGTTCCCCACAATCTTTCTGTCCCTCATCTTTTTTCCACTTCCCTAGTACCTCTTACTGCATACTCCGCACAGCCCGTGTTAATGCAGACTTTGGCACAGTGTGTGTCTCTCCTCAGCTTTCTCCTTGCTCATTCAAAAACAGCCACATTCCCACACACATAGATGCTCTTTATGCTATTGATTTAGACATTTCTATACGGTTTTCTTTTTTCCCTTAACGCATCATGGACATCCTTCTAGGTCATGCTTGTTAAGGCTGTGTAACAGTCTGGATAAGGATCAACCACGTTGCTCCCAGCACCATGCCTCCCCCCACATAAACACTTCCATACATAACCTATCTACTGTTGCTTGTACTTCTAGAAGATTCCCAGAAGACAGACTGCTGGGTCAAAGGTCATGCATATTTACAAATTTTAATAGCTATTCCCGGACTCCTTTTGCAAAGGGCTCTAACAGTTCACATTTCTGTCAACAACCCGAGTGTGTGCCTAGGCTCCATATGCTCTTTAAACACTTCGTCACTCCATTTGGCAGGGGAGAAGAGGAGAAACGGATCTGCTTTCTAGAAGGAGAGACAGACTCTTTTAAAAGGGGAGGTTCACTGCAAGCCCTGAAGAAGAAAAGTAGCACCGAAGTCCCACCGGCAATTCGGAGTGATTGCTGTCGTGTGTGTGTGTGTGTGGGGGGGAGGTGGAGGTGACCCGGCCCGTGGCCCCCATACCCCCCACTGCGTATGGTGTGTGTGTGTGTGTGTGTGTGTGTGTGTATGTGTGAGAGACTCACCCCGTGGCCCCCGCACCCTCCACCCCGCGTGGTGTGTGTGTGTGTGTGGGGGGGGGGGGAGGTGGAGGTGACCCGGCCCGTGGCCCCCATACTCCCCACTGCGTATGGTGTGTGTGTGTGTGTATGTGTGAGAGACTCAGCCCGTGGCCCCCGCACCCCCCACCCCACGTCGTGTGTGTGTGTGTGGGTTTATGTGTGTGAGACCCGGCCCGTGGCCCCCGCACCCCCACCCCACGTCGTGTGTGTGTGCGTGTGTGTGTGTAAGAGAGACCCGGCCTGTGGCCCCCGCACCCCCCACCCCGCGTCGTGATTGCTGTTGTGCGCGCGCATGCACGTGTGTGTGTGTGTGTGTGTGTGTGTGTGTGTGTGAGTGAGAGACCAGACCCATGGCCCCCGCACTCCCCACCCCGCGTCGTCGGGAGCCGTGATTGCTGTCGTGTGTGTGTGTGTGTGTGTGTGTGTGTGTGGGTGTGTCTGAGAGACCCGGCCCGTGGCCCCCGCACTCCCCACCCCGCGTCTTCGGGAGCCGTGATTGCTGTCGTGTGTGTGTGTGTGTGTGTGTGTGTGTGTGTGTGTGAGAGAGAGAGAGAGAGAGACCCGGCCCGTGGCCCCTGCACCCCCCACCCCACGTCGTGCGTGTGTGTGTGAGAGAGACCTGGCCTGTGGGCCCCGCACCCCCACCCCGCGTCGTGATTGCTGTCGCGCGCGCGCACGCGTGTGTGTGTGTGACCAGGCCCATGGCCCCCGCACCCCCCACCCCGCGTCGTCGGGAGCCGTGATTGCTGTCGTGTGTGTGTATGTGTGTGAGAGAGAGAGAGACCCGGCCCGTGGCCCCTGCACCCCCCACCCCGCGTCGTGACTGCTGTCGCGCGCGCGCATGTGTGTGTGTGTGTGAGAGACCCGGCCCGTGGCCCCCGCACCCCCCACCCCGCGTCGTGATTGCTGTCGCGCGCGCGCGTGGGTGTGAGAGAGACCAGGCCCATGGCCCCCGCACTCCCCACCCCGCGTCGTCGGGAGCCGTGATTGCTGTCGTGTGTGTGTATGTGTGTGAGAGAGAGAGAGACCCGGCCCGTGGCCCCCGCACCCCCCACCCGCGTCGTGATTGCTGTCGCGCGCGCGCGTGGGTGTGAGAGAGACCAGGCCCATGGCCCCCGCACTCCCCACCCCGCGTCGTCGGGAGCCGTCGGGGCTGCCCGACTCGGTCGCCAGGGGGGCGGGCGTCCCGGCCGGCTCGGCCAGCGCGCGGGCGGAGAGGTACTGGGGTCTGGCGGGCGCGCGATTTCCAAACGCTCGGGGCTTCAGCGGGAGCTGCGCACGGCCCGGGCGTCTCCGCCCCCGTCCACTAGGTGAAGGCGCTTCGAGAGCCGCGAGGCGCTGCCCCGAAGGACGTGCCTGCTTCTCTCTCAAGCGCGGGAGACCCACTCTCGGGGTCCTCGCATCACCCCCTGCCTCGTCCCGCCCCCCGCCCCGGCCGCCGACGGAGCGGAGGAGCGGGCCCCGGAGCCCGGCCGCGGAGCCTGGCGGCTGCGCACAGCTGGGGGCCCTGAGGCCGGAAGGCGCCGAGCCCCCTCAGCTGCGGGCCGGTGGGCGTGGTGAGGCGGCACGGGTTCCGTTTTCTCGGGCCCCGGGGCGCTTTCGCTTTCGCTTTCGTTTCCAGCTGGCGTCTGCACCCCGCGGGAGCCGCCCGCCCAGCCCGCGTCGGCCGCCGCCGGCGTCCGGTCAGCCGCACTCCGACGGGCAGCACGCCCCCGCCGCCGCGGCCATGGCCCAGGCCGCCGTCCTCGGCGAGGTGACCCAGGTGCTGTGCGCGGCCGGGGGCGCCGTGGAGCTGGAGGAGCTGCGACGCCGCTTGCGGGAGGGCGTCGGCGCCGACGCGCTGGAGCAGCTGCTGCAGGAGCGCGGCCGCTTCGCGGTGGCGACGCGGGCGGGCGCGGGCGGCGTGGTGCCCGCCAAGCGCGTCGTGCTGGCCGTCTCGGCGCTGCGCTTGTGCCGCGCGCACCAGAGCCCCAAGGCGGGCTGCGTGGGGCTGTGCGCGCAGCTGCACCTCTGCAAGTTCTTGGTCTACGGGGCCTGCAAGTTCATGAGGGCCGGGTAAGCGCCGCTCCGGGAGCCCGACGAGGGGCCCTGCCCTCCCAGCCCGCTTTGGGCCCCCCCTTAAAGTGGGGGGACAACAGTAGGGG
This sequence comes from Neomonachus schauinslandi, assembly GCF_002201575.2. NCBI lineage: Eukaryota > Metazoa > Chordata > Mammalia > Carnivora > Phocidae > Neomonachus > Neomonachus schauinslandi. The sequence continues at coordinate 91,895,403 of NC_058414.1, read as the reverse complement.
GCCGTTGCCCGGCCTCTCCGCCTTAGTTCTCGTCAGCGAACGTTTATTGAGCACCTACTGAATACCGGGCGCTGTGTGAAGGACTCGGGGTTTACGGTGTCCCCCCCCCCCCCCGCAGCCGCAGAGAGTGACTTGGAGTGCGGTAGCCGGTGGGACACCCGGGGTGTGGCGGGGATGGGGGGGGGGCTCTCCAGAGAAGCGGCCGCGGCTGGCTTCTGGCGCTCCACGAGGGCCCGCTGTCCAGAGCGAAGTCTGAGGGCCACACAGCCCAGGGCTTTCTCCGCCCGGCAGCCCAGGAATCTTAAAACCTGTCTCCACTCTTGCTCACTTGCTTACAAGCTGGCAGTGGCTTTTGTAGCATTTGGAAGAAAATGCGTGCTCCTGTTCAGAAGCTAGTCCATTTATGTAGAAGAATTGGCTCCTTTTTTCTTGACTTTTTTCCCTCTCTCTCCTCCCTCTCTTTTCTTTCTTTTTTCCCCCTGGCTTAACACAGTAGATGTTGTTTCTTGCTCACATCAGGTCCACTAGTCAGCATGAGGTCGGGGTCTTGATCCATGCAGTCCTTCAGGGACCCAGGTTGGCGGACCTAGACTCCGCCTCCTCAAGCGTGGCTCTTAAGGCCATTCTGGGTATCCGGTTACAGGGAGCAGGTGGAGATGGGCGGTGGAGGGTTGGTGGGAGGTTTTTATATGGCCGGGTCTGGACATGGTAGGTATCTTTCCACACATCCCCTGGACCACGAGATGTCTCATGACCCCCCTCATGCCTAGATGCAAGGGGGTGGGAGTAGGAAATGTGGTTCCCCCCCCCCCCAGGCAGCTGCTCAGAAATAGCTTGATTAGAATATTCCAAGGCCCAGCTAAGACCTTAAGAGGGAGGGATGTGTTTGTGAGAAATTTGAGAGACGGGAAGTTGGTGTGAGTGTGGTGACAGGATGGGAGAGAGGTGATGGCTGTTTTCTTACTGTTGACTGAGAGATGACTCATACTTTTTTTTTTTTTCTTATTATCGACTGAAGGATGATTCTTCCTTTTCTTTCTTATTGGCTGAGAGAGCAGGAGAAGTGTGCCCAGGGACAGCTAGCCAAGTCTGAAGCCTGGGAGCTTGGTCAGGGTCCCAGGTGCTGGTTTGGGAGTTATTGATTGGTGTATGCCAACGCTGCAGCCCAAGGAGCAGGGCAGATCTGAGGTGGAGGCTGAGGGTGGAACCTCAGGGAAACTGGGCCTTCAGGAACTGGTGGAGAAGTGTCACCTCAGGGGAGAATGAGGAGCAGCATCTGGAGAAGAATGTGGACATGATAAATGATGGATAGATGGATTGAATGATGGGGATAGCGGATGGATCTTGTTAATGTCGGTGTTTGGTAAAATAAAGACAGAAGCCCTGTTCTCCAGCCAGTTCCCAAAATTTGGAGTTGGATTGTGTTTGTCTTGGAAATCTGGAAGTCTGATACCTACTGGCCTAGATGATTCTGAGCTTTCTTTTTCATTCTTCTCGGTTCCATTTTCCTTCTGGTTCACCTAGGATGGTTTCTTGAACCTTCCTTCCCTGACTGCTTTTGGGTCACATAAGGGAGAGTGGGTGTGGTTGGCTGCCGTTTCGATGCTTTCCCTATTACTCTGCTTGTCTTCCTGAACCACAGCGTCAGCTGTTTCAGAAACAGATCATGGCTCCTGTTTTTGCTCATTGGTGACAGCTGGGAAGGGTCCCAGGTCCCTGACTTCTGTCCTGTGCTTAGGGGCAGTGAGCATGGTGGTTAAGAGCACAATCCCAAGACCAGCCTACCTTGTTTCAATCCTGGCTCTGTTCCTTACTAGCTCCATGATCTTGGGCAAGCGACTTTATATTCAAGCCTCAGTTCCCTCATCTGCAAAATGAGGATAATATCTAACTCACCTCATGGGCTTGTTGAGGACTGAATGACTTATAAAACCTTCAGGTAATCCCTCGTTTGTGATAAATGCTCAACAAGTTTTAGCAGCTGTTATCACCATCCTCGTCATCGTAATCTTGGTGGCACCAAGTTTGCCTAGAATGTTTTTCTTTTCTCTCCTTGTTTGGTTCCTCAACCTAAATATTTGGCCCAGGCTTGACACCTTCCAGGCACTGTCCCTTGATTGCTTCTCCACTTCTCTCAGGCTCAGGAGGTGCCCCTCCTGTCTGCACTGATACATTCTGAGCACGGCTGACCTTGCACTTGCCCAGCCATTTTAGAATCCTTTCCGTATCTGTCACTTCCACTAGAGTAGAAAAGGGGAAGAGTGCACATGACTCCACGGTTGTTGGGCTGTGCCGTGGAAGAGGGAAGTTGTCTTTTACTGAGATGGGGGAGCCTATGGAAGGTGCTGGCTTGGGGGAGTCAATCAGGGGTTCGGCTTTCTTTTGAAATGCTTATAATAAGCATGACCTTTGAGGTTTGGCAGTGTCTGAGTAAAGCAAATGATATTTGCCTAACTCTTCCGGGTCCTGGTGACCTGAGTGATCATTTGAAGACTTTGGATCATCAGGGCGTGGTGCCAGTGCCTGACTCACAGTGAATGTTCAACGGGGGCTTGTTAATGGAAAGAACAGAGGAGGGAAGCAGAGAAAAGGGCTGGGCCTCAAGGCACGAGTGGGTGTACACATACCTTTAACCATAGGTGTCCACGCTCATTTATTCAGCCATTGTTTAAGTGTCTGCTAAGTGCCCACTGACTGGCATGCTGTGACTGCTTGGGGAATGGCCCTGTCATTCTTACCAGACACTGATAAGAGGTGCTGTCCTGGTCCCTAGAACTCGCAAGGTACTATCTCTTCCTTTGTAAATAAGCATTATGGTTTTTTCATTGTATAAACATGCTGATTTTTCTCTGGTGCTGCTAAGCAATGTCAAGAACTGTTCCTGGAAAATTATCTTAAAGACTGATTTTACAAGTTGTATGAGTTTGTTCAGGCAGCCATAGCAAAGTACCCCAGACTGGGGGCTTAAATAGAAACTTCTCACAATTCTCAAGGCTGGAGGTCTAAGATCAAGGCAGGATTGATTTCTTTCTGAGGCCTCTCTCCTTGGCTTGCAGATGGTATCTTCTTCCTGTGTCCTTACTTGTGTGAACCTGTGTTTTTATTTCATCTTCTTAGAAAATCTTCAGTCAGATTGGATTAGGTCCTCTACCCCAGCAACCTCTTTCTAACTTGATATTTTTGACTTTTTTTAAAACTTTTTAAAAGATTTTATTTATGTGAGAGAGAGTGTACAAGCAGGGGGGAAGGGCAGAGGAAAGGGAGAAGCAGACTCCCTGCTGAGCAGGGAGCTTGACTTGGGGCTCGATCCCAGGACCCTGAGATAATGACCTAAGCTGAAGGCAGACACTTAGCCAACTGAGCCACCCAGGTACCCCAATGATTACCTCTTTATAATCTATCTCCAAATACAGTCACTGGGGGGTTAGAACTCCAGCATAAGAATTTTGGGGAGGCGCAGTTGAACTGTGACACCAGCTCTGCTTCTTTGCAGGAAGAACTGTAGAAACAGTCACAGCTTGACGACAGATCACAACCTGAGTGTGCTGAGAACTCATGGTGTTGACCACCTCAGCTACAGTGAGCTCTGCCAGCTTTTGTTTCAGAATGACCCCTGGCTTTTGCCAGAGGTGAGTTCCAGGAGGGGGTGTGTATGTGTGTAAGTGATGGGGGAGAAGCCAGAAGGTTGGAAGATAGGAAATATTACAGCAGAAGAGAAGCCAAGGACCCCATAGTGACCACTGGGATCTGCTTGGAGGAGACCTGGATTGCATTCGTGGCTCTGCTGATTTTTATACCTGTGACCTTGGGCCAAACTTGGCCCGTCTAGAAGCCTCCTTTCCTTCTATTGCGTTTGGGCTGGCACCTCCTTTGCCGGGCTTCTTTGAGGTTGGGGGAGTCTGTTTGGCCGGTGGCTGGAGCAAGATGTTCCTTACATAGGGAAGAGGGGATGAGAGACTCCAGCCAGCTCCTCCCCATCTAGCAGGACGTGGAACCACGTGTTATTGCCAGACCCAGGGGGTCTGTCTGTGAGGAACTTTTTTAAGAGATGCTGACAGGCAGATGATGCTCTCTATACTAAGTCAGTTGCACTTAGGGAATTTTGAACTTTTGTTGATGTGGATTCTCATAATGCATTTCAGATGTTACCCAAATCTCGCTGCAATGACTATGTACTAGTTTGGGTCCTCTGAGAAGCAGGCACCAAGATGGGATCAAAGTGCAAGAGATGGAGTGGAGAGGGAGCAGAAGGTGGGGAGCCTCTGGGCAGTGATGTGGCAGGATTGGGGAAAGGAAGAGGTCTGGGTAGGAAGAGACCCTGACTGTAGCACAATTCAGGAGAGCTTCTGCCTGGCCAGCGGGAAGTTCTGAGCTAAAGTAGCTCATTGTTGCCTGGCAGCAGCCTATGGGAGCATGGTCTCTGTGTGAATAAGGTGGTGGCTCCCAAGGGCAGCAGCAGATCTGAGTGGTGTGTCCTGTGGACAGCGCAGGTTTGTGGGATGCTCTGGCACTGTTCCTGGGGTAAGGCTACAGAGATTAGATTGACCTGTTTTAATGAAAATGCTTCCATATTATTCAATTAAAACCACCCATTTGAGAAAGGCGCTACATGGCTTAGTGATGGGCACATAATAGGTATTAACTTTTTCCTTTTGCCTTTTGAAAATTAGTATTGATTTAATTCAGCTAAACTTGATTGACTATCCACTATGGGTTAGGCACTGGTGAGAAGGAGAGAAAAGACCCTGTTCTGCCCTTCCAGGAGGCACATTTACTGGGTGAGACAGACAAGTCAACATGTGATTGCAAGGCGCTGTTGTAGATGCTGCAGTAGAAGTCAGCACTCTGGTCTCTGGGGCACAGTTGGGGCGCCTGGGAAGGCGTCCTGGGTAGATGGTGCATGCTCTGAAGGCTGAAGGATGCATGAAGGATGCAGGTCTGGGAAGAAGCGGGCACAGAGAGGATGGAACTGGCATGGTCAGGGGACAGCATGTAGGTCAGCACAACTTGGATTTAGGATGGGAGAGGGAAGGAGGAGAAATGGGTGAATGGAGACTCATCCATGCAGCCTTCAGTATCATGGGAAGGAGTTGGGTTTGGGGGTTGTGTTTGGAGAGTGGGCATTAATGTTTTGGAGAGATCATCTTGTCAGTATGAAAAATGAATCAGAAAGTGACCAGTCTGGAGTGTGTAGCCTCTTGTGTACTTGCGTGTGCAGGTTGCTTCAGAACACAGTGCCAGCAACTGGGAGTTGTGACCATAAATTCGGACCCAGTGCAGCTTTCCTGCCAGGCCTTCTGCTCTCAGGCTAGTCACCTTATCAGATGAGCAGTCGGGGGCTACCACCATGAATGGAGCACCTGCTATGTTCCAAGACATTTGTATTAGCCACTTTGTGTATTTCCCATTTAATCCTCATGATAGCCTAGTGATGTAGGTGGCATTATTCCCATTTTAGGGATTAAAAAGCTGTAACTCAGAGCTAGTGAATGGCCTGCCTAAGGTCAGGCATCTTGTAAGTGGCAAAATCAATGTTAGGGCCTTTTCCCTTGGGGCTTCCATCCCCAGAGTGGAGAGTTCCTACTGATTTAAGTCTGGGTTCTGCAGCCCTCTGCTTCATTTCTACCTCTTGTTTAGTGTAATGCCTGTGAATTGCATAGGTAGGCCCTTGGTGGTCTCTGGCCTGTTCTCATCTCCAGGAATTTGGAATGTAGAGAAGGAGCAGTTGGTTCAAGTTCAAGTCCCAGCTTTACCAACAACCCAATTCAACAGACGTTGTACATGCCAAATGTAGATAGCTGTGTGACCTAGGGCAAGCTGGTGAACTTCTCTGAGTTTCCATTTGCTCCTGAGAAATGAAAGGACTGTATTTGGCCTTCTCTAAGATGCTTTAAATACTCAGAGCCTCTTTGACCCTGAATTTCAGAAAAAGGAAGATGGTGAGATGAGGCCTGGCTTAGAGAGTGTTGGTGAGTCAATGGGGGAAGGTTGTAGGTGGAGTATGAGGGTTGTTAGCATGCTGCTATGTGAGTTACATTGAAATGTTTCCTATGAAGGGAGCAGCTCTGATCAGTTGGAAGTTCTTTGGATTTTCCCAGTGGAAGGGCTTATTCTGTACATTCTGTCTACCCAGTTCCCATTTTATCCAAGGGCATACATTAGCAGCCGTCCATCTAGAGTGGGGGATGTTCTCATAGCTCTGTGGCTTGTGAGGATGACAGAATCACAGCTTTGGCTACGTCTTTAGAGGAACCTCTTGTGACTGTGCGCTGGTCAGGAGGGAGGGTGGTGTCCTGTGAGGCCTCCTAAGCTGGTGTTTTTTCCTTTTCTGTCAACAGATCTGCCTTCATTATAACAAAGGAGATGGACCATACGGCTCTTGTTCCTTTCAAAAGCAGTGTATCAAACTCCATATTTGCCAGTATTTTTTACAGGGCGAATGCAAGTTTGGCACTAGCTGTAAGAGATCACATGATATCTCTAATGCTGAGAATCTGGAAAAACTGGAGAAGTTGGGCATGAGCTCAGATCTGGTGAGCAGGCTGCCTTCCATTTACAGAAATGCTCATGACATCAAGAATAAGAACTCCACCCCCAGCAGAGGGCACCCTCCTACCCCGGGCCCACAGGGGACTTCTGGTAAGGCTCTGGACTGGGACGCTTGGATTTCACATTAATGGAATGTGTGACCTCGGGCTAGTCTGTGCTGCTTTTAGTAAAGTGCAGTTGGTGATTTCTTCCCAGCTAGTGGGCGTTATGAAGATGAGTTGAAATCATAGCCGTGAACAAGCAAGATATTCTAGACAAATGCCAATTCATGTTGACTATGAATGAATTCCCGACAGGTCTGATCTGCAGTGAATGAAGCCTATTTTAATTTCAGCTCTCTTCTTGACATGAATAAAGGGAATTTTTTAGTCCCTGTAAATTTGCTTAGTTCACTACTCCTCTCCAGCACCTAGACAGTGCCTGGCCCCCAATGGGCACTCAGGCATTTGTTGAATGATCAAGAGTCTAGATTTTTTTTTTTTTTTTTTTTTTAAGGAATATCAGGTTTAGTGACAGGCAGATGGGGGAAATTTTGAGCAGAGATTGCTTATTAAATAAGCATTTCTTTACCTATTATGTGGGAAATTAATAATGTAGTCCATTGGAGAAGTTATGACACATTGGGGTCCTTTGAATTTCACAGTATCAGCTGTTGGCTGGCCATTCTGGTTATCTGTTCTTTCAGTTAACAAATTTGTGTGCTTGCCACGTGCTAGCCACTGGCCTGGGCCCTGGTTATACATTGAAGACTAGGACACAGGGCTTCCCCCCGCCCCCTCACCCCCAGAATGTACAATCAAACCATTTGTTGGCTGTAGGATTTTAATAGACCTTTAATAGGGGTTATCTAGGATTTTTATTAGACCACTTCCTAAAATATCAGGTGAGTGCTAGGACTACCAGCAAACAAACTTAACACTCTAATCTTACCTGATTATTATATTTAAAAATTGTCCTTGCCATATGTGTTTTTTTCTTTACATTTTCTTCAGTTATTTTGGGTTAATTTCTTTCAATTGTGGGAAGCTAGAGGTAGACAGGTTTTGCTTTAAATATATCTTTAAGAGTGTCAATTGGATTATGGCCTTAGAAAGGGAGGGAAAGCTACCTGCCCTTGGGGAGCAAGGGAGGTGACGTCAAAGGCTCCAAAGGTGTGGGTTTTGAGTCCCACCCTGTGAGTGTCTTGAGGGGCCTATAAAAACAAAAAGGGAAATGAATAACAAAGTAACAGGTGTTAATGAATACTGAAGGTTTACGGATGAGTTTTATGTGCTTGTATGGTGGGGGGGTGGTGGTAAATGTAATTGTTAGGTAAAGTCTCATTAAAGCACTACTAGGAGAAAGAAACTTTGAAATCACCTCCGTGCCTGTTTTATATTAAAATTCTTATAATTAACCTAAAGTTACTTCAGGAGGTTTCATTTTAAGATTAGGAGCATAGCCAGAGCTGAGAAAAAAGGGTCCCTCCACGGCATCCTGGATTTGGAAAGCTGCCGTGTGGTATTGGGCTCCCTGGCTCCTCCCTAAAAAGCAGAGGGTCCACTTACATGTCTGAGGGTAATTTCATCCTGAACATCATAGGATTTTGTAGGATTCCCTCACCCACTTTTGTCTTCTGCAGAGAAATGAATTCTCTTTTCTCTCCTTTGTATCTTGAACTATGCTGACTCCACATCAGAAGCTTTGATGGATGCTGATACGTCTTTGTGGTGTTTCTTTGTAGAAAGAAGAGATAGTTCAGGTTCTGTGTCCCCAAACACAGCTAACCAAGAGGAGAGTGATCAGATCTGCTTGTACCATATCCGAAAAAGTTGTAGCTTTCAAGGTAAGTCAGAGGAAGCTCCTTCATCGACTTGCAGGTGGGACAGCTGCTTCTCATTTCAGGAGTTCTGCCCTAAGGCTACCCTTCAAGGTCTTCTCCCCCATCCTGAGAGGGTTAGGGCCTTCTTAATTGTGAGCTGGGGTGGCATTTCTGCCAACCAATTTTGTTGGGGAGTTGAGGATGGTAAGAATTTAATTTCTGGAAATCAGACTATAGGTGAGTTTTTGGGAACATACCGGATTCATGCAGCAAGTGTCAAGTGTTGTTGACCCTTGATCGCTTTGCATGAGGTCACAGACCTGCACAGATAGTGGGAACAGTCTAGTGGGAACAAATATGAGTGTCCCTCCTAAAGGGTAGTTGTAGACTTAGAAATGCCTCAGAAACCCAGAAAGCCCTCCCCGAGGAGGAGATGCCCCTGTGTGCTCTTGGGGAACAAGAACTTAAGTTAGGGGTTTCTCTCCATGGTCCCTCTTTTATCAGAAGTAGCAATTCTTGTGTGTACATGTGTATCTGTATTTTCACTAAACCTTTGTTTTCTTCTTCTTCTTGTCCTGGGCTTTGACTGAAGAAAGCTTCCTTCTCAAATTTGGTGACTCTTAAAAAAACAACCACCAAACTTCTTGTTTCGTTTTCAGTCTTTAAAAGCCACCCAAGCAATTCAGGACTACTTTCACTTTGTAAAAGAGTCCAATAATACAGAGTAAAGTCTGAAGCCCTCCTTCAGCCTTCCCCAAAGGTAAACACGTGCTGTGTGGTCATGATGCTTGTTTTGCATATTTTTCAACAGATGGGTACATGTGATAGGTACTCCTGAACGTGCTTTCTTTACTTAACATTGTGTCTTGGGAATTTTTTTCCACCTTAGTATGTGTAAGTCCACCTTATTTTTAAAAGCAACTGTAGTATCCAGTTAGAGTGATATTCCACTGAGCATCTGAGTACGCATGTGTATTTCCATACCTCGGTTCCTGGAAGCTGGAATGCTAGCTCAAGCATATATGTGTGTCATATATACATGTATGTTGTTTTTTTTTTTTTTTAAGAATTTATTTATTTGACAGAGAGAGATCACAAGTAGGCAGACAGGCAGGCAGAGGGAGAGGGAGAAGCAGGCTCCTTGCTGAGCATGGAGCCCGATGGAGGGCTCCATCCCAGGACGCTGGGATCATGACCTGAGCCGAAAGCAGACGCTTAACTGACTGAGCCACCCAGGTGCCCCTACATGTATGTTTTTAAAATCAACATTATTGAGCTATAATTTACACACAGTAAAATTTTATTTTTTAAAAAAGATTTTATTTATTTATTTGACAGAGAGAGACACAGCGAGAGAGGGAACACAAGCAGGGGGAGTGGGAGAGGGAGAAGCAGGCTTCCTGCAGAGCAGGGAGCCCGATGCGGGGCTCAATTCCAGGACTCTGGGATCATGACCTGAGCCGAAGGCAGACGCTTAATGACTGAGCCACCCAGGTGCCCCCACACAGTAAAATTTTAAATATTTAAATTTTTTCAGTGTACACTGAGTTCTGGTAATAACAATTTAGAGATTGGAACAGTTTCCTAATTCTAAAAGTGTCCCTTTGTCCCATTACAGTTAATCCTCACCCCCCAATTTCCTGACCCCATGCAGCCCTTGATGTACCTTTTGTCACTGTAGATTGGCCCTTTCTAGAATTTCATATAAATGGAATCATACAGCATGTATTCTTCTGTCTCTGTCTTCGCTCACTTAGCATGTTTGTGTGATTTGTCCACTCTGGCAAATAAGTAGTTTATTCTTTTTTATTGCTGAGTAGTATTCTGTTGCATGGATTGACTACGATTTGTTTATCCATTCATATGTTTGATGAACATTTGAGGGGTTTCAAGTTTTTGGCTTTTATAAATCTTTTATGAATACGTACAAGTTTTCATGCGGATCTCTGTTTTCACTTCTCTTGAGTGAAGGCCTAGATATGGAATTACTGGAACATGTAAGTATGTGTTTAACTTTGTAAGAAACTGCCACTGTCTTCCAAAGTGGGTATACCTTCCCACCAGCAATGTAGGGGAGTTCGTTGCTCTGTGTTCTTGTTAACACTTGGTATTGTCACTCTTTTAAACTTTAGCCATTGTAATTAATGAGTAATGATATCTCATTGTGGTTTTAATTTACATTTCCCTGATGATAATGATATTTCATGTTTATTTTCATGTACTAACTGGCCATTTGTATGTCTTCTGTGAAGTATCTGGTTAAATATTTTGCTAATTTTTTTTATATGACTGCTTGATTGAGGTATTAAGTATAATTCACATGCAATTCACCCATTTAATGTTTTTTAGCATAGTTATGGAATTGTGCAGCTATCATAAAGTCAATATTAGGTCATCTCATGAGCCCCAAAGAGGTGCTGTGCCCATTAACAGCCTCTGCATTCCCCCCCCCCCCCCCAGCTCCTGGCAACTACAGGTTTATATCCTCTCTCTATGGGTTTGCTTGGGTGTTTCATGTAAATGGAATCCTACAATATGTGGTGTTTTGTGACTGTTTTGCCCATTTTCTAATTGGATTGTTTGATCTCTCATTATTGAGTTGTGAGAGTTTTGAGTATTGTTTATACAAGTCATTGTCAGAGGTATTGAAAATATATTCTCCCAGTCTGTGTCTTTCATGTTCATTTTCTTTATTGTCTTTTGAAGAATAAAAGTTACAATATCGATGACTATTTTAGTATCTTTTTTTTTTTATAGTTTGTTTCTTGTGTCCTAAAAATCTTTGCCTGTTCCAAGCCCCCGAAAATGGCTCTATGTTGTTTTTTTTCTAGAAATTTTATAGGTTTCACTTTCACGTTTAGGTCTAGCTGTTGTTCTTTATCTGTTTACTCTAATTATTCCTTAGGTATTGATTCTTCTATGTGAGTTAGCTTCTCGTCTGTGTTATTTTTCCTCACGTGTTGGGTTACTCTTGGAGACATCCTTGGAGACATCCTTGAGAATTGTGGGGTCTGCTGGTGATGCGGATTCTGATCCAGGCTTAGTGGGGAAGAGACAGCATGTTTTGCTCGGTGGCGTGGGCTGCTGGCCTGTATCCTTGGAGTGGGGTGTGGGCTTTTTTTTTTAAAGATTTTATTTATTTATTTGAGAGAAAGAGAGACAGAGAAACAGCATGAGAGGGAGAGGGTCAGAGGGAGAAGCAGGCTCCCCGCTGAGCTGGGAGCCCGATGTGGGACTCGATCCCAGGACCCTGGGATCATGACCTGAGCCGAAGGCAGTCGCTTAACCAACTGAGCCACCCAGGCGCCCATGGGGTGTGGGCTTTGATGGCTTCTCTTTCTCTCCAGCACTTCTGTCCACACTCACATGTTCATTGGGGCAAAGAACAAGGTTGCTGGGCACAAGCAGGGTGCCGAGAGACTGCCTGCTCAAGTGGGTGGGTCCCAGTTACTCTCATTGTGACTGGCCTGGGGTCTTTCTTGCTTTTTGTTACATATAACTCTGAGTTTGTTAAGGACACCCCCCCCCCAATACTTCCCACTTCCATAGCAGCTCTCTTCTGCATATTTTACGTGTGTTTTTCTCTCTTTAACTCTGTCAGTTTGATTCTGTGTGCTTCATATTTTAGGAATTCTTCAATGATGCTGGTCTTTTGATGGCACTATTTATTGTTTTCCAGCATTTTTGGATTTGTTCTTCTCTCCAGCCTGTCCTTTCAAGTGATGTAGGGAGGAAGGGTATGTGGATGTGGTACTTTGTTTCCCAAATTAATTTGTTTTGTGCAACTCACCTTCCAGAAAGCCTAGACTCTAGAATGCCACAACAAAGCAGGGAATATGAAAAGGAGGGAGAAGAAGTTGAGAAAGGGGACAAGAGGACCAGGGAGAGAAGGGATCTCATTAGCTGGGACTCTGCTCTCACTTGCCACCATGGCTATGTTGGCCTGTATGGCACCCTCTTTTCTTGGGCACCTTCTGGCTTGTGAGTGATGTGGGCTCCACATTGAGCTCACAATAAGAACTGGAGGCCCCAGGACCCTGTGTCCTTCCCAAGGAAGTGTCAGCCTGGAGAGCAGTGGGTGATGTGCTTTCCCTGAAGGGGGCCTTCTGAAGGGGAGAGTCTTTCTTGAGGCTGTCCGGGACTCACCTGAGCCGGGGTCTATAGGTGCAGTTACTGAACACTGATTATTAACCCTGATCATTTTCTTAGTGCCCTTCAGGGAGGGAACAAGAAATCTTATTTGGTTATGACCTCTGTGGCCTTATCTATCCAGGTTGGGCCCTTCATCATCATCCTATTGTACATACCCCTGGTAGAGAGTCCAAGAGGTCTCCTGGCTTGGTGTAGGCCCTCCATGCTGTAACTCAGGACAAGTCAGGATGTCCTGAGTGGCCAGAGTGGCTGAACCCAGCCTTGGTGAACTTGGGAATTGCCTCGTTTAGGGTCTCTCTTATTCTCTGAGTCTTCTTGGCTGGGTGTTCTTGTCTGCCCTGCCTGCCTGGCCTCAGGCCTGGGCTTTGACAACCCCAGGCAGCCTGCTCACCTTCCTCCATGGTCCTCCCCAACCAAGGTAACTTTTGTAGAGTCTGTGGGGAAGAAGTGGCATTGAGAGTGCCTGAAAGGCTGCGTACAATTTTATTATTATTTTATTTATTTATTTTTAAAGATTTATTTATTTTAGAGAGCGAGGTGCATGTGCAAACGTGAGGGGAGGGGCAGAGGGAGAGAATCTTTCAAGCAGACTCCCCATTGAGCACGGAGCCCAAGTGGGCTCGATCCCATGACCCTGAGATCATGACTTGAGCTGAAATCAAGAGTCAGACGCTTAACTGACTGAGCCACTCAGGTGCCCCTACATAGAATTTTAGAAAATTTTAATTTTTTTCAAATGTCAAATTAGCCATGCTTCATTGTCATTATTTTGAAAGATGAATTAAAGATGCACAAAGGACAGCCAGTAAGAAGTGTTTCCTTCATACCTCTTTTTTCTGGCACCCAGATTCCCTCCAGAAACAATCATTGTTAACCAGTTCCTTGACTATCCTTCCATAAAGATTTTATACATGCCCAAGTATGTATGTCCCGTCGGTTTCCTTCTCACATCAGTGCACTACGCACACTATTATTTACCTTTTTCCACTTAACTAGACATTTAGTTTTTTGGAATATATTCTTGTGGTTCAGAATTCCGAAGACATAGAAAACAACAGAAATCTCTCCTTGTAACTTTGGTGACCCAATTCCCCTCGGCAAGGAATAATATGTGTGTATCTATGTATTCAGTCAGAGTATCTCTAATTTTTCTTTTCTATTTTTTACCCAAATAGAGGCATTCTGCACCTTGTCATGTATCTTTCTACCTAATAGCATATACCTTGGAGGTAGGTCCATATCAGAGTACAAAGAGCTTCCTGCTGCTTTTCTTTCCAGTCTGCCTTTCCTCTCTGGGGATGTACCAGAACCTCGTATAGGATAATGAAAGGTAGAGAGAGAAAGTGTTGGGTGCATTCCAGATGAGACAGGCAGGATGTGCTAGGAGAGACAGAGGTCCCAGGGAGCACAGGGAAGATGTAGGGGGACTGGCTGGCTGGGAACTGTAGAGCTGGGCCATTCTGTGTATTTTGGCAGGGGTAGGGCATTATGTATAAACACCTTCAGGGATATGGAGGTGTGTTGAGGGGGTATGTTAGCAGCCAGAAGATCAAAGTGGGCTGGAGCCACACTGCTGACTTACCTGTGGTCAGATGTGTCAGGGTTCGGATGGATTTCTAGTAGAGATGAATCTGGCTCCATTTTTGGTGTGACCGCTTCTTGTCCACATGCTACATGTATAGTGATAATGGGTCATCAGACTGCCTCCTGCAGTCTGATTGGCCTTCTCACTATCAGCTTCTTTACTGGTGAGATGCAATTCATACATGATGTAACCTACCAACATATGTGTTTTTAAAAATTGACATAATGTCCTGTTGAAAGGGGAGGCATAAAAGGGAAGTGTGTATAATAAAACACAGTATTTCAATATTTAGATGCTCAGGTATGACTGCACTAAAAATGACTCCCCCACAGATCTCCGAAGTGTTCCTAGGTCAGTGGGCAGCACCACATCCGTTGAGAACCACGGCACTAGGTCATGCTGTGTCTTGCCAAGATGTCTTAACTTCTTTATATTCTTATTTTAGATAAGTGCAATAAAGTTCACTTCCATTTGCCGTATCGATGGCAGTTCTTGGACAGAGGCAAGTGGAAGGATTTGGACAAGATGGAGCTTATTGAAGAGGCATATAGCAATCCCAGAAAAGACAGGTATGAAATATGTCACTTGGGTCTGCTGTGTGCCTGGGCTTTTGTGTGCAGTGTGGGGAGTTTAGACACAGCAGAGTTGAGGTTTGATCACACACACACACACACACACACACACACCACCCCTCCCCCAGCCTAGAGTTGAGGTTTGAACACACACACACACACACACACCACCCCTCCCCCGGCCTAGAGTTGAGGTTTGATCACACACACACACACACACCACCCCTCCCCCAGCCTGGTCCAGAGGTGACAGTTCTGGGCTGGAAACTGGAAGTTAATGTTCATACTGCAGTTTGGTGCCTCTGTTTTTCCACCTTTCTCTCCTTTAGGGAGGAGCTTTGGGGAAAGGAGATGGTGGTACCAAGTAAGTTTTGAATCATTTGCTGCTGGGATTGATCATATACCTATATCCACATTGATTACTGCAGAAAAGCGAGAGGCATTCATTTGTGAAATTTTAGCCATTTCGTGTAAAGTCCTGCAGCTGAACTACTGTTTATTGTTCGGCTTTTAACTTTTTAATTTTTCTAAGTGTGTCTCACTATTTTCACTTAGTCAATTCAGAGTGAATTGGCAAGTCCCGGGGAGGCTTATTTTCAAATACTCCTCATATTGTGGATTGAACTTGCTAAAATATGTTGCCAAGAAGAGAATTTAAGCCTACTTTTTAAGTGGGGAAAAATAAATTTGTGCTTAGAGTGCAGTTATGCACAAATGGCTTCTGGTAAAGTATGTGAAACAAATTGTTCCCATTTGGAAGATGAATTGGCTCACATATTCCCCCCTCTCTCTTTTTCTGAGGAAAGTGCACAGATAGTAATTGTATAGTTCACTGAGTCTTGACAAATGCATGTGCTCATGTAGCGGGACACTCTTATCCAAATAGAGATCATTTTCATCACCCCAGAAAGTCCTCTCCTGTCCCCTTTGCATCCGTGCCCACCCATGGGCCACCATTGTTCCAGCATCTGTCACCACAGATTAGTCTCGCCTGCTCTTGAACCCCATCTAAATGGAGCCTTACCCTCTCTTCCACCATGTCTAGTGCCTTTCTCTCAGTGCTCTGTTCTCAAGACTGAGCCACGTTGTGCTTGTCTTCTGGTGCACATGCGCGAGGGCTTCTGTGGGGCAGATGTTCGGGGATGAAACTGGGGGGGGGTGGGGGTGGGCTGGGTCCACCTTCAGCTCTGCCAGGTGATGCTAAATTTTTTTCTGAAGTGATGGCGCCGCTTTCCACCCCCATTCACAGTCTGTGGTGACCGTCTCCCTAATGTTTGGTATTGTTTGCCATCTGAACTTTTCCCAGCCTGGTGCCTCCGCTTGCATATCTCTGGGTCCTAACGAGGTAAAGTATCTCTTCACATGTTTATGGGCCATTTGTGCTTCCTCTGAAGTGTCTGTCCTTGTAGTTTGCTTGTTTTGTTGAAGGGGAAGGTTGTGTGTTTAGTTAGTTTTAGGAATTCTTTAAATTTCTGGATATTAAATGTGCATTGAAAATAAACTCTTCCTGTCAGCTTATGGTATATTTTAATATAGAGAAGTACTTATTCATCTTTTTCCTTTATGGTTTTGTACTTTTTGAGTCCTAAGAAGTCCTTCCTTATCCCAAGACCATAAGAAAATCTTTCTAAATTTTCTTTAAAAAGTCTCAATGTTTTAAGGACTGTCTCAATGTTTTACTTTCACTGGTGAAATATGAGTCCACTTTCATTCTTACACAGATGAATTAACCAGTTTTGCCAAAACTGCTTTTTAAAAACATATTTAATTAAAAAAATTTAAAATTGTGGCAATAATACACACATAAAATAAATTTGGCATCTTAACCATCTTTAAGGGTACGCTGCAGTGGTATTAAATTCACATTGTTGGGCGGCCATCCCCACCATCCATTGCCAGCAGTTATTTTTAAACCCATCAGAATTGAACCAGATTTGGCAAAATGTTAACACATTTTATAGCTTATTTTCAGACTCATGTGCCAAGTACCACTTGTTTAAGTAAGCCGTCTCTTCTCCACGGATTTCCAGTGCTACCTGTGGCAGGTGCGGAATTAGCAAATACACCCAAGTCTGTTTCTGGCCTCTTCTCTTCCGTTGGTCTGTCTGTCTCTGTGCCACAGTCTTACCTAGTGGAGCTTTAGAGGACGTGTTGGCATCTGGTAAGGCAATCTCCCATCTTATCTGTCTTTGAACTGCCCAGGCTCTTGGTCTTTTGCTCCTCTTTAGAAATTTCTAAATCTCACTGGTTTATCCTGTTGTGATTTTTGAAAGTGAAATTGCACTCAATTTTGAAATTGAAATTGACAGTCCTAGAAGAATTGACATCATAATGATGCTGAGATTTTCTCTTGATTTACATGATAGTATCTGATTTATTTAAATCTTTTAAAATACCTTTCAGTAGTTCTGTAATTTCTCCATTAACGTCTTGGATATCTTTTGTTAGAGAATTACTTTTTTTCCTGGTGTATTGAGCTAGAATTGACCTACAGCAGTGTAGAAGTGTAAGGTGTGCAGCATGATGACTTGATAGATGTATATATTGCATAACGACCACCACGATAAGTTTAGTTAACCTCCCTCACTCCATACAGTTACAAAAACAATTTTTTCCTTATGATATGATGAGAGCTTTTAGGATTTATTCTTTTAGCAACTTTTAAATATGCCATAAAACATTGCTAACTATAGTCATCATGTTGTACATTGCATCCCCAGTAAAAAAATTTTATGTTTCTCTCTGCTGATGCACAGAAATGACAAAACTTTTGTCAACTGTTGTATCTTGCAACTTTACTAAAATATTTTAACTCAGAAGACTCTACTGATAATTTGAATTAACTATAATTCAGAGTTGTCTATGTTACTCTTCATGTCTACCTAGAAATTAATTTCTGTGAATAGCACTTTTTAAAAGATTTTACTTATTTGAGAGTGCGAGAGTGAGCACAAGTGGGGGGCATAGGGTGAGGGAGGGGGAGAGGGAGAAGCAGACTCCCCACTGAATAATGAGTCCGATGCGGGCCTTGATCCCAGGACCCTGGAATCATGACCTGAGCTGAAGGCAGAGGCTTAACCGACTGAGCCACCCAGGCGCCCCTGTGAATAGCATTTTAATTTCTTTCTTTTTTATTCTTATGCATGTTCTTTTTATTGCTTTACTGTAGTGGCTAGGACCTCCTGTGCCATGCTGAATGTAAGTGGTGACAGCTGGAATATTATTTTTTCTTATTTTTTCCCTTGATTTTAAAAGGAGTAATTATTAAATGTTTCACCTGAAGCATGAGTGAATGTTTGGAACCTTTGGCCTTGCTAACAAATCCTAATTTTATTCCTAGTATTCTGGGAGGTTTTTTTTTTTTCAATTGTGTATAAAAATTGAATTTTATTGAGAGCTTTTTCTGTATTAAGAGCCCATGTTTTGTTCTCCTTTACTTGTTAATGCAGTTAATGACATTAATTTTCTGTTGATAAGTCCACCACATTTCTAGGCTTAAGTCATAGTTAATGCAATTCTCTCTCTCTCTCTCTCTCTCTCTCTCTCTCTCTCTCTCTCTCTCACACACACACACACACACACACACACACACACACACTCTCTCTCTCTCTCTCTCTCTCTCTCTGCTGAATTTGGATGGCCAGTAGTTAATTTAAGATTTTTGCATCCATGTTTGAGTGAGATTGGTCTATAATTTTTTCATATTATCTTGACCTGGTTTTTATATTAAGAAGTATCTAACCTCATAAGGATGGGATTGGGATGGTTTCTTTTTCTGTTCTCTGAAAAAAATTATGTAAAGTTAGAATTATTTTTTCCTGAATGATTAAGCATGTGTCTATAAGAATATCTAGGTGCAATATTTAATTTATGGGAAGATTTTAAACCACTGACCAGTGTCTTAAAATTGTTAGAGGATCAGTCAGGTTTTCTATTTTTCTTGAGTCAGTTTTGGTAAATTTTTGATTTTTTTCAGGAGTTTGTTTATTTTACTTATTGTCAAACTAATGGTCATAAAGTTGCTTATAATATCCCTTTTAGTATCTATGGCATTTTTAATTTTTTACCTTCTGTGTTTCTAATATTCTTTTTTTCTTGATCAGTCATGCAGAGATGAGTTTTATTTTCAGAGAATTTTAATTTTATTATTAGTATTATTATTTTTTATAAGAACCAACTCTCCTCCCCTCCTCCCACGTGGAACCTTTTTTCCCCTTAAGATATGTGTCACATTTATGTTCACATCTACCGTTTGAGCCTCTAGAAGACCACAGGTGGAATCTGAGTGTTCACTTGGCTGGTGGAGATTTCGGGTTTACCTCTCACGTTCTTTTGCAGGATCTTGTGTGCTGAGTCAGCCAGCAACTTTCACTTCGATTGTCTAGACTTTGACTCCATGATGTTTGGCGCTGCCCCAGCCCGCCGCCTCTCCACAGCCTCCTCAGTTACTAAACCTCCACACTTCATCCTCACCACCGACTGGGTTTGGTACTGGACTGACGAGTTTGGTTCTTGGCAGGAATATGGAAAACAAGTAAGTGTCATGGAAAGAGGGCAAGGTTTTCCCCCAAGGGTCCATGATGGAGGAGCTGTTCCAGACATGAGCATGAGGGTTGTTCTGGACAGTCCTTGGAGAGTCCTTGACAGAGCCAGAGATCCCCAGATCCCCCTATGACTCACTTGCTTTGGGGGAATAAGGGCAAAACTAGTGAATTGTTCCTTTGTATGAGGTTCTGTCTTTGAATGTGTAGGTATCTGTTGGCCTCATGAGAACTGAGTGACTGTAAATTATAGTAAGATGACTTTTCTTCATCGGTTTTGTTAAGTGGCAAAGAAAGATGCCTCTCTTACTGTCGAACAGGTAGCTCCAGAGGAAGTGCCTGTGTGTGCAGGAGAGTTTGTGTAGCTGCACAATAAACTTTTAAGGCTTTTTGAAGGTGGCTTTCTGCCTTCTCTGTAGCAGCAACTTCATAGAACGTGGGCAAGTGTAAGAAAATGGATTTATTTCAGGTATTGATTTGGAATCTGGATCTAATTGCTGCTGTCAATTATTTGAAGATGTTCATGGCTGGATCAGATTAGAGGGAGCCCCCTGGTCACCTGTAGAGGTACAAGGATAGGGAGGTCACCACGTCTATAGGGACAGCTTTCCAAAATGAATATTGGGATATGTGGTCTGATAGACATGTATACTCTTCCAGGTTGTAAGAGGCTATATAAAAGCCTGAGATTCTTGTTCTTGCCTGCACCTGGAATGTCTTCTTGTCTGGGAACACTGTAATGAGAGTTCATGAGAGCAGGGAGTTAGGTCTTTCTTGTGCCACTGGTGTGCCCCCGTGGGGAGGATAGTGCCTGTACCTAGCAGGTCCTCAGGGCACAGACATTGGCTGGCTGAAGGACAGAGTATTTGCTGCCCTCTAGATAGTTGGTCATGGTCACTCTCAGTAGGGGCCTCACTTGAGCCCTCATCTGCTTCCCCTCTATATCCTCCAGTGCCTTCCTTTCCTTGGTGGCTGTTCCGTCTGCCCTCTTTCCCACCCATCTCCCCCTCTTGAGCATCCTGGGGTTTCTTCCGGCTTCCTTGCCATGTGGATTTGTTCAAGGAGGCTCCCCGGCATTGCTCTTGGTTTGGTCAGGAGCAGGAGGGGAGAGGTCGTGCCTGGCATGGAGGAGCAGGAGAGAATGCGGGGCTGGTTATGCTCTGTGAATGGAGCTTAGCTTACCTGGTGACATCATGGAGGAACCCATGGCAGGTGAGAAGCACTTAGCAAATGTGACAACGTCTCACATTTCGTTTTGTGATTTGTCCCCCTTCTTGGGGAGCTGAGTGGGATGGCATGAGACCCTAGGGACACCTATGCAAAAGTGTTTCCCTGGGTGACTTTGCAAACTGGATTGTCACGACTTTAGGAAGTGGGGGCCTTTCTCCTCCAAACAACCCATACTTAGGGCTTTCCCTTTTTCCTTTCTATGCTGCTACTTCTTTCTTGAAGTATAGTCCGTATATAACCTCTTTTAGAACAGTGAGAATCTCTGGGAATGACCTGGATGCATCACATGATGCTGGGGTACAGATGCACATGGGTGGACTCAGTGACTTTTGGTTGTGTGGTCTCATTTGGTACCATCAGCTGGATCCTCTCATAGGGTGGCCTGTCCATTCTAGCTTTTCCTTTCCCTCACACACTTCTGGTGTCACCCCATATTTGGATTTCTTTCTTAGTTTTCTGCTAATTGCCAGTTGAGGATCATTTTCTTTTGATTCAGGGAAGCTAGGTTCTTTTCTGCCTGAACTCAGGATGTACAGCCCAATTTCAGGTCCACAATTGCCTCCACCCTATATTAATTTCCTGAGGCAGCCATAACAAAGTACCACAAACTGGGTGGCTTGGAACAACAGTGATTCATTGTCTCACAGCTAGATACTGGAAATCAAGGTGTCAGCAGGGCCATGTTCCCTTTGAAACCTGTTAGGAATCATACTTGCTTCTTCCTAGCTTCTGGTGGCTTCCCTGGCTTGTGGGTGCTTCGGTCCAGTCTCTGCCTTGTCATCAAGTGGCCTTCTCCCTGTGTCCGTTTGCACATGGCATGGCTGTTCTCCTACAAGGACATAGGTTATGTGGGTTAGGAGCCCATCCTACTCCAATATGTTCTCATCTTAACTAATTACACCTGCAGTGAGGTCAAGTTTTGAGGCACTAGAGTTAAGACTTCAGCTTATATCTTTTTTGGTGATGGGCGTGGCACAATTCAATTCATAGCCTAAGCTTGGGTATAAAGGTATTACTGTTCTTGGCCCACTGAATTTTCCTGTGTTAACCTTGACCTCCCTGAGGTGTTGGGCTCCAGGATGCCTTACCCTGACCTGTATCCTCTTTGGATCATTCTCAACAGGCTTCTCATGTCAGTTGATATTTGGCATTTTTTTTTTTTTCCCCTTTCCTGTGATCTTTGCCTTGATCTAAAACCTCTACAATTGCCCTCACCCTTTTGTACCTGAACAACCCATCCATCTCTACTGGAAAGGAAAGACCCCTGTTTATTCCTCTACTTGCCAGGATCTGACTTCTGTTCCTGTTACTTGTCACTTTTCATGGAGTGCCCATAGGAGGTGGGACCCTGCCGGGCATAACCCTTGCTGTGCTATAGACGCTGGCAAAGGGTCAAGGGCCCAGGTGCCAAATCTTGCGGCATTTCCAGACTTCGCTCAGTCCCTCCTCACTCTCCTGGCTGTCTTGCTCCTTCTGTCTCCTTCATGGGCTGCTTCTTTCCGCTCTCCTTCATGACTGTTGCGGTGTCCAGAGTCCAGCCCAGGACCCCATTCTTCTGATGTTAGTGGCCACCTTAAGTGATCTCTACACCTCTGTCTCCAGACCAGATTCCTCTTCGAACTTCAGGCTGGTATATCTAGTACCCGCCTGATATTTCTGTGGCACCTTTGCATTTTGTTCCAGGCACTGTCCTAAGTGCTCTGCGTGCCTTGTTTTAATGATTGTCCCAGCCCTTTAAGGATGGGATGGCACTCTTGGATCATGATGGAGTATGATTTAAGTTTGTTACTGTTCCTGTTACTGTTCTGTTGAGATCATTTGAGGTTTAGAGAGGTTAAAATAACTTGTCGCAGTTATAGAGGAGCCAGAATTCAAACTCAGTCATCCCCAAATCTTAGATATCCTATAGGTAATTGGAGAGAAGGTGTGGATCAAAATGGGTAATTGAAAAATAGAAGAGCTCTCCACGGGCCCAGGAAAAGGACAGAGGAGGACTACGCTCTAAAGGGTGGTGGGTACAAGAATGGGTAGAGAAGGGGCAGCCGTGCTCAGGTCATCCCTCCAAGAGGATTGGAGAATTCAGTGTGGGTGCCCACCTTTATTCGAATGGTTATGTCATCCATAACCAAATGGTTATGACATAACCATTGTTGTCACATTTGCTAAAGCTTTCAGAGCTTTGGTTAGCTTTTGGAAGGATCATATGGTGCTTATGAGTAATTTGAATGCTCCTCCTTCTTTTGCTGCCATACGCTTATCCTGATTAGTAGGACCTGCGTTTACTATTTTCCTGGGCAGCTTTTAGGAGGCATTCGTGTTGGCTTCTATTCTGTGCCTCCCTCTCCTGCCACACCCCTGCTCCCTGGCTCCTCTCTCCCCACTCCCCTGCCTCCCCCATGACACGGATATCCACCGTGGGCATGTCTGCAGTGTGGTGTGGATCGCACCCAGCAGCTTTCTTCATCATTGTAGGGTCTTGCCTTCACGAAGTCTCTGGCTTTCCCCTGTAGGGCATGGAGCACCCCGTGACCACTGTCAGCAGCAGCGATTTGGAGAAGGCCTACCTGGCATACTGTGCACCGGGCTCTGACGCCCAGGCAGCCATCCTGAAGTTCCAGGCTGGAAAGCACAGATACGAGTTAGACTTCAAAGGTACGTCCTGACCTGCTGCCCTCACCCAGCAGGGCTTGGCCATCTGTTGGCTCTGCGTTTTCTGCCTTCGCCCTGGAGAAGGTCCATGTACACACTGGGGCCCAGGAAAGAAACGGAAGGGGAGGTGGTCCTTGTTCCTGAAATGCTGTCCACCTGGAAGGGGAGACAGACCTATAACCAATGATGGCAGCCCAGGGGGGTGGAGGAGAAGCTGCCCCGGGAGGGGGAGGTGAAGGGAGAGGAGCCTGAGGGAGGACAGGAGCCCGAAGTGTGAAGGAACAGGCCGGTCCGCGTGTGTGCTGTGGTGCTGGTCTTGTAGGCCACGGACAAGTCCCTCTGGTCCCAGGGTTAACCTCGGTCCCTGACTGATGTCCTAGCTGTTCCGCTCTGCGCTCTGCCTCGTTCTCCCAGCGTGACAGCTCCACGTTGTCCTCTGTCGGCACCTGTGGCCTAGGTGGGCTGCGGATGGAACACGTGCTAGACACGCACTTTGATTAAAAGTTGCTGGAAGCAGATTATCCTGTGCCTGTGCTGTCCTGACACTGAGCTTTCAGTGACTTGTCGTGGTTGCCTTTGCAGACAGATAGAAACAGACCGAATACCCTTCGGCCAGTTCATCTAGTGACTGACTTTGGAGGATTTTTTTTTTTTTTAAGTTTTAGTTTTTTTTTGTGGCTTCTCTTAAGCCGTTTCCTTATGGATTTATCAGTTCAGCTCTGTTTAACTCAGTGTTGCCTTACCTTTTAAACTCTGAATCCTTCTGAACGTTCAGCACCTTTTGAGGGAATTCACTGGGCCTTCCTGTAAATGCGGTTTGCTGTTTTCTCTATTTTTGTGGACCTTCTTCTGTGTGGAGGGCAGCAAAGTATATGTGGTGAGTTATCCTAAAACCACTTGACCTGCCCTGCTGTGGTTTTGTAGTGCTTATCATCTTGCTGAAGGTAGGATCGCTGCCCCCCTCAGTGTGCCCTTCGAGAGAACGTAAAAGCGTGTTCTGCTCTGCAGGGACAACTGCTTACCGGCTTTCGGCATCTGCTGGAGAACACCAGCCGCAGGTCAGGTGGTTTGCAGTCCGTAGTCTGATAGATAAAAATGCACAAAAGGGGATGGCAAGCTACGCGAGGATCGAGTCTAAGCACTGATCGGACTATGGCTGGCAACTGGTTGAAATACTCCTTTTAAATATCTAGAAAATATCAAAACCAGAAATGTCAGATGCAGCCTTTATCATTCTCAACCTAGGCTGCATCCCCAGGGGACATAACAGAGAATCAGGATAAGGGTGGGGAAAAAGCACATGCATACAGTTTTCTGCAAACTGCAGGAAAAAGTGTGTTCACCCCACCTGACCCAGACTCACTCAGTTCTTTTTGTTGGTGGTGGATCCCAGCAGCTATAGAAGTAGTTTGAGGTGAGCTAGGTTCCCATCTCACTGAAAGGTGTAGCGAAAGCACGTCTCAGACCCAAATCTGCCAGACACATTTATGAACTAAATATTATTAGGAAACAAGTACAGTTAAGAAATGCACACAGCAGGTCAAATGATTGGTTCTGTAGGATTGAGGAAGACTCAGTGCTGTCATTTTAGGGACTCTTGTCCCAAGCATCACTCAAGGCCACTGTCAGTGCCAAGATTCCAGAGGCAGAACTCCGACATCTGTTAGCTGGCATCAGAAGGGTAGAATCCCTAAGGTCACGCTTGTTTAGGGACATAGCCTAGTGTATCCCTGCTGAGGGTAAATTAGGGGGAAAGTCTCACCTTTTCCTGTCTGTGGAAGGGTAGGGAGTGGGTCTCACTTATATTTAGCCAGTCTGCATGTCTTAAGTAGTTTTACCAGTGAAACCCCATTTGAGATTTATCATGATGTCAGTCAACAGGCCAATAAAAACCCATGTAAGTGTGCTAATCATTGATGGGATTTGAGTGGTGGACAACAGTAGGGCTTGTGGTAGCCATGTCTGGTGCATGGGCTCCTGATTAGAATGTGAAGGACCCCTGGGAGTGCCGATCTTGATGACCACCTGGGCGACAGCATGAGGGACACACACCTCGGTGATCACACAGTATATGCTCAAATGCAGTAACGTAAGTTACAGAAACCTACAAGTTAATATTAAAATGTTTTTTAAGTGAAAAAAAAAAAACTGGTTTTGTACTCTAAGTGCAGAAAGTAAGACGTGACAGGGTTTTCCTGGTGGCTAGGGACATGTAATTGAGCTCATAGGTATTTGTGATTTTTCATCTCGGGGTCAGTGTCTCCTCAACCCTTAGGATGAACCTGAGGATCTTGGGGGTGGGCATGGGGCAAGAATTTTGTTTATTAAAGATGGTACAGGTTTAAAAAGGTTGGGAAATACTGCTGTGGGGTCGGTTTAGTCAAATTTTAAAAAGCCATAAGAGTAAAATTATTATACTAATTCTAAATCCCACTGGCTCAAGATGTGGTAATTTGGTCTCAGGCTGGGCTGAAGCTTTTTTTATATCCAAGTTGGGAAAAATTGCTAAGCAAAATAATAGTTTAAACAAGATTGGAAGGAACAATTTAAAAGTACTCATGTATAATTGATACGTCAATTACTCATCATTCATGTGTTCATTAAACCCAGTCTCCTAAGGATACCTATTTTCTTTATGAATATTTGAAATGTGAAAATTGCCTAGTTTTTTTTAACAGACTGATTCTAGGCTTTACACATTTGGATTAGTTTCCAACCCATTTAGCTTGTATTTATAAAACATTGCTGTCCTGTGTGTGTATATGCTTTTGGTGTTTTTTTTTTTTTCAGTGTTTGTTCAGAAAAACCTGGTCTATGGCACAGTCAGAAAGGTTTGCCGGAGACCCAGATACGTGTCCCCGCAGGAGGTGAAGGTGAAGCAAGCCTGGTAGGTGGCATGTGTACCGGGTGGGGTGTGCTCTGCTGCACATACAGAAAGCCTCCTCAGACTGGCTAATGCAGTAAGAGGGTTTGTTGGCTTATGTCACTGAGTATGCCAGCGCTCTGTCTCCAAGTGCCCAGCCCCGCCCCCCAGTACCTTTGTACTTTCCTTAACTTAATACCATAGTGCTGGTGTTAATATCAGTGTTCCAGAAAAGGTCTGAGAATTCATGAAACTGGAAAATCAGGGTACACTTAGCACATTTCAGTGAGAGAAGTATTAGCATGGATCATAAGATGATAAATATAATGCAGGTTTATAGAGAGAAAGATGTCAGAGTATTATTCTAATTGTGGTGTAGATTAATTAATTTCTAATTAAAGCATTAAGGTGCCAAACCAAATGCAACATGAAATAAAGGAAAAAAAAAACTAAGACACTGGAAAAAAAATCATATAATTAGATTTTTAAAATTAACATATAATGTATTATTTGTTTCAGGGGTACAGGTCTGTGATTCATCAGTCTTACACAATTCACAGTGCTCACCACAACACATACCCTCCCCAGTGTCCAGCACCCAGCCACCCATCCCTCCCACCCCCTTCCACTCCAGCAACCCTCAGTTTGTTTCCTGAGATTAAGAGTCCTTATGGTTTGTCTCCCTCTCTGGTTTCATCTTGTTTCATTTTTTTCCTCTCCTCCCCTGTGATCCTCTGCCTTGTTTCAAATTCCACATATCAGTGAGATCATATAATTGTCTTTCTCTGATTGACTTATTTCACTCAGCATAATATCCTCTACTTCCATCCACGTTGTTGCAAATGGCAAGATTTCATTTTGATGGCTGCATAATATTCCTCTCTGTGTGTGTGTGTGTGTGTGTGTGTGTGTGTGTGTGTGTATACATATATATACGCCACATCTTTATCTATTTTTTAGCTCTTTCCATAGTTTAGCTATTGTGGACATTGCTGCTATAAACATTGGGGTGCGCATGCCCCTTGGATCACTACATTTGTATCTTTGGGGTAAATACCTAGTAGTGCAATTGCTGGGTCATAGGGTAGCTCTGTTTTTAACTTTTTGAGGAACCTCCATACTGTTTTCCAGAGTGGCTGCACCAGCTTGCATTCCCACCAACAGTGTAAGAGGGTTCCCCTTTAATTAGATTTTTTAAAAAAGATTTATTTATTTGAGAGAGAGAGGGTGTTTGTGGAGGGGGGAGGGGCAGAGGGAGAGACTCTCAAGTAGACTCCACACTCAGCACAGAGCCCGACATGGGGCTTGATCCCACGACCCCGAGATCATGACCTGAGCTGAAATCAAGAGTGGGACGCTTAACTGAGCCACCTAGGCGTGTCCCGTATAATTAGATATTTTAACTGTAAGTTTGCGAGTGGTGTTACTGAGTCATAAAGGTATTCTTGTGCAGATTTTTCCAGAAACCAAAAAACTGCTTCCTGACTTAGGGTATAATTTAGAGAATGATTAGGGAACAGTAATAATCTCACTTCTCATATTTTCTCTCTGTTTCCATCTTCAAGTGATTGTATCTTTTTTATAACTTAGAAGGGATCTTTTCAGTAGCTCTTTGGGTTTTTCTGTTTGTTTTTAGAGTCAGATTTTGTGATTGGTAGCGTGAGCTGCGGTCTTGGCTTCTAACAAAGCACGTTGCTCTTTGTGCTCTGGT
Source organism: Neomonachus schauinslandi (assembly GCF_002201575.2). Lineage (NCBI taxonomy): Eukaryota > Metazoa > Chordata > Mammalia > Carnivora > Phocidae > Neomonachus > Neomonachus schauinslandi. The sequence goes on along the minus strand of NC_058414.1, from coordinate 91,867,750 downwards.
TGCATCACGAATGAATGCCAGCTCTGATGCCGAGTCACCTGTGGCAGTTTGACTGCTGGCATCCATGTGCCACGAGCTGGGAAAGGCTTGGAGCCAGAGCATCATCTTTGTGGGTAGAAGATTTGTGATACACAATTATAAGGCTGGTTGTTGTGATCTGCAAGCCAGTCTAGGCCTGAAGCTGGCTCATCAGCTTGTATTTTCAGTCAAATAGTTGAATCATAGACCTGAGTGTTTGAAAATGTTGAAGTAATAGAAAAATAATGGAATTATATGCCAATGGAAACCCCCCCCCCCCCGTATTTCATGGTTTTATGTACTTGAATATCATGGGATACCAAAAACCCAAAAATGGATGCTGCAGGCACTAAGAGGCCAGCTTCATCCTCAGGGCGGGTTCCTGTGTGACTACCAGAAGCCACAAGGGGAGCCCCTGTCTTTGTAAGCATTTAGGAGCAGGAGAGGGCCCTCCTGCAGCTGATGGGGCATATTTATGAGTTTGGTTCTGATCAGACCCCCTCTGAACCAGTAGTTTTAGGTTGAGTGCAGATATCCTGGGGTTGGAGCTGGGAGAAGGGTCCTTCCTGTCCAGTCTACATGGCCACATACAGGGGGAGAGTGGCCTGGATGGCAGCAGCTACTACAGCGCCAGGTACAGTTGGGTGTGTCACAGCCTCAGCTGTTGTCGTCAGCCAGCTACACCTTCCTTTAGCCAGAGAAATCGGGCTCATTTCTGTTTCACGGCGAACTGATAGTTTCTCTGCTGGTTCTTCTGGGGCCCCGCAGATGGACTTCAGTGGTTGTGTTTGTGGAGCATGGTCATTTAAAGGAGTTCCATACTATCAGCCCAAGAAAAATGTATACTCAGTAGTCAGTATCTTCCTCCCTGTTGTCTCCAATGTTTGCACAATGAATAGCCATTTACATACATTTTGGATTTATCCTCATCTTTCTTTTTGCAAAAATGAGCAAATGCATATACATAAAAGTATTTTCTGATTTCCCTTTTCTTGCACTAAAGGTAGCGTTCTATATGTACTGTTCTGTACCTTTTATTTTCCACTTAAAAATAATTATTCCCAGGGCACCTGGGTGGCTCAGTCGGCTAAGCGTCTGCCTTTGGCTCAGGTCATGATCCCAGAGTCCTGGGATTGAGCCCCACATCGGGCTCTCTGCTCAGTGGGAGCCTGCCTCTCCCTCTCCCTGCCGTTCCCTCTGCTTGTACTCTCTCTCTCAGCCAAATAAAATCTTTTAAAAAAATAAGTATTCCCTTTCAGGACACTGAAGTCTTCTGAAATCTGTCTTCATAGCTCTCCATCACCAGTACATACCCTGTTTTATTGAATCTGTCCCCTTTGGAGGGATATTTTGCATTGTTTTAGGTCTTTTGTTGTTACAAGGGAAACACCACAGTGGATGATCTGGTATACGTGCTGTTTCATATTCATGGAGGTTAAAGTTCGAGAAGGTGAATGCAAATTCCTCTTAATAGGGTTGAACCATTATGCACTTTGCCTCAAGACGCTTGAGGTACCTGTTTGCCTTGGCCTTGCCAACAAGTGAGTCATCAAGCTCTTGGACTTTCGCTCTTCTCATGGGTAGCAAAGGGTGTTAACAGTGCATTTTGATTTGCTTTCTCTTCTGAATGAAGTTTAGTATTTTTTCCTAACTGTTACAGCCATTTGCCTTTTTCTATGGATAGTTTGTCTTTTTGTTCAATTTTCTGTCAGCTTTTGGTATTTTTTTTTAATACGTTAAGAGCCTTTTATCTACTGGGGAGATGAGCACTCAGTTTCTTATACAAATCACAAACCTTTTCTCTTGATTTCTTAGTTGTCAGCTTTGTTTATAGAGTATTTTACCCATGCAGAAATGTTTATTTTTTAGTGAAATGTATCCATCTCTCTTGTGTATTGCTTCTGGATTTAGAGTTTAGTTAACTATGGCTGCTTCTACTTCTGGAAGTTATTTTTGATTTTTTCCCTAATCAGAGCCTACCTTAGATACAGTTTGGAAAAATATGTCTGTCACCTTTCTGAGACTGGATGTCTTTTGTTATCACTGTAACGTAGTCTTCAGGGGGCCACAGACACCACACATCAGAAATAAAAGTGATCATTTTGATCAAATTCAGACTAAGATATGACTGATTCAGGATCTCCCCACTGACCTGAGAGTCACACAGTGTCCATGCAACCCAGGTGACAGCAGACAGCTGTCGTAACTAGCAAGCAAGGCTGCTGGGGCCTCTTTGGCCAGCTGGGACTCGGAGAGTGGGTCGCTTTCAGAAACAACTTCTCTGTTTACACGAATGACAGGGTCACAGAATATGACCTCCACATTCCAAAGTTATAATACCAGAGTTTGAGGGCAAGTTTGAAATGGCATTTACACATCAGCTCTCTGGTTTAGTTCCTTACTGTCCTACTAGCCTCCATTAAAATGTTTTATTCATGTGATTGAGTCCTATTTTTTCTTTTCTTGCCGACTTATGGATATTTTTGTTCATTTCATTTTTTTTTCTGCTTCTACTAGTTTGGAAGTTATACACTGTATTACTTTTTTTTTTTTTTTAAAGGCCACACTAGAAATTGTAACGTGTTCTTAGGTATGAGTCGGTCAGCATCTTTGTCCTCCTGTCAAATAATGTAAGAGCTCCCATATACCTTATTCCATTAATTTCCTCTCTTGTTTTTTAACTTCATGAGGTACTGTTACTTTAAACAATGAATGTTTCATTAGATTTACCCACATTTTTACTGCTTTGTCCTTTCACATTTTCTTAGATGAAGGTCTGTTGGAAAACTGTGTTTTTGTTTGCTTGAGTACATCTTTATTTTACCCCCAATCCTGAAAGATATTTTCACTGGTTATAGCATTTTGGGGTGTGGTTATTTTCTCCTGGAACATTGAAGAGGTCATTCCACTGTCCCCTGGTTTCCATTGCTGCGGTTGCAAAATCAGCTGTGAGTCTAACCAGAGCCCCTTTTCCAGACTCACTCTTGTCTTCCTCTGGCTGATTTTCAGATTGTGTTGGTCTTGCTGTTATGCACTCTAACCCTGGTGTGGCTGGGCATGTGCTTTTATTTATCCTGTTGGAGATTCTTGGGGCTTCTTAGAACTTTGTGTCACTGAGTCTCCTTTGTTCTCCTTAAAATAGCCTTCAGCCTTTCCTCCCCTCTCTTTTCAGAACTTTGGTTAGGTTCTGACCAGATCCAGGCCTTCTCTCTCTCTTCTCTATGTCCCAGCTTCTCCCCCACATCTCCCATCCCCTCATTGCTGGGGCCCCGTTCTGGATAACTGCCCTCCCTTCTCATTCAGCTCACTCCTTATCTCCTCAGGTGGTCTGCCCTGCTCGCAAGCCTGTCCTTGCAAAGAGTGTCTCTTTCACTTCTAGAAGTTCTTTCTGGTTCTTTTTTAAACCCTCCACATCTTTTTATAGTTCAGTTCCTTGCATATATTTTTAAAGTTTGTCTTTTATTTCTTTAAACGCAGAAAGAATAATAAAAAGAAAGATGTGTTATAATCTTATAATCTTGCCTCATAATTTCAGCATCTTCAGTCTCCACGGTCTATTTCTGGCTGATTCTTGCTTGTGGGACCTTGGTTAGTTATAACGTGCTGTTTTCCTAGGAGAGTTATTTGTGGGAGTTCTTTGAGGCTTAGGGTGAAGGTACATGTCTCATGCCAGTGGAAACAGAAGGTAGATCTATTGTAGGAAGAACAGAGCATTCTGAAATGGAGTCAGAAGGATTTTGAATTATAGGGATGTAGTCCCTGTTCCTAGACCTTGTCTTTTAGAACTCAGTCTTTCTTTACTTACGTTTTTTGGAAGGATATGGTGCTTATGTTATGTGAAACCTGTAATTAAACATGCTGATATTGCAGTGGTATGAAATAAGCTTAGTCCCTTTAAATAGGATATATACAGACTGCAAATAGCCTCTTAGCAGTTCCAGTCAAACTTCTACTGTCAGACGAGGTTTCTTTTTTTTTTTTTGAAGATTCATTTATTTATTTGAGAGAGAGCATGAGCATGAGTGTTGGGGGAGGGGGAAAGGGAGAGAGAGAATCCCAAGCAGAATCCCTGCTGAGTGCGGAGCCTGATGCAGGGCTTGATCTCATGATTTGAGATCATGACCTAAGCCGAAATCAAGTTGGACGCTCAACTGACCGCCACCCAGGTGCTCCTGCCAAATGAGTTTTGACATACATTTTCTAAAATGTTTTTGTATGCCAATTATACCTCATTGAGGCTGCTTGAAAAAAGAGCTCTTTGAATTTTTAAATTGTGGATGAAAGTTTGTGTGTGCTCCTTTTATCAGATACTCTCTGCCTTCCATGCAAGTGTTGAGATACAGGTGAGAAATGGATCCCTCGTGCCTGATTGTTTAGGGTTTGGCCACGTGGGCAAAGACAGACGTGCTCCTACATGGTGGATAGTGTGCTTAGGTGTCTCCTCACCTTTTTACCTGCTTTTACAAAATGTTAGGCTGAGACCCCAGACTGGTGGTACCAGCTAGTGGCGGCTGCTGATAGTAGATCTGCTTGAGTCTAAGAACAAAATCTCAGTGTTTTTGTTTACATTTTGTAGCAGTGTCAAGTTTCAAGGCCCAAAGAGCATCCCAGACCATTGGGATCCCTCAGCCCTGCCAGACCCTGGCTTTAAGGTATGGGACTTGCGCTGCCTTGGGCCATGGAGGAGGGTGTTCTTAGACATAGTGAGTGAGAAGACTCCACCACTGAGGAAGCTGTGAGGCCAGGCTGGGGCTGGAGAGAGGAGCTGTGTGGGGTTTTATTTTCTGGTCTTGGGGATTTTAAGGCTGGATGGCCACCAGGAAGATGGTTGTGGCCCCAAGGGGAAAGGATGTATTGTGGATGAAGGATGATGACCTGGAAATTTCTGGAAAGGGCAGAAATAGGAGCTTAACAGCTGCTTAGCCAATAAGTATTAGTTTTACTAAGCAAGAAAACAAAACCAGGGGAGGATTTGCATATGATGAGGGACATGTAGAGGGGAGTTCCTGTTGGAAAGTGCCAGATACCAGAAGACAGGAACACCAATTCACATGGCTCATGTCAGGCCTGCCAGCTGACAAGAGCTACACTGAGTTCTGTAGAGTACTCAGGTCATTGTCCACTACTGCCTCGTGTGTGGGGCCCTCAGACTGCCCTCTGACACTGACTTCCTGCCGAGCACTGTGCAGATGGGCTCTGGGTTTGTCTGCCCTGAGAGCACTCCTCTCGTTGAGTTGTACCCAGACCCCGGCATGCACCCAGACCCCAGCAGCCCAGACACACGTGCGAAGGGCTGTGTGAGTCTGAACAGCAGTACTCAGTGTCACAGGATGAGGTGACCATATTAAGGGGAATAGGGAAGGCTTCACTGGGTCCACACCTAAGTGATAGCCGATGCTTGTACCTGCAGAAGTAGGGGACGAACATAAAGGTCAATGGAAACTGCATAGGGAAGGAGCCCAGGTCAGGATGGAGGGTGCGCAAGGATGCTGGGGAACAGGAGGGAGTTCAGGGCCGTGCTGTGGAGCGCTTGGTTGTGGGGCTGAGCTGCAGGCCATGACAGGTATGGGAGCCCTTGACAGTCTGGTCTGGGGGGGGCAGGCTGGTCCCCACTTGAGGGAGAGGAGTTTGATGTCCTCCCATGGGATGGGAGCAAGGAAACCAGAGTCAGAGTTTCAGTTGCAGGAGCCCTGTGGACGTTCAGACTGCACTCAGGGTAGGGGAAGGCCATGTACAGAGGGGTTTCCCAGGGATCCCCTAACAGGCTGTCATCGGGCCAAGCCTTGTAGAGTAGGGAACAGGGTGGTTGGTTAAGTGCAGGCTGCAAGTGCAGGAATTTGTGGATTGTCACTGTGCAGAGGTCAGCTGCCCTTGGTCAGGGCCCCTCCTGGCCCCTAGGGGGTGCTATTTCCCAGAGCAAGGCACTGAGGGAGAGGTGGGCTGGGCTGGGAGGATGCAGTAGCCAGGCAGCGTCCCGCAAGTCTCCTCGGGCTCCTGAGTTGATGCGTGCCCGTCTGCCAGCCTGACCTCTTCCTTAGCACTCGCAGTGAGGCGTGCTCCTGCTGCACGCACTGCTGCCCGTGAGCCTGAATCTGCTTTAGCGGGGTTTGCCCCCCTCCGCCAAACGTGTGCACTCGCATTTACTGACACCAACTCTGATCCTGTAGACTATGTAGTCTGCCCTGTGTGGGTACAGAGGAGGAGCAGGGACGTCCTGGGGACACCCGGAGTGGTGCTGACATGAGCATCACGTACCTGTCCTTTAGGAGGGTTTCATAGTGAACAAAAGACAAGTGACCACAAACTGCATACACCCCACGGCTGGAGAGACTACACCCCTACACCCCTGGGCGAAGGGAGAGTGGTGATCACTGTCTGGGCTTGCTGGCAGTTCTAGCATTTTATGAGCAGCCTTGGGAAGGGACTGATCTATATTTTACACTTTGAGGGTAACAGACAAAAAATATTTGCTTCCTGCAGAAGATAACCCTCAGTTCTTCATCAGACGAGTATCAAAAGGTCTGGAACCTATTCAACCGTACGCTGCCTTTCTACTTTGTTCAGAAGATTGAGCGAGTCCAGAATCTGGCCCTTTGGGAAGTCTACCAGTGGTACGTGAGGGGCCCACTCTTGCTGGGCTGGTGACCGTCCCCTCCAGTGCATACATGGGAAGCTAGCTGCTTGCCAAACGTGTCCTGGGTTTCAGGGACAATCTGAGATGGCAGCCACTGCTTGCCCAGTGCTGGTGGCATCGGGAGCTGTGTCCCTGCTTTCCTCCCCATCTCTCCGTCTTTATAGCTTAGTGCTGGCACTTCCCTCAGAGCTGAGGGGGCTCAAGCTGCCCTGGTGACAGCCAGCACTCAGGCTGGTGCCTTCTGCCTCCCTGCCTGAAGATCAGCAGACTGGTCTGTGTCAGCCACCCACGCCCAGAGGAAGGTAGAGCTGTTGTCCTGATAGCCAGGAAGCCGGGCCTCATTTTTGTGCCTGAGGGCTAGCATGTTTTTGGGTGCTTAGCGACTTGTCCTTGTAGGGAGGAGATCTGCAGCGGGTCACCAAGGCGGGCCTGGGGTCCTGCTGACCTGTCCCCAGAAGAGGGGGTTGGATCAGCGTCATCTGTACTCTGGGACCAGTGATGAAATCAGGGTAACTGAGGGGGAGAGGGATGGCCCCCCACTGACCAGCATGCCCCAGCTTCCCAGCTTCCCTAGCTAAGCTCCAGGGGAAGCGAGGTGGTGAGGAAGAAGTGGGTCTGGTCTGCTTCCGGAGTTCAAGAAGTGGAAGAGGCCTTGAGCTGTGGAGGCAAAGGCTTCCCTTGTGCTTTTCACCCTGGTCTCCCGGGCCTGGACTCAGGATGCTTCTCATACAATGTGTTTTCTTGGGTCAAGTGGCCTGTATTTGGCACCAAGCACCCTCTGCCTCCTATCCCATGATTCTAGGCAAAAAGGGCAGATGCAGAAGAGAAGCGGAGGGAAGGTGGTCGATGAGAGGCAGCTGTTCCATGGCACCAGTGTGAATTTCGTCGATGCCATCTGCCAGCAGAACTTTGACTGGCGGGTCTGTGGTCTTCATGGTACTTCCTACGGCAAGGGTAAGGGCAAAGGTGGCCCTGCTGACAGAACTCGGCTTTCCTCCCAGGGGCTGGGAAACCCTTTTAAAGCAAATTGATGGAGGGCATGGGGGAACCTGTGTGAGTTGATGAACTGGGTCCAGCTCCGTGAGTTATGGACTCCTGGCCCTCTGGGGGGCGTGCCCAGCTGGTGGCACCCTTCCTCTCCGTGTGCAGCCAGGAGCCTCACCCAAGGTTCCAGCAGGAGCTGCCCTGCTCAGGCTGGGCTTTGTGTCCCTGTGGAGTGGAGGCCCTGGAGATGGTGAGCATGGGTGGGGGGAGGAGAGCAGGTGCCTTCCCAACCCCGAGTCCGGCCCCAGACTGTGCCCCCGTGATCATCAGAATGGGGATCTGAACACTTGAGATCCCAGCTGGAATGGGAGTTAGCTGTTTTCCTGTGTTATTTTTAAGCTTTATTTGGAAATAATTTCAAACTCACAGGGAAGTCTCAAGGATAATATTTTTAAAACTCCTGCATAAATTTTACCTAGATTCATCAGCTTTAACCTTTTGCCGCATTGGCTTTATTTCTTTGGACCCATTTGCCAGTAGGTGGCATACATCATGCCCTTTCCTCCTTGATGCCTCTTAAGAACAAGGACGTTCTTTGCTGTAACCATGACATGGTTGCTAAGTTGAAACTTCTCATATGATGTGATGCTGTAGTCAGCAGCCCCTCTTCCGACTCCATCACTTGTCCATCAATCAGCCTTAATCAGGTGTGGCAACAGCTGCAGGGGCAGGATGGACGGAAGCCAGTGGTGGGTCGTGTATCCGAATGTGTGTGTGGCAGCCTCCAGTGCAGGTCCCATTCAACGAGCTTCGGAATTCTCGATGCGGGGCTGCTGGTGGCTACAGTGCTCCGTGTATGGGATCTTATGCTCTTTCCGCACCAACCCTATGAGGCTGGCATGACAGCCCCATTTTAGAGCTGAGGAAGCTGAGGTTTGGGGGCTAGGGAGTGATGTGCCCAGGGGACCTTTAGGATTTGAGGGACCAAGTCAGAACTTGAGTTTTCTCTCTCAGAGTTTGGTGATGCCTCTGATGCCCTTCATGAGGGAAGAGGCTGGAGAAATGGGAGGACAGGGAGGCAGGGGTGTCACCTGGCTGACGGGACACCCGAGCCTCCCCTTCCAGGCTGCGGGCTACCCCCCGCCCCCGCCGCCCAGCTGAGCCCACGTGTGTCCTTGCAGGGAGCTACTTTGCCCGAGACGCCGCATATTCCCACCACTACAGCAAATCCGACACCAAGTCCCACACGATGTTCCTGGCCCGGGTGCTGGTGGGGGAGTTCATCCGAGGCAACGCCTCCTTCGTCCGCCCCCCGGCCAAGGAGGGCCTTGGCAACGTCTTCTATGACAGCTGCGTGAATAGCATGTCTGACCCCTCTATCTTCGTGGTCTTCGAGAAGCACCAGGTCTACCCGGAGTACATCATCCAGTACGTCAGCTCCACCAAGCCCATGGCGGGGGCCTCCACCCTCTTCTCCTTGGCATCTTTCTTTGGGGGCCGGCAGTGAGCCCGTCAGGGTGTTTTTAATGCCTTTCAGGCCTGTCTTCCTTGGAGTAGCTATTCGGGAAGGTGTGTTTTTTTTTTTTTTTTTTTTTTTTTAAAAAAAACTTTTAATGAACTGTTCATTTAACGTTGACTTCCTGATGAAGTTACATTCTTAATCTCGCACTGGTAATGGTTTTCGATTTTAAGCCACTCTTGGGCTCGTTACTAGACTAACCAGAAGTGATTATAGGTGGTCCTGTTATTGCCTTTTACTAGTGTGTTAAAGTTTTATTACTTACACTCTTCGTTGACTTTGTGGCTGATTGGCACCAGGCACAGAGTTTCTAGATACTATTTTATGGATTGATTTTAAATTTAAGTTTCCGTCTCTGCAGTGAGTCATTTGGTTTTTCAGGGTCTCAGTGGCATCTTGTTTAATTTTTTGTCAAAATGACACAGTAGCCATCAGTGCAGGAGGCCTCCCTGTCTGTTGCTCTGGCTCTAATCCAGGCAGCTCTTCTCCTGGGCTTCTGGCCTTGGAGTCGGCCTATCAGTCACGGTGTGAGAGCAAGTGGCTACTGTGTGGCATCACTGGGGCCCTGTCGCGGGGTCCACACCATTCAGTGGAAGGTGACAGGGATGAGTGGCTGCCAAGGACCCCCGGGCTCTGCCCACGAAGGCCCATTCCCACATCTGAGCACACTGGACACCGTCCGAATGTGGGTTTTCTGTTCCTGTGAGATTTGAATACCTGTGCTGCAAATGTCACAACGGAGAATGGAAATAAAAGAATATTTATCTGAAGTGGGCGACAACCAAAGCTCATTCTTCAGCATCTATTTATCGAGCACCTGTGGGGTACAGACACTTTTCTGGGTTTTGGGATATAACAGAGCCCCCAGTACTGGCCTTGGGGGCTGTGTGTGTGACTTATCCTAAAGCTGATGAACCTGAAGGTTCAGGGCCACTCACTTGCTGGGGCTTCTTCCACAACCGTAAGAGGGGCCCTAACTATATGGCCACATGGTCCTACATCTCCGTTAAATTTGCAAAAGTTACATATTCATATTTTTTTTCTTTCCCCCAACCGCTATGAATTTCAAGTTCCACAAAACCCAGATTGACTACTGAGCAGAGTGTGTTGTGGACATGGAGGGGTGGGTGCGTTCTGAGTGTGTCTTGCACACATAGCAGTCGATGGGAGTCTCTTTTTTTTTTTTTTTAAGATTTTATTTATTTATTTGACAGAGAGGGAACACAAGCAGGGCGAGTGGGAGAGGGAGAAGCAGGCCTCGCGCTGAGCAAGAAGCCTGATGTGGGGCTCGATCCCAGGGCTCTGGGACCATGACCTGAGCTGAAGGCAGCCACTTAACCGACTGAGCCACCCAAGCACCCCGTCGATGGGAGTCTCTGCTGGGCACTGGCTGGCTCTGCTCCGGGGAGGAGGGGCGGGCAGGGCAGCTCTGTGTCATGAGGTGCCTCTCCCTGTTGGTCTCCGGGTTCAGTCCTCAGCAATGGGCTCCTCCTCCTCCTCCCCTACACCCTTCTTGCCCATCCCCGCACCTTCCTAATACAGTGTGTCCACTTCATGGGACGCCTCCGCTTCTGTCACTTTGTCCTCAAGTTCTCAGATCCAAGGCTGTTGAGTTTTTCCATCTTTGGAACAGGTGTAGGGAATGCCCTGGAACCTTACACAGGTCAGCTAATCAAGGCAGAGAAGACTGAATTCTATGACCAGAAAAATGTAGCAACAGCAGTACTACCTTACCCACCTGTTGGGCTAGTCACCTGGTTGTACATGGTATGATTTTCAGAGCCACCAAAATATTTACCCCATACCCTGACTGATGAAATTTTATTCACTGCTTTTCGACTGAGTCATGGTCCTACTACAGTGTAGGCGGGGAGGCAGAGGGGTGTCAGGGAGAACCATCAAATCAGGTGCTTGCCTGCTAAGTCTTAAATGTAAATGATCCCATGCTCATTAACCATCTGGCTGCTGGGAGCTGAATGATGGGCAGCAAGGATGGTCCACTGGGGAGTGTGGGTGGGACGGATGGCTGGCGAAACCTGGTGTGGGAGGTGATCACATGCTCCAGACAAGGCAGTTGAGCTACAAAGACTGCAGGGGCCCTGGATTTGCTCACCTTTCAGAAAGCAAGCCAGGAAGAACACTTACTTGGACCTGAAATTTGAGAGACGGACGGGGTCCGTGTGACCAGGCTGTGGGATCAGGGGGGTGGGCATGTGATGGGACGAAGTCAAAATGATGGTAACTCTCTTGGTGCAAAGAGGCGGTGGCACCCAGGGCAAGTGTGTGTGACTGACTAGTCACGAGGACCTGGCTGAGATCCAGCTAAAGGGTCCTGTGGAGGGTCCAGTCCGTGCCATCTCCTGCCCCGTGGTAGCTGGCATTGCACACGGATGGTGGGATTTCAGGGGAGCTAGGGATTGTGGGTTGAAACAGTGGAAGGGCCGAGTCCAGCAATTCTAGAACATGAGGAAGCCTCACTGCTGTGTCTGAAGATGAGAAGCACCTGGACAGAGAAGGTGAGGGAAGCTAATGGATGGAGCTGACAGGCCAGGGGCGCTGGGTGCAGGCCGTGCTCTGAGGAGGGAGCCAGCTGCTCTGTTGGGCCCTTCTCGAGGATGAGGCTCTGTGATGGCCATAGAGGGTCGGGGGCTGGGAGATGGGCAGGCCAGTCAGGAAGGGCAGATGGGTCACCAGGAATGGGAACATGTGGCTTTCTCCGATGAGTCTGAGCCCCAGGACCAGACATCTAGAAGGGGCTGGGGCCCAGACAGAAGTGGTGAGAGCGAGGGTGGAGAGAGAGCTGTGTGATGGGCTGGCTGGGCAGCTCCTAGGGCTGGGACAGCGCTGGGGGACGAGGCTGCCTTCTTGTCTCTGGGGAAGGACTCTGGGGGAAGCATGGGGTCTTCTGGGCTGGAGTGGGAGAGGACCCAACGGCAGAGGCAGCATCCACAGCCATGGATACGTGGAAACCTCTTGTGCCAGCTCTCCTGAAACAGCCTAAAGATGGGTCAGCGTCTGGGTAGCCATGCTTCCCGACTCCTGCTCGGAATGCTATCTATAGGACATTCAGCCTCTTCATGCTGCTCAGATGGTGCAGAGGAGGGGGCTTCGATCAAGGTCAGCTGCCCCGTTTTACAGATGAGGACACAGAAGCACAGGGACGTGGGAAGACCAGCAGCCACGTGGCTGGTGGCAGATGTGGGATTCAACTTGAGAGCCCTTCTCAGCAACACGATAGTTTTAACAAATTCGCTTCTGTATTTTGACTCTTTGATCAAAATTAAGAGAAGGTCCGATGACTACATTTCAGTCTCTCTCACTCTTCTGTGTATTAAAACCTTATAAAGTTAGTATTATCCTACCTAGGAAAATCAAAGCATAAGAAAGCTTTTGAGCCACTGTTGAAGCTGGGCTTCTGATAAATGTCATTTTTTTAAGTCACACACCCCGAGTGCACCAGAAGCTAAAGAGGCCCAGCAGCTGGTGCCATCCAGGGCAGCTCACCTGAGCGTCCCCGTGTCCTCTGCCCTATAGATTCCTTCCATCCTGAGGCCAGGACTTCCTTCAAAACCCCGAGTTCTCAGTCATTTTGGCAAAGTACATTTTTTGCTTATTTATCAGCAAACCCTGATGGAGAGAGGTGGATCAGTGGTTCGTACATCATCAGCAAAGTCAAAACTAAGTGCAACAAACATTTATTAAGCATTTAGGAAATCTTCTATAAAGACCTCTTTTATACTTGCATGTCAGGGACCCTTTCAGTTGCTTCAGTGATGTTTTCGCCCAAAATCTGAATTTCCACATGAAGGTTTTCTTTGAATCTGGGAGTGTCCTCATAACACTAACTGTCAGCGGGAGACAATCTTGATGTAGACGCCATTCTTTGGACCTAGGGCAGATTTGGATTCTAGCTGCAGTGGTACCTAAAAGAGATGAAGAGACTGGTTACAGCTAACTGCATCTACAGGGAAACTTCTTTGGAACTGGGCCTGGGGTTGTGGAAATGAGGGACAGCAGGGCTGAGTGAGCAAAGCAGCTTCCCTAGCATGGCCCTGAGAAGCCAGCAAAGCTGCATCTCGGGGACACTGGGGGCTGGGGCCCCAGTAGCACACTGGTGCCTGACCCTCTTTCCCATGTTAATAAAATGCTGCCGCTGAGTAAGGAACTTAGCATTTATCCTCCCAAGAAGCCTGCATAAGAAGTAGTAGTATCTCACTCTGCAAAAGAAGAAATGGAGGTTCAACGAGGCCAAGTGACTCGTCCAAGGTCACACAACTGGAAAGTGAAGAGCAAAGCCTCAAACTCTCTCACCTCCCCTCCTCTCACTCCCCGGTGCCCTGGTGGTAACTGAGCAGCCCCCTCTCTTTCCAAGGGGCTTTGGGAGAGTGGCTTCATACTGTCCCCTTCTCATGTGTGCCGTGGTCTAGCCTCACCGCCATTCAGAAAGCTTTCCTCATTAACTTACGAGGCAGATTGATGGTGGACTGGGGACTTGGAAGAAAAGCCAAAGAATTACTCAAGAAGCAGCGTGTCCCCTTGAGTCCTGGGTAAAATGATGGCTCAATGGCTAATGTGAATGAACGATTTAAGGGAAAGAAGAATCACTGGGCCTTAGTGTTGGGGTCTTGGTGGGCTTTTCAGATGTCTTTGGGGGCTAAGTTCAAATGGGAGACAAGTTATATCACCAAGAAACAAGATGAACTAAACTTGTGCTATCCCGTATGGTAGCCAGTAGCATGCATGGCAACTGAGCATTAGAAATATGCTTAGCGCAAATGAGGGGCCGAGTTTTTACTTGATTATTAAAGTTTACAAAGCCACATGTGACTAGCAGCTACTGTATTAACACCGGTCTAGACAAACTGGAAACACCATTGGACTTCCAAAAAGGAATCAGTTGGAGCTAGCAAAGTCAGGGAGGGCTTCCTGGAGGAATGGACACCTGAGGTGGGGCTAGGAATGGGAGAAGCCCTGTAAGCAGGACTTCTCAAGGGCCACTTGGGGATCTGAGGGAACACTAAAGGATTTGGAAGATGGGATTAGGCTGGGGGCAGGGAAGTGGAGGCGGGGGATGGCATTCCAGCTAGGGAGGAGTGGGTAGAACCCTCCCAGAGTGGGAAGTTGGGGCAGAAAACACAAAGTGGGCTCAGACGAGCTCTCCGTAGATCCAGGAGGCTCAGGGACTCATGCCTGGTTCTTGAGCTGGGGAATGCCAGGCATAAGCAGGGTTTTGGGACAAAGGCTGCTGTACCATTTGTCAAGATCAAGGGGAAATGAGACAAACCCCAAAGGGAAGTCCTGCACACACTGAACACCTCAGTCATTTGGGGGCCTGCCCTTCTCTCTGTTGGTTTGGCTCTATGTTTCCAATTTGCCCCTCTCTCTCTCCAGCCTTGAACCCAGTCTCTGTTTGTCAGAGGCAATGCCGCTCTCGGACTCTAGAAGTTGTCCACTCATCACTGTGTACTTAGTACCTGCCCCCATTCATGCTCGTATCCGGCTGTGCAGAGGGCTCCTGAACAGGCATGGAGGGGCACCATGTTCAGGCTGTGTAGGCACAGACACCGCAGAGAGGCAGCTAGAGGGAGAGGAAGGAGGGAGGTTTGGGGGGCGCGCCACATCTGGTTGGAACCTGTTTCTTCGCTCCCTGGCTAGTCGTTCATTTGCTCTTTAACATTCGTTCAGTGAACGCGTGAGCACCTGCGCCGTTCCTCGTGCTGGAGACTGCAACAGTGAATAGGACAGACTTGGTTCCTGCCCTCACAGAGCCTGCAGCCCAAGTGCGTGGCCTCAGGCAAGTGACTTAACCTCTCTGAGCTTTGTTTTAGCTCCTCACCTGAAGAATGGGAATAATACAACCTACTCTGGGGGATCCCTGGGTCCTCTTCGCTGAACAGGGAAGAGCTCCAGCCTCGCAGGCGCAGCCTCGCAGAACAGAGGAGGTCGGTCGTAGTAATAGGAACGCAGACTCGGGTTCTGGGCCAGGCGCGTACCGGAGCACTTGTGCGGACCCATTCAACCCTCACACAAGAGGAACAGGGCGGGGAGGGGGGGAAGGTGTGATTATTCCCACCCCCCTCACACTGATCCGGAGGAACTGGCCCGGCACTGAGAGCCGGGGTGAGGACCGCCCCCTCCCTCGGCGCCCCGAGCCGCGGCCTCACCGGCGTCTCCACGCAGGCCTCGAACCGGAACCGGCGCAGGACGCGCAGCAGCGTCAGCTTGACCTCCAGGAGCCCCAGCCGCACCCCGAGGCAGCTCCGCGGGCCCGCCCCGAACGGCAGGTACGTGAAGGGACGTCGTCGTCGCTGCGCCTCGGCCTTGAACCTGCGGAGGGGGGAGCCGGGCGGTCAGGGTAGGCCCCGGGACACCCGCCTCCCTTCCCCGGGGGGGCCTCGTCAGCCGCTCGCAGTGGCCGAGGGGCCCCTTCATCTGAGGCCGCGCTCCCAGCACGTGGGCCTGAACCCCGTCGCCGTCAACAGACTCCTGTCCCCTCGGGCCCTCGAGCTGTCCCTGAGCTTCCGTCCTGCCCTCTCCGCAATCCCGCAAAGCCCTAGACGGACTGCGGAGGAGAAGGATCACCTGGAAGGCCCTCTTGCCCCCCGCCCCCAGAACTGACTGTGTTGTTAATGAATCTGAAGGCTCACTAGGATCCACCAGGATAAAAATCTTAAGAATCCACAGGTGGCTCCAGATTCCCCAGGAGCCAGAACAGGACACCAGGCGTCACCAGCTCCCTGAGCAGAATCCCTGGGGACCAACCCTGCCTGGAGGCGGCGTCGTGCGGGTTTATCCACGGAGGCCACCCTGGCCGCCGGCTCCCCTGCCCACACCTGCCTCTCCGGTTCCCGCGGTGAAACTGGAACCACTGGGGGCTTTTTGTGTTTGGGCCGCTGCAGGAATTCTCCTACCTGCTGTCACAAAGCATTTGCCACCTGTGCTCCGGGACAGTAGAGCTGGGTGCCCACACTGTCTTATAATAGCCAGCTCACTTCGGCTTCAGCCCTGGCGCTCGATATTCACTGCGTTCAGCCGGAAATTATTTATCTGGGTCCCGCTGCCCATGGCTTCCCCGGGGCGGGATCGTAGGGGTGGGGCCTCTTTCCACGGGAATTTGAAATTCCTCAAGGTGGAAACAGGGTCTGTCTGCCCAGCCCTCCCCACTGCCAGATCACACCAGGAAGGGATAGCCATCGATTCGGATGAGGAGGGTGTGGATGCCTGCTCAGACATTTTCAACCCGGGAGCCTAGAAATGAAATGTAGACAAGGGACCCAATCCACATAGGGGACCAAGGAGTGGGGATCTGGGTCGACCTTGTTAGCACAGCTGGATCTCTTGAGTTCGGGGAGAAATTTCTGCGATTACTCTTGTTTTGGAACAAGCTCCGATTTTTTTAAAAAAAGGAAATGATGTTTTGTTAAGTTCCAGTGCACACCAGCAATTCGATCCTGTGTCCCATTTCTTGGCTTGAACAGAGGACACCCGTTAGAAATTGCCCTGTTACTTGTACGCAGGGCTGCTGAAATGCGAAAACTCTGCATTCTGTTTGGGCCTTTTAAAAATGGTACAGTTATGTCCTTTGGAAATTATGTCTCTCGACTATCTATTTTCCATGACTTTTAACTGGGGACAACTTTACTAAATCTTTGTCTCCCCTTGGCTGCCTCCCCCAAGCGCCTTACACTCGCATCGCCCATTTGAAGGGACTGAGCTCACCTCTCCGGGTTGAAGGTCTCGGGTTGTGGCCAGTACTCAGGGTCGTGGTGCAGGGCGCCCACGGCCACCTCCACCACGGTGCCCGCGGGGATGTGTTGCCCCCGCACCTCGCAGTCCCGCGCCGCCTCCCGCGTGAACCTGTGGGGACACGTCAGTCACCCCTGCCTTGATGCACAGCAACAAGCAGAGCTTGCCGGCAGCACGCTGGGGCAAATGAGGTCTGAGCCTCAAGTGTGGAATGGGGGGTAGGGGGATAGGAGGCCCAGCCTTCTTGCAGGGGTGACCAGGATGGTTTCTACCCCCTGCCCCTTAACCTTCTACTGCCCACAACCCTGAAGCCTCCAAGCTCTTTAGACTCCTTTGGCCCTCAGTGAATATGCATTCATCCATCAAGCCTGAAGAGTTCTCTTAGGCCTGACTGGGGGAACACGGGTACCTTTGAAGGGCTTCTCCCTGTGGGAGGCTTGCTGGGTTATGACCCTGGCCACACTTTCCCTCATCTTCTGTCCATGGCTAAGCCTCTTTAAATGGCTCTCACCTACCCCCTTGCTTTACCTAAAGGAAATTTGGGTTTGAACATCTGATCTCCATTCATTGTCTGTGTCACTATGGATAACTTCTACTGAGGACAAAACTTCTGGTCAGATTGTTTACCAAATGCCATGGCACAGTCCGTTTTACACTGTATTTTTAAGGGCCAGACTATAGATGTTTGCACACAAATATAAAATTTCTGGAAGAATACCTGAACTTCCACCATGATTTCTTCTAAGGGATGGGACTGGGCTGGAGGATGGCAGGGGACCAGAGGTGCCAACTTTTTCTTCAGATCCTTCTGTATTGTTTAGGTTTTTTTGGTTTTTGTATTTTTTTTTTTTTAAGTACAAGCCTACTATTTTCGTAATACAGATAATTACTTTAAAAATTAAAAATTATGCTTGCTTTTATTTCAAATTGTAGGGCTGGACTTTCCTAAATATCTCAGAGGAGATAAAGTTATTATACTAATTACCATTATATTCTGTTCTCGCTTATAAAAAAGAATTAAGAGCAACCCGAAGCTCCTGGCAGCCTTCATTACTCTGTCAGGAACCTTTAATGTAACAAGAGAAGCCAGGACTTGGGGGCCCCCATTCGGATCCTAAGCTACCAATGCTATTAATATGTATACTGCATGGAATCCTGGATTCACATTAATAATACTTCAACAAGAGTTGGTAAGTTTTCTACAGGGGCCATTCTGAGGTTTTTTTTTTGGTGGGTAATGGTTATCAGTCAAGGTGCGTCAGGGCCTGGGAAAAGACAACGCACTTTTCTGAGATTAAAATAATAAAGTAGAATAAAATAAATAAAATTCGCATTCTATCTGTATTCACCCCCAAATCTGTTGCCTGGGCTGAAGCGAATTGGCCTCTTGTCTGGCTGAGAATAATGATGGCTTGGCTCTCTCCTTTCTGTTGTTTGTTAACAGAAGTCCGCAGAGCTGATAGGATTAAAAATTCCAGCAGAGTAGGTATGGAGGAGGGTGAGGCCCAGGAGCTTGTGGCTTGCCAGGACCGGAGCGGGCTGGAAGCTGGCCCTTCGCCTGGAAGGGCAGTCCTTCTTGCTTTCGCCTCATACATTAGGTGACATATGACTTAGAGTGTGCAGCTTTTCAGAAGTTCTGTCCCACTGTTTCTCACCACTCGTTGGGGGTGGGGGGGGGGCGAGCAGGCATTGTGTGCCCACTGAACACCCAGGAAGCAGAAGCACAGAACAGCACAGCGCTTACCCAAGGTCACACAGCCCACGAAGGGCAGAGGTGTGAGACTCTCGACTTTCTGTCTGAATTTGTTCTGCGATTACGGAGCACTGATACTCTATGTGACTTGATGAGGGAGTCAACCAGTTCATCCCAGTTCCCTCATTTCTGTCCTGCCTTCGAGTGAGATCACCCACTGCTGGTTCCCCGGAGCCATGTGGCCGCCTTTTATGCAGTACTGTTTCTAAAGTTTCTAAGGGTCGCTTGGAGAATCGATCAGAGCATTTGGGTGTTGAAGAGCCTGTTCACTTTGTCACTCAGCGCATCCCCGCTAAAAGGTCTCACGCGTCGAGTTCTTGATTGGGTTTAGATCCAGGAAAGGACCTGTCTTTGATCACTTTATAGACTTTCCTCCTGCCAGAGAACGTGCCTGTTCAACTCTGCTGGTTTTCCTCTCTGGCAGGAGCCGCGGCACCTGAGCGGGGACCTGACCCCCGTTATCGGCCCTCTCTGGGGTCCTGTAAAGTCTTCTTCCGCCTGGATGGCCTTTGTTCTATCACTGAATGTTTTATTTTGAGCTTCATTTTAACGTGTATAGCAGCTGCCCACAGTTCCCTTGGAGGGAAGCTGGATATAAATCATTAAAAAAGCAGGATTGGATGACAGTGCCATGGCTGCCAAGGAAATCAGGGAAGGCCCACAGAATCGGTCTTAACGCCGGCGTCAGGAGAGCGGCCCGGCAAGTGCTGGGGTTTCAGGGCCCTGAAACCCTGTGTGCTTGAGGACCATGTGATTCCACTCACATCTCTGGAATTCTCTGTATTTGCTCCGGGTCCAAACACTTTGGACAATATCTATAATCACACTCTGTATGATGTTTTTGGTTTGGAATATAATGATATATCTTCAAAGCATCCACATTTTCTCTTTTAGAATGGCAAAAGGTACCTCCATATGGATGATGGGGTATACTAATTTTTAGACCTGCAGAGTGGAACTTATGATAGGTTAAATGCTTTGTGTTGCTTCTTGTTTCTAGAACCTGAAATGTGGTCACTGTTTCCCTCCCTAAAGGCCTGGGGGCCCAAGTTAAGATCCTGTGCTCCATGTTTTGCCTTGTTTAGGGGGAGTTGGAAAGAAGCAGACCAGATTCCTGCTTTCGAGGCACTTACAGGTTGGTGGTATGAGCAGATGTCCACGGGCGAGATGTTCCAGAGGGGGTGAGAAGTGTCCAAGGATGTAATAGGAAGTACAGTTTGCTCGAAAATGCTGGGGAAGGAGAGGCAAACTGCCCAGGGTAGCGAGGGTTGGGTTGGAGCTTGAAGGATGGGGCAGGGTGGGTGGCTGGAGAGTGAGGAGCAGCCTCCCAGACTTTGGAATTTTCCCCCTGGAACATCAACTCCAAGGGCAGGGGTTTTATCTGTTTTGTACACGGCCAATTTCCCCGTGCTTGGCCCAGCATTCGACTCAACAAATAGTTGCCAAATGAAAGAATGGACGAACGGACGAACAGGCAGGAGGACTAGCAAATGCTATTGAAGGCTAGGAGGCCAAGGAGATTGGCTTGCGTTGGGGAGGAAGGTCATGTTAAGAACAGACCAGTGAGGGCACCTGGGTGGCTCAGTTGGTTAAGCGACTACCTTCGGCTCAGGTCATGATCCTGGAGT
Source organism: Neomonachus schauinslandi (assembly GCF_002201575.2). NCBI lineage: Eukaryota > Metazoa > Chordata > Mammalia > Carnivora > Phocidae > Neomonachus > Neomonachus schauinslandi. Next base: position 91,847,468 of record NC_058414.1, on the reverse strand, counting down.
CCCGGGATCGAGTCCTGCATCGGGCTCCCTGCTTAGCAGGGAGTCTGCTTCTCCCTCTGACCCTCCTCCCTCTCATGCTCTCTGTCTCTCATTCTCTCTCTCTCAAATAAATAAATAAAATCTTAAAAAAAAAAATTAAAAAAAAACAAAAACAAAAACAGACCAGTGAACCTTTGAGAAGGTAGTTAATGTAGAGGAAAATGAGCCAGACATTTACTGCTATGGTCACTCTATGGAAGTCATTGAAACCCAAGAAATCCAAGACTCAGGCCTTGCCTTCCAGGAACCTGAGTCCAGCATTCTCGATAACGCAGGTGGTGACAGACTGAGGACTGGTGAGGAGCCTAGACAGTGATGTCCCGAAGGGCCTTTGGGGTCCGGGGGCCTGGTCAGGGGGAGGAGGTGGGGGAGCTCAGGCATACCTGAAAGCCGGTGGGTAAATCCTCAAGGTCTCTGCGATCACCATGTCCAGGTAGGTCAGGCCTTCCTGGAGGCTGCTGTAGTCAGGGGCCGTCTGGGGGGGAGGGGGGTGGTGACAAATGAAGAAAGTTGAGTCCCACTGAGTCCCACAGCTTTCTGGCTTCTCCATTAGCTTTAGAGTCCTGCTCCAACTTCGCAGGCTCATAAACGGAGACTCGGCAAAGTGCAGTCAGTACAATCCAAGCTGCGTTAGGTCAGCACCCCGCGTGTTCCCTCGGACTTGTGTCGTGGTGCTGTATGTTACCGCGGACCAGCCCGGCCAGCCTGCGACTTGGGGACCTTGGAGTGTCCTACAGAGAAGTTTGGTTCTAACGCAACAGTGGCAGGCGTAGCTGCGAGCATTGATGGAGAGAGGGTGGCGTGGTGGCTACGCACTGCATAGACACGATCTGGCTTAATCCTCCCTGTAGACCCACGAGGCAGCTGCTCTCCCATCTCTCAGATGAGAAAACCGAGCCTCGGAGGGGTGACCATGGGGGCAGTAACTGGTACATCATAAAGTTAAAAAATGCAGCGTGAAATCGCAGATACAGAAAAAAAGTTCTAGGGGCGCCTGGGTGGCTCAGTCGTTAAGCGTCTGCCTTCGGCTCAGGTCATGGTCCCAGGGTCCTGGGATCGAGCCCCGCATCGGGCTCCCTGCTCCGCTGGAAACCTGCTTCTCCCTCTCCCACTCCCCCTGCTTGTGTTCCCTCTCTCGCTGTGTCTCTCTCTGTCAAATAAATAAGTAAAATCTTTAAAAAAAAAAAAGAAAAAAAGTTCTAGTGAAATAAAAGACGCATAGTGACAAAACCCAAAGAGCCATTCTAAGTCAGTAAGAAAAGAAACTCATTAGGAAAATGGGCAAAGGATATGAACGGGCAGAGCATAGAAGGAGAAATAAAGTTGCCGTGATGAAAAATACAAATGAAGACAAGGAGATTTTGCTCTTCGGTCAGGTTAGGAAAGGTCGGGAAATGCAGATTAGATACTCAAGGGCGGAGGCGTGGAGAAGCATGACCCAGCACCCTGTGTTGGGGGTACCCCAGGGTCCCTTGGACAATGCCCACTGGAGTGAAACTGTCACCCTCGCCGTCACCCCTGGCCTGGGGAGGAGGGACACATGGGATGTGAGCTGGGGAGCAGGATGCGGGGGAGGGTTAGAATGGGGTCATGGAGGCTTATTCGCGGCTCTGCTGGGTTTCCCCAAGTCGTCCCGCTCACTCCACTCCCCACAGAGCCAGAGTGCGTCACCTGCTTGGTTGGTGACCACCTTCTTTCTCTCAACCAGATAGTGCTGCTGCAAGAGCAGTCCTCAGCTTGGAGGTTCGCTTCCTTTGACCCCCCCTCCCAGGGCGGCAGAGGGCAGCACTGGGGGCAAGTCCAGACTGCAGGCCCCCAGCTGTCCACGGAGGGGCCCTGAGTGGCCCCCGCCTCAGAGAGCCATTCTCGGGCCTGCAGCTGGCCACACCATGCCCTGCGTGGGTCTAGTGGCTGGCAGAAGGGGGCAGGGCCCCCAGACACACGTGAGGGCCTGGCTCCCCAGCCCACGCACTACCCCCTTGCATGGGGGAGTGCCTCCTTGGGGACCCTGGGGCACCTCTCTTCTTTCTAATGCTTAGTAGTTTGATTTGTGCTTGTTTCTTCTGGCCTGTGAGTCACAAAATACAAATTGTGTAATTTCAGTGATTCTGCATGTGAGTTAAATGCTCTGATATTTACATTTAAAACTGGCGTTGCATGACGTAAAGGTGAATGGTAAGATTCATGCTAAAGAAGAAAAAAGGGAGAACCTCTGTATCTACTGTTAATGGCACTTGCCCCTGCCTTTTGAGTGAGGGGCCCCATAGTTCCGTTTTATGTCAAAGAATGGTGGAGTTGGCCATGCAGGCCACGGTTGATTGGCCCGAGGGTGAGCCTCTGACCCAAGGGCACCAGTCTGGAAATTTGGATCTAGTGCAGAGAAAAAGGAGTTTTTGGTCCAGCGGGTGGAAACTGAACACTGGTGAGTCATGATCTGTTGGTGACCATGTTCTGCCTTGTGGATGAATGAGCAGAAAATTCCAGTTGGCTGGTGAGAAAGAAGAAATGAATTAAATGTGCAGAGAGAGGCAGAGGCAAACGACAGAGAGAGACACCATATCCTGGTGTCCCTTAGAGCGCCAGTTTCTGTTTGCAAGTAGCCAGCCCCGTGGGTGGTGGATCAGAACTCTTAAAGCACTTTCTCGTTTATGGCCCCAGTTAGCAACAGCTGAATTCTGTTACCTGCCACCAAAGGACACTTAACAAATGCAGAACATGTAAAATAAATAAATAAGAAATGGTGGTATTGTGTACCAAAATATAGAACTAGGGCGCCTGGGTGGCTCAGTTGGTTAAGCGACTGCCTTCGGCTCAGGTCATGATCCTGGAGTCCCGGGATCGAGTCCCGCATCGGGCTCCCTGCTCGGCAGGGAGTCTGCTTCTCCCTCTGACCCTCCCCCCTCTCATGCTCTCTCTCTCATTCTCGCTCTCAAATAAATAAATAAAATCTTTAAAACAAAAAAAACAAAATATAGAACTAAATCTCAAAAAGAAAAAAAAAAAAGAAAGAAACCAAAAAAACAGATCTGCAAGCAGCGTCCCTAGCAGTAAATGGTATTGGTTCCCCAGACAAAATTTGTGATTTAGAAGCTATCAGCATTTGTCAGAGAAAGAAAGCCTTTAAAAGCAGGCTAAGGGAATTTGATATTATAAAGTCAAAGTCTTCATTTATTCTTTCTCTGGATGAGCTTTCTACTGTACTTCTAAGCTTTTGGCTCAAGATACACATGTAAATATCAGCTTAGTCCAGTGGTTCTCAGTGTGGGTGAACATTAGAAGCAGTGGGACGGCTTTTAATATATAAGGATTCATCTGTTGGTTTGAAGTGGGGCCTGGGCACCAGTTCTCCCTTTGAGGCCCTCCCCCCAACACCCCCCCCCCCCCCCCCTCGTAATGTGAGCCCTGGGGGGAGACCCCTCGCTGCCTTAGTCCTGTGATCTACCCCAGGGTCCTTCCCACGGGAGAAGTGGGCAGATGGGGTGGAGGGAGGCTCACGCCTGCACATTTTAATCAAACCCAGGTGAGGCAATGAAACTCAAGTCCCTATCCCACTGACAGACCATCCACCCATCTGGACCTTTGGCTCCCTGAGTCCTTTTCAGGAAAATCGGGGATAAAGGGGTCCTGCACCAGTCCCGCCAGCAGAGGGCAGCAAGTGTACGGCAAATGGGGACTCCCCAGCAATGCTGGGCCCCTACTCAGAATCACAAATTATACCCCCAAAAGACTTAGGAATCGTGAATCCAAATTCTTCATTATGGAGATGAGAAAAATGAGACCCAGAGAGGAAAGCTTTCGAAGCCAAAAGCACACAGATAGAACCTGAAGTAGAAAACCCATGTCCTTATTCATTTAGCAGTCCCTCCATAAGCCCCTACTTAGCCTGTCAGGTGCAGGGCAAGGTGCTGAGGATCCAAAAATGATCAAGTCTCTGCTCTTTGGTGAAGCTGCCTTCTATGCAAATCATTATACTGAATGTGGAACATGTTCTAGAACAGACTTAGGAGGAATGGGAAACAGAGTTCTGTTTGAGAACTCATTCACTCATGTATTTGTTGGACATGTGCCGAGTTGGTGCAGACTGTTGGCCAGGCACTGTGCTAGGCACAGGGCACACGACTTTGACACATGGGGACCCTCCCCACCCTCCTGGACCTCACCGTCCATCTCAGGACGCAAAGCAATGGGGAGGGTTAGAGAGTGGTGAGCACAAGGCTCTGTGAGAGAACAGAGGACAGACATCCCAGGCATCTGGGATCAGGGAAGCTGACAAAAGGAAGTGATGCCTAAACTGAGATCTTTAGGATGAATAGAAGAAGCCAGTGAAAAGTGGGTGGGTTTGTTTGGATGCTGGTTCAAACAAACCAATATAAAAAAAAAAATCCATGGGTCCATCACAGGACCCTGACCCCTGACTGGGTATTCAATTCGATACACTTAGGAAATTATGGTTCATTTGTATTTAGTGTGATGATGGTATGATGGTCCTGTTTTAGAAAAGAGCCTTTGTATTTTAGAAATACAGAATGAAATAGTGACCCATGACATGATAGGACATCTGGGATTAAAAAAAAAACAAAACCTGGAAGTGAGGGAAGGTGGGGAAATGGATGAAAGCAGAGGGGTCGCAGTGGACTCTCGTGGACGCTGGGTGAGGGGGACAGAGTTCTCCCAAGTGGTCTTCTAATTTGTCTAGGTTAAAGTTTTCCTTCAAAAAGAAAAAAAGCTGAAACACTAAATAGCAATGTAAATAACAGTAGTGTGTGGAGTCGCTCCATGCAAAGACTTGGAGCTGCGCTAAAGAATTAAACATGTTTAAAATAGCAGCGCCATCCCCGCAGGCAGGAGGCTGGGAGCCGGGAGCTGCGCTTTCTGGCCCAGCCCCTCCCTTGCTGTCACCCTTGGTGCTCAGACCCTCTGTGCTGGTAAGGGCTGAGGAGGGCCCACTTGGCCTGGAATGTCAGGAGAACCCAGGGGGGTTTCTGAGCAGAGTATCCTCTCATTTCAAGCCAGGAAGCACTTTAAGCATCTGTGTTTCCCGAAGATAACGTTAAAAAAAGGGATCCCTGAGGGTTCCCCCGACTCCTGTTGCATGGGCCATACTGCTCAGAATTAGAATCAACCTATCCTGCCTCCCACCCAGTGGGGATGGTTGCTGCTGCAGCCTCTCTCCCTGACCTTGGCCATGCCTCGGGGTGGTCACTGGGTCCGGCCAGAGTCTCCGTCCTGGATCCATCGCCCAGCAGCTGTGGCCTGGGGCCAGTTGCCAAGGCAACATCAACAGGTCACGGGGCCTGTAAGCTGGGGTCATGCCCAGCTCACAGGGCAGGGCGAAGGAGACGGTAAGGTGACGGGTCTCCGGAAACCGTAATGCACCAAATGAGCAGATAATCCTTCTGTTTGAAAGTATTCGGTGGCAGGGAGCTCATTTCACCACCAGGCCTTCTGTGGCATGTATTAAAATGACTCTGTAAGGACGTGTTAAGGAAGAAAGTGATTTTAAAATCCTACAGAACTTATTTCAGCTGGGACTTATTTCATAAAATAAGTAACTGCACTCTTAGAAGGTTGAAAATAGATATTAAATATTTATTATTATCCGATAGTGGGAAATACTGATTAAATAGTAAATATTTGATTGCTAAATATTGGGGAAAATAGAGATTAAAACATAAACTGAATCTTTGCCACATGGTTTACATTCTCAATCCAAAGTTCCTTAATTTTCCAGAAGATTTTTTCCATCTATATTTGATTTTCAGTGGGCAGTAACTTCTAATTTTATTTCTAAGGTCCTTGGTCTCTTAGTCTTTTTATCACATAGCTTAGATCTGTAAACCAATATTTAAATGTGATGGATAAACCTCATGATTAAGGGAACCTCATGGAAAATCTATGGGTAAATCCTTTTAAATAAGAAATAATACTATTTCCTGACCTATTAATGTCATTTTGCCACATTTAGATTCTTGTGTGCCATTTTCTCTGAGACCTAGACACACCACACACACACACACACACACACACACACACACGCACACACCCCTCCCCTGAGTCACTCACACCTACACATACACCACATGCTGGGTGTGTGCAGATGATAGGATGTGGAGAATAAAGGAGAAAAAGAAAACAAAAATGTCACTGCTTTCAAAAAGATTTTTCCTGGAGATTCAGGGAACCTAATAGAAAAATTGACGTTTTCTTATTCTGCTAAAGGAAACAGAAGTGGGGGCGGCTTCAGGTTTGTCCTCCCCAAGCAGTTGGACTGGTAATGGGGCATTTGTCGCCGGATGCGGTGTTACAGAAAGTGGGTTCTGTTCTGCCCTCCAGACTCGGGGAGCTTGAAATCCCTTAAGACCCGGCACTCAAGCCTGGGGACAGCCAGGGGTCATACAGCCCATAGGAAGAATAAAGATTTCCGTTCGCTCTCATTCTCTGGGGAACATAAGACGACAATATGAAACCAAACCATGGAAAATGGAGCAACCCTGGATTTGCCCTTTTGACCACTGACCCAGCAGAAAAGCCCCTCCCCTTGCGACCAGTCTCCTGAGATGAGCACTGAGTCCCGCGGGCGAGGCCGAGCGGGGACCTGGGCTCCTCGGGGACCTGGGCTCCTCGCTGACCGGTTCTCTAAACAGAGGCTCTGACTTGCTGTCTTTGAGAGTCCAGCAATGGGCCCGTGTGAGCTGGTCCAGGTTGGGGGCAAGAGGCAACGGGGGTCAGAGGGATGATCTTTCAGCATCACTGCCTTGCCTCGCCGATGCCCAGAAAGTCCTGCGTGCCAATTTAAAGAATGTGGCAGACTTAGATGCAGCCATGCTCCATACCTTAGAAAAAGTAATTAGGAGAGTGTATATAGTATCTATTTACACCCACTTTAAAAGAAAAGAGACAGAACCCACGTCACGTAAACCTGTGGATTATTCCAGGAGCTCTTGTACTCTGAGGGCCGGGCCATTAAGGGATTAGGTGAGGGGATTGTAATGAAAGAACATAACCCCGCCTGTGTGCGCACTCACACACACACACACACACAAGCACACACCCCGCAACCACCGATGGCCCTGGCTGGAGCTTTATTGATGTCCCTGACTTCCCCCAGGAATTCCTGTCTTCACAGATCTAAGATAGCAATAGCTTTGTCTCTCGCAGTAGAGAGTGGACTGTGCACAGAAGGATTTTTACATCTGTTATATCATTGGGTACTGACAACTGCACCGTGTGGTAGGTAGGGCAGTTTTTATTGCCTATTTTATAGATGAAAAAAGAAAAGATTCAGAGAGGTTAGTGACTTATCCAAGGTCACACAGCTAGTGAATGGCAGAGTCAGAACTAAATCCAGATTTTCAAATCCCATGATTTGTCTATCATGCTGTACTGCCTTGACCTCCCTCCCTCTCCCCTCTCTCCCTCTTCCCCTTCCTTGTTCCTTCCTTCCCTCCCTTTCCTTATGTACGTTTTATGGAAGAATAGCGTGCAGACAGGAAAAAAAATCGCACAAACTAAAGCGCAGAGTTCAGTGACTTTTCACAAGGCGAGCACACCTGTGTACCCGCGTCCAGCTCAAGACCCGAGACATCGCCAGCATTCTGAATCACCGCCGTGACCCCATCCAGTCACAGCCCCCACCCCCCTCAAGGGCAACCACTATCCTGCCTTCTAACTCGAGAGATTACTCTGCCTTTTAAAAATCTGCAACTAGGGCGCCTGGGTGGCTCAGATGGTTAAGCGTCTGCCTTCGGCTCAGGTCATGATCCCGGGATCCTGGGATCGAGCCCCGCATCAGGCTCCCTGCTCAGCGGGGAGCCTGCTTCTCCCTCTCTCTCTCTCTCTCTCTCTGACTTTCATGAATAAATAAATAAATAACATTAAAAAGAAAAAAAAATCTGCATCTAAACAGAATATGCACGATGTAGGCTTTTGTCGGGCGTGTGTTGGCAACTCACCCACGTGTGAGGCAGGGCGCTGACGTGTGTCCACTCTCGTGTTCAACGGTGGGTGGACATTTGAGCTGCCCCAGTTTGGGGCTGTTATAAATAAAGCTGGACATTGCTGCAGATGTTTTTTGGTGGACATGTGTCCCCCCTTCTGCAGGGTCTATGCCTAGGAGCGAATTTGCTGGGTCACAAGGAATGTGTATGTTCAGCTTTAGTAGATATTTTGGGCAGTTTTACATATTGGGTGTACATCTTGCCTGAAATTTTAATGGCTGACCTGTTGAACACACGCCCGTTCCCTTGATCACATCTCACTGTGGGCTCCCCCTCGCCCCCGCTTCCCTCCGCCTGCCCCTCCAACACGCTGAAACCCAACCACTGTCTCTATTCCAGGAAAGGGTTGAGAGAAAAAATGGCGTATTATTGGGGGAGCAGAGTTATTTATCCCTATAGTGGGCATGGAGGGAAGAGGAGAGGCAGGGACAAACAAGACACTTCTAATCACCTGGTTTTTCAAAATTGTCCCAATTATCAGACATAAGCACTCATAAGCATAAAATTCCCAGATCAACTAGATTCGAGTCGTTGGATTATCTGCTGTTATGTAATATTTAGGATTCTGTTCTCTCCATTAACAGCCGATTTTATATGATGTTTAAAGAACTAAGCCCCTAAGTAAATGACCATTAAATCACCCTGCTCACCTTCTCTGCACTGGGGAGAGTTTTGCATTTAATTTGCAGAGAAATTCTTTTTGTTCACTCTCTCCCCAAGTAGACAGTGAGTACATTTATGACATGGGTGTGGCATGTCCTTAGCAGAATGTGGGGGTGGGGAGGGGGGGAAGAGAGGAGACAAGACCCAATCCCATACATTCAACTCACTATGTATTTGGGAAACCATTTACTTGTTTATTCAGAGATATATTAGTATGGTAATAGGGAGCCACTGAAGGTTTGATGAGCAGAGGTGACAGGCTGAAAAATGGTATTTTGTGCTCTGACAATGACGTACAAGAGGACAGTTGGACGAGCTGGTCAATAGGACAATAAGACGGGAGACTATTGCAATTGTCCGGGCAGAAATGAAGAGCTCTGATGAGAGTACAGCAGTCAGAGTGGGCATGGGGTTGAAAGGGAAGCTATATAAAGAGTGATTTTTCCATCTTGGCTGCTCCCCACTGAGGCCGGAGCCCCACCCCAGAATATTCAGCATTAATTGGTGGATTGGTGTGCAGGGGTTGGTAGTGTTCTAAAAGCTCCCCGGGAAATTCTCATGTGCAGCCTGAGACAGAGTCCCCGTGATTTTATTTATTTATTTTTTAATTTTTTGAAGATTTTATTTATGTGACAGAGTGAGAGAGCACAAGCAGGGGGAGCAGCAGAGGGAGAGGGAGAAGCAGGCTTCCAGCGGAGCAGGGAGCCTGATGTGGGGCTCGATGTGGGGCTCGATCCCAGGACTCTGGGATCATGACCTGAGCCGAAGGCAGACGCTTCACTGACTGAGCCACTCAGGTGCCCCGAGTCCCCATAATTTTAAAGGAAGACTTGCCAGGGGAGGTGAGTCTTCACATGTAAGGAGGCAGGGAGTGAAGTGATGACAGCGATCCCTAGGTTTCATTCCTGGGTGGCCGAAAGCTGGAAGGAGGACGGGTCTGGGTGAGGCTGCCCTTCCAGAAGAGCTCTGCTTTGGCAGGCTTGTGCGGGGGCGCCCCAGGGGATATGGGGTCCAGCTCAGCTGCACAGAGGGGGATGAGTCCCCTGGGATGGGGGTCAGAAAGAAAAGCAGGGCACTGAGGACTGAACCACAGGGCCACCCAGGGAAAGGAGGCTGAGGGACTGGAAAGGAAGGGACTCTGGACGGAGTCTCGGACACCAGCCACGGAGATTAGGGACAAGGAAAGGACACTGCCTCAGTCAGCTGAGTGGGGGAGGGGAGACCAAAGCCAGCTCCAGATGAGCACGGGGAGAGGGGATGGAGCGAGTGGGAGCGAGCTGGGGCTGGCACACCCCTCCCAGAGGCACACTGAAAGAATCTGGGTGGCGGGGGGACCCGAGCAAGCCAAGGGCAGAAATGAGAGCATTGCCACAGACTGAGCAGCAGACACGCGACAAAGGAAAAGCACGTGCTGCCCCTCTAGTTAGTGGGGAGGACCCAGGCCCAATGGTGTAAGGCCCAGGGAGAACGATTTGGACTCAATATAGGGAAGGATTTTCCAGTGACTAGAACTTAATGAAATAGGCAAGGCCCCATGGCCACTGGAGATTGTCAAAAGTTGTCACTAAGCATCTGAAAAGGTCGCTGGAGGGTATTCATGGGTCCCTCATCAAAAGGCAGTGGACGTGGGCAACCCCGTGGGGCCTTCCACAGCTGGGATGGTCCGAAATGTCACGAGCACCCTCAGCCCCACCCCATCTAGTCAGGGACAGCCTGTGACACTAGCAGGTCCTGGGTCACTTGCCGGCTGAGGAAATGTCACGTGAAGGTGGAAGGTGATCCGCTTGCTCTCTTTACCCCCCTCCTCCGCCCCCAGCAGCCCCGTCCCTCATTCCTGTGTGCATCTCCATCGCTCCGTCTAAAAGTCTGAGGCCAGGTCATGTACTGTTTGGGGAAATGGTAAACAAAGATAAGAGCTTTAAGCACTGGAATTTATTTTTTATCCACTTGGCCTAAAAGCCACTGTGTGTTAAATTTAGAAGGCTGGCTTTCCAGACCCCTCCCCACCCTCCTGTTTCCTGCCTCCTCTTTACCGCCCTGCTTGCAATGCAGTCCCGCTGACCATGGAATAGGAAATGTGTTTGGAAAGCTCAGGAGTCTTTGGAGGCTGCCTGCCTGGATGTTTATAGAAATGTATCATCTGCGGGCCTGGGAGAGAGGGCCATTCCCTCTGATCGCCGGCTCTGCTCACCATCCCAGCAGCAGCCGTCTCTACCCAAATATTTACCCAAACGTCCTCCAGGCAGGGCCACAGTGCTTCTGCCTCTCGCTGTCTGGAGGCGAGATGCTCCCCCAGGGAAGCAGCCACATTTACAGCAGACCCCCTTACAATTTATTTACAAAGGTCTCCCTCACGCCTGGGAATCTATAATTGAACAGCTCTCTTTTCTATGTAGGTTAAATCCCTTTGCAACCAACTCCAAGAACCTGTAGAAATCCTTTTGTTGGGCTGGAATTCTGTTGTATTGAATATTGTTGGAAATAAATGAGCCATTGTCTGGGCTGAGAATTTTCTGGTTAGATAGAGATCTCCACTGTGATGTGATTTATTGTGGCAGGATTTTTTCTTTTTCTTTTTTTTTTTTTTTTTCAGCTCATTTTAAATTCCCTCTTGCCTGCTCAGTCCATTTTTCCCATCTCAGGGTATAAGTGGGGAGGGCTAGGCCCAAGCTAAAAAAAAAGGAAAAAAGTCTCCTTTGCCCACGATTGCTGTCCAGAGGCCCGAGTGGAGTCTGATACCAGATTTTAATGGAGAAGGGCAGTACGTCTGCTGGCTGGCTTCGGGGGAAAAGAGTGGCTGACCCTGGCCCCTGGCACGTGAGTGGGAGATTAGTCCCAGGACCATAAAGAGACTCGGAGCCTCAGAAGGTCCATGAGTTCAATCCCCCAGCCCCCACGGTACGGACGAGGACCCACAGCTCAGAGAGGTGGGGTGACTTCCCCCTGCCCGTGTCCACACAGAAATACTCATTTACTGCTCTTAGAAAAAATAATCCCCCTAATCCAGCTACCCTTTAAAATATATCCAACCCTCACTGTAAGTTTTTGAAGTTAAAATTAACAAAACAAAACAAAACAGAAGGAACAATTCACTGTCTTTCTCTTTTATAATCAGTTCTCCGTTTGTAATTCTCTTGCTTTGGGACATGAGGGGCAGAGTGCACGAATCAGATTCGCTTGTTTCTACAAATGCTGGGCAGGGACCCTGTGAGACCCCCATAGCTGCAGGCGTGGGGTCGTCCCAGCAGAGAAGGACACAGCTGTGCCAGTGAGAATTAAGAATTCAGTGGGGCCGCCTTGGGGGAGATGCCGGGGAGAGAGGCCTCCCCACTCCTGTGACCAGAGGAGGGAGGGAGGTGCTAGAAGGTAAATGCTGGAAGACAGGGCAGAGGCACTTGGAGACCTGCCTCAACTCTTCCCTGTGCCAAGAGCCTCCCAGAACCCCTCCTGTCCCCTGGTAAGATCCCACTCTGCCCCGGAGGAGATGGAGGTGCCCAGAGCCTGGGTGCCAGGGCCACACGCTGGGAGAGCTGGTGTTTAGCCAGGGCCTGTCTCGGGGGGCAGCCTCGTACCCTCCACGGTGGCTGCCTCCCCACCTCTCCCACCTGACGCAGTTTTAGCCCTTGCCCTTTCTCTGTAGCTGGCGTCTTTTAGTAAAAAGGATTCCTTGCCAGGAGTGGCATCCACGGTGGTGGCGAAGCTAAGTAAACACGGGCCGAGTAACGGCTGACGTGCGCTTCCCGACCCCACAGACACAACAGAGCATCCCTCCCTCCCCCTGGAGCTGGAGGACTGGGCTTGGATATAGAAGAATGGGGTTCTTGGGGGAAAAGCCCCCCTTTCTTTGTAATTAAATTTGGCCATGAGAGGAGACTCACTGAACCACAGATAGCGCGTGCCTCAGAGCCTTGGTAGTGATTTCTGTTCAGAGGAGCTGAGATGCTGAATTCAGCCTCTGGTCTGCTGGGAGGGGGCTGGGCCTCGGTGAAGGGGGCCGCCGAGGCCCAGAGGGAAGGCCTGGCCGGCCTGCAGGTGGCCCCCACCGGGCCTTCAGACAGCAGATGTTGGCAGATGCTCCCCTCATACCACATTTCGAGATGTGGAGGGCTCACCTCCCTGGAGTGGATGTGGGGGGAGATGGCAGTCACTCTGCCATCCTTGTCCTGCCCACGTGTGCTTCCTAGGCCTGCAGGTGGGGAGGGAGGGTCACAGGGAGACTGCCCTGCAAATGAGAGCCCCGCACCCCATCCCTCATGGAATGGGAGGCTGAGTGCTCCCAGCCAGGTCTCCCCTCCCATCCCCCCATCTGCTGGGCAAGCTGGACCTGCGGACCCCTGAGGCATCCGACAAAGGCTTTAGTTAGGGGCTCCGCCACAGCTCCTGTGGACAGAGCTGCCGAGCACGAGCCCTCAGGGGCTTCAACCCAGGCCCCACTCAGGGCGTAACTTTCGTTAACCGTTTTTGTTTTTGTTTTTGTTTTATCTGATACTGGACTGTTCCTTTAATGTAGGACAAAACCCCAAAAGGGTGACTGTGGCCACATGAGGGGACATTACCTCTCCCTCCCCTCCGCTCTATGAAAAATGATTGTTTCTGTGTTCCGATCTTTATGCTTTTATTTTACATATTTATTTTAAAGATCTTTGTAATATCTTTCCTAAGAAGAACTTCATCTGTCCTACAGGGGTTCTCTCAGCAACGTCTGAGGCTCCTGGGATGTCTGCAGACCACCTCTTCTAGACCACCATTGTACTGGGAGCGAGTCCCCCGCACCTGCTGTGTGCGGGCATTGACAGAGGGATGGGGTGCCGCCGGGCCAGTGGGGGCCCCGGAGGGGAAGGAGCCCTGTGGACCCCGCTGTGCCTCGGAGGGCGGGAAGCCCAGGGTGGGGACATGGAGGGGGCACTGTGGGGGCCACCCAACCTGCCCGGGCCGGGGATGGGGGGGATCAGAAACACTTCCTGGAGAAGGGGAGGCTTGTGCTGAAGCAATTTTCCAAAAGCTTTTGTGTTCTTTCGCACAGAAACAATAAAAGCACTTAAACAAGGTCTTGGAGCAGCACTGAACCGAGTTCCTTCGCAGGCACGTCGTTTACTGCCGTTTGATCGGAGCGCGTGCTCTCTGCCTCATGGCTGTGGGGCATGGAGCTGGCACGTGTTAATTATGGCCATTTGTTTTGGGGGGGTGCAGCTCCCCTGTACCCGGCGAGGCTTCTCACAGGGGCCTGACCTGAAGGTGGGGGCAGACCGGCATCCTCGGAGGTGCGGGAGGTGACCGTGTCATGGCAGGAGGCCCTGGGCAGTGGCCAGCAGGCTGAGGGATTTTTGCAGGCTCCTAGGCCCAGGCAGCCAGGGGTCAAGGCCACAGCCATGGACAGGGCAGGGGAGGAGGTGTGGGCAGGGAGGGAAGCAGGGGTCCCTTGGGGACAGAGACGCAGCCCTAAGGAGGTGGGCACAGCTGAGCTGGGCTGGGCATGTTTGCCAGGTTGTATTTCCTGCCCATCAGGGGGTGACAGCAGGTGGTCCCAGGAGCTCCAGGGGCAAGGGCCTGGCTGTTCTACAGGGTCCTGGACAGGAGGCCCCCACGGGTCAGGACCAGAGGTGGTGGGATGACCTCCCAGCAGACATGAGGAGGCTGGACCCCCTAGAGGACATGAGGGTCACGTCCTGCCACACAAGAGACCGATCTGGGAAGCTAGCTGCCACCCCGAGCACCAGGCTTTCGAGCTGCTGCGTTCACCGGGGGCACAGACTGCTGGTGGCTTTCGTGCTGGGGCTGCCGTATCCTGCCCACAAGTGCTGGACCCACCTGCACGGTTCGGAAAGGGGAGGGGGGTGCTGGGCCCGAGCACAGCCCCAGGGCCCCCCATTTGCTAGCTGTAGCCCGGGTGCACCGAGGGGCAGGGAAGTCAGTGCCAGGTGATGTGGGGACAAGACTGGGGATAAGAGAAAGGAAGCCTGGCCTGGGGCAGGGGCGGGGGGGGGGGGGGGGGCGGTTAGAGAGTGGAACCAGCGATGTCCTTGTACGAAAGGAAAGTTCACAGCTACACTGAGTATTTATTGGCCAATCCTGCGGGGCAGGCATAGGGCGAGTGTCACGCGTATCATTTCACTGAGTTTCCATTTTACAGAGGACAAAACTGAGGCTCAGAGGGGTTTGTGCACAAGGTCGGGAGGCAGAGAGAGGATGGAGCCTGGCAGAAATAGTGCTGAGTGAGGAAACGCCAAATCTGCCCTATTCTAAAGGCTGACAAGGCCAAGCCAAGGAAAGCGAGGAAGGAAGCCCTTTTTCTCGTCCTCATCCAAGCAGGACCCGCAGGGATGCGCTGCGCCCTCTGATTGTCCCTCGGGGGAAGCGGTGGCAGGAGCATGTAAAAGGGCCGGCTTGGGACTGGAGCACTCGGAAGCAGGAGGACCTGGGGTCGATGTGGGAGGACAGGACTCTGTGGGTCCTGAGTGTTCAGGAACCCCAGCCAGGGACACGGGGAGTATGCAGTGGGGACTCTCCCCGAGAAACCCGGAGAGGCCCTGACAGAGACCTCACGGGTCCTCCTGGGTGCCTGGCCGAGTGCTCGGGCTGGCGACGGCCCGTCTCATCCCAGATGGGCGAGGATGTAGGGGGTGCTCCTTGGGAAAGAAGATGGAGCCTCAGAATTCTGCAGCCTTGCTCTTGGTGTGGTAGATACAGAGTTTCTGCCTTGTCATATTCCTGAGCCTTGGACCTTTAGCACCCCCCCGAGCGTCTGGGGCGTTCTCTGGCACCGGGGCCACGAGGAGATCACTGCTCTACCCTACAGTCTTCGCAGTGGACCTGCAGGGGGCTCAGGGCTCCCCGTCTCAGGCTGCTTACCCCTCTCCTCTCTCTGGCCCCAGCAGGCTCTGGCTTCTTCACGAAGAGCAATTGCTCCGAGGCTGTCCCTGGGCCAGTGGGGGCTGCCCCTGAGGGTCCTGGCCAGACCAGTAAGTCTATCTGCAAAGTTGACTGAAAATAGCACAGTGCCCAGCTGTTCTTAATTTTTTTTTTCTAAGGGAAGGGCAGGAGGAAATGGACTTAAATGACAGCAGGAGGAAGGTCCCTGTGGGATCTTCTCAAGGTTCGTTAACCCCACAACGAGCCATCACCTTCCATAGAAATCCTTCTGATGTCTGCTCCCTTTGGCCCAGCCGTGCTATGCCGTGATCTTCCCCCAGTGATCTAAGGAAAGAGAGTCTTTTCCAAAAACTGAGACTAATGGTACCTAGGGTTGGGTTTCCAGTTTGGGAGCTGAATTTTGTAAAACTGGTCAAATCTGCCTGATGAGAAAGCACCATTTGTTACGTCAGGTGTCACTGTCCCCTGCGCTCCAGGGGGGCCCGTGACCCACACCGTCTTCTAGGCCAATGCCAGGCTGGCCTGGGCAGCCTGCTCTGGTCTTTGGGACCCCCAGATTACTTAGCTTCCCGATGTGTGTGTGTGTGTGTGTGTGTGTGTGTGTAAGGTAAATGAAACAGGGCAACAATCATTATGGATTTAGAGCAAAAGCGCCTAGAATTCACTTCAGAAGGCTCTTCATGTACCTGCACATTACCTTTCTTTCTGATGATACTCTTAGTGGGAGGGCCACGTTATAATCGTGTATATAGCTGAAATAAGTAAATCCTGAAAACAGATTTAGGGGGAGTGACACTGGGAAACACGGGGTGAGGCTTTACATGGATGTAGCCAAGGAAGGGGGCTTCGGGCCTGAACATTCCTATACGATTACTGGCCAGACAGCTGGAAACAGCCCAACACAGTCAAAGAAAGAGCCGCGTGTGGTCTCTGTCCCCGTGTGTCGGACTGTCGGCTGGTCTCTGGCCGGAGCACGGTCCCTCTGCCCTGACCCGTTCTGGCCTCTCGTGCAGGGTGTGTGGATTTGAAACTCCAGTCCCTGTGGGGGGATGGAAGTGAGATTCCAGTTTTGGGGTCCCCCTGGGCTCCACCGTGGAAAGGGCACAGTAGAGCTGCTTCCTCTAGTGTTTTGACTCATACTGGTTCTCCAGCTGAGCGGCACCCTGGAGTCACCGGGGACCCTGTGATATCCCTTCGAGAAGCCCTGCCTCGCTCAGGGGCTCAGTGTCAGCTCTGAGCTGTACCTTTAAGCTCCCAGGGCATTGTTTAAGCCCCAAGCTTCCAGAAGGTTCTATGAAGTCTAGCTCTGTACAGGCGACCCCGGGGAATTCTTTCAGGGTCTGCTCCCTGTTTCCACATCACACTTCCGCCTTGGGAGCCAGAATCGTACAGTGGCTGTATGGACAGCTTCACGGTCAGCCTCAGTTTCTCACCCTGCAGAATGGAGATAATCTTGACTTCTCCAAAAAGTTGGTAGTCAGCAAAAAGCCTGTTCACGGCCAGCACTTGCCCACGCCCGGCGGGCAGTAAGTCTGGTGAGTGTGCACGGCTGTTACGACTGTAGCTGTGTGTGCCCCCCGCCCCATCCATCCCGCCGTCTTCAGCCCGGGCTTCCTCCCCTCTGGCCAGCCTATATAGACTGACTACTCCTCTGGTAGGCCCGACCAACTCTCTGACTTGGTTTCTCCTTGGAGATGCTCCCAGAATGCCCACTTGGCGTCTCACGCCACACCTGAAGACTAGCCCCTGCCATGACACCACCCTGGGAACAGGCTGCCCTGTTGCCCCCACCCAGGACCTCAGTGCCCGGATGCCCGATTGTCTGGCACATGACAGGAAAGGAGAAGGGGCTGGATGAGATGAGGTGGGATCAGAGCCTGCAAGAGTAGTCCATCTGCTCATTCCTCAGGGCCCCCCGGGAGGCCCATGGGCATTGGGGCTACTATGGTGAGTCAGTCTCCTGTGGAGCTTCTGGTCCCGTGGGAGACACAGACTAATCCCAGACACAGAAAACTACCGCAGAGCAAAGTGTTTGGAAGGAAAGGTTTGAAGAGGGTAAAGTATGACGTTGTTCACCATGCTTCGGAATGCTTGAAGGAGTTTACTTTTTTGGAGCACGTAAAAGGAAGTACCTTTTCTATCTAGTATATTTTAAACTTGTAGGACTTATTATTCTACAGGGTTACAATAACCGAGATCTATTTTGACACATTCAGGGAAGATTACCGGAGAACGGGTTATTAATGGGGCCACCCGGTTACTGGAAACCACTATCACAGATGCAGCTGCCGCGTTCTCCTCTGCCCGTCTGCCCACACCCTGGGCTGGCCGCCACTCTGGCTGTGTCACCCTCTAGAGGGACACAGACTGGAGCGGGACTCGGGTGGCCGGGGCACTTGAACCTCTGCCACATGGAGAACATTGGCAGAAGCCAGAGGGGTGTAGTCTCTAACTTGTAAAGGGTCATTCGATGGGGGCCCAGAGTTTGAAGCAATGAGGGGAAGCTGTAGGAAGATGGATTTGTGGATTAATGGTCTGGTCCAGCGTGTGAAACATGGAAGAGGGGAGCCCCTCATCCCTGGAGTGACTGCTGGATGATAGGCCTAGGAGAGGGCCTTCGGGATCGACCTGCAATCGCTGAGATCCTTCAAAGTCCTCAGGTCTTGGTAATTCAACCATTATTTTGTTGGTCCCTAGCAGGAAACAGTGTCCTGGGGAAATGGGATGTGAAAAGAGCGAGTTTGTTGGAAGGGAAGGAGGGTAGGGAAAGTTCCAGGCTGAAAGGGGACCCCGGAGTGGCAGGGAAGGGACCGCTGGTTGAGGGGCATGGATGCTGAGAACCAGAGGCACATGAAGGGACATGTGTCTCCTTAAGGCTTCTGGGGTGATATCTTTACTATGGGAATAACGGGAAGAATCGAAACAACGGCAGAAGAGAAACATATGCTTCTGGAGAGCACTTCATGGGACCCATGCTAAGTGCTTTATGTTTGTCACCACATTTAATTGGCCCCAACAGAAGGGAGCAGATATGCTTATTATCCCCTTTTAACAGTTGAGGAAACTGAGGTTTAGGCTCATGCAGCTGGTTCGGGGGCTCAGCCTGGCTTTGAGGCAGGGAATCCAACCCGGAGCCTTCGCCATCAGCCCAGCTCCATTCAGGGTGGAGGAAGATAAATTGGGGAAAGGGCCATGGGAGCTGCAAAATGCTGTCTGTGAGTCACGCTATGAGCATCTTGCTTCGTGCATCCCTGAGGAGGTGGGTTGTGGCTCCCTGTGCCGAGCCCTGTGAGTTCTGCTGGGGCCGAGAGGAAACCAAAGGCAAGGTTATTCTGTGGGGTAGAGGGAAAGCACCAGGTCGACTTCTCTGCATAAACTGACTGACTGCTGAGCTAATAAAAATACCAGAAGGAGCCCTGCATTTGGATTCTGTAGGCCAGGATGTACTCTTGTAGGGCCACAAGAGGGGAAATGGGAGGGGTGCCTCAGTGGCTCAGTTGGTTAAGCATCTGCCTTGGGCTCAGGGCATGATCCTGGGGTTCTGGGATCGAGCCCCACGTCAGGCTCCCTGCTCAGAGTGGACTCTGCTTCTCCCTCTCCCTCTGGCCCTCCCCACTCATGTTCTCTCTCTCTCTCTAACAAATAAATAAAATATTAAAAAAAAAAAAAAAAGAAATGGGAAAGGTGCTCTGGGGACCATGCATGACTTTGGAATTTGTCATCACAACTAGCAAAAAAGTATGTTGTAGAGTGGATGGCCATAGAGAGGATCTAGAGGATAGTAAACTGAATGATCATCAGATTCCAGAAAGTTCTGAATGTAGTTTGAAAATCTAGACTTAGTGTGTGAGAAAAGTATACAATACACATGGATATCTCTTGGGTTGATGTCTTTTTCCTGCCAGTGTACTTGTTTGCGGGCCCCTCAGCTCAGCAGACCTCCATGTCCTGATGGCAGAGCATAGGAGTTAGAGAAAGAAGACTTGAGCTCTTCAAGTCTGCATTTGCTGTGTGACCCTGAGAAAAACACTTAGCCTCTCTGAACCGATGTTTTCTCAACTCCAAAAGGATTATTTACAAGAGATACTCTGTCAACTTCATAGGTCAGGGAGAACAAATGGTAACAAACAACAGTTACTGTTTTTATGTTTTTCTTACACCTCTGACAGTGCCTGTCCCAGGGGGGAGCACATGGAATATGCATTGTAAAGATCTCCCGAGGCAACAAAATAGTGAGACAAGGTTGGGGCCAGAAGGGAAGGAAGATGCTAAAGATCAAATGTTAAGTGCCAAGATGAATTAGTTTAAATGTTGCTATGTCAAAGCAATAATATAATCCTTTTAGATCAGCAATGATGTAAATCTTGGGGATTTTCGAAGAATATGAAGTGATAACAAAATGGTTTAGAAGTAATATAATTAGGTAAAAGAAAACAAAAACAATGTGGCTCCCAGAATGTTCATTATAACTTGGAGATCAAGAAAGCAGACACTAGAAAGTGTGGTAGAATGAAACCAGAAACACAGGCTTGAGAGTTGGGGGACCCAAGTTTTATTCCTAGTTTAGCCACAAATTAGTGAAATGGACTTGGAAAGTCTCTTAACTGATCCGACATATTTCCTCATTTGTATAGTGGGTTTTTAAGAAATCTCTTCATTCACTTTCCTGAGCTATAACCCTCTAACCCGGTGTTTTTCAAAATGTGGGCTACGATGCCTTAGGGAACTGTGAATTCAATTTAGGGGATTAAGACCAGCATTTTAAAAAAGGAAATAGAATGGAATAGAACATACAGTGTATCACACATAGAAGACGACATGTTGTTTCATAAAACGTTTGTTTCAGTTACATGGGTATGTCTGGACTGGGTTGATTTATAAAATATATTTCTTATGATGCGTTGTGGTCAGAAAGTTTGAAAACCAGCTCTGTAACACTCGGTGCTGCCAGGAAAACTCAGGTATGCTGCCTACCTCAGTTTCCCCCTTTGCACTGGTACCTCTATAATCCGATCCCTTTGACTTTGCATAAAGATACCAAGGGCCCAGAGGCCGGCACCCTTCTCTACACAACACCTCCCCCCTCCCTGCTGTGAGCACAGAGCCAGTAGGGGATAAGGTGTTTATGAAGTTAGAATAGAGTTGCCAGATTTATCAAATAAAACTAGAAGCCTTCAGTTAACTGTGAATTTCAGCTACACAATGAATCATGTTTTAGTATAAGTATGTCCCAAATACTGCACGAGACATACTTACACTATGAAATGATTCAGTGTTGATCAGAAATTTAAATTTAACCAGCCACCTGTATTTTATCTGGCAACCCTAAATAACTAATAAATAAAGAGCAAACAGGAGGGAAAGGTTCCAAAGACTACGACTTTAAGCACCCAAACTACAAAAGTTTGTGCTTTAATATGATCATAAATTAACAGCTGTATTGTATTATGCAAATTTATGTTAAGTTATTCACTATCTGTCATCACGCTCCAATAAAAATTGTATATATGACATTTAGGAAAAAATGGCATCTTCTGATAAGAGTCTTGTGTTGCATTTGGTGGCGCTGATTACCTTCCGCTCGCCTGAATGCCGTAGCCACAGACGTGCAGGGCCGGGGTCTTTGTGAGCGACTCCCCGAATTACTTATGGTCTGTCTAGATCCTCGAGAACAATCCCAGGGAGTGGCCAGGAGCTGCTTTCCCTCCATTTTCATGCCTTTCAGAAGAAATGCAGGTCAGCGGCGAAATAGCAGTAAAGAACCCCCGCTCCTCTCATCTAGAAGTTGGCCATTTCCCACCAGTAAACACTGTGCAGTATGAAGGTTTGCCTCACTGGACAAGCACGAAGGGACATGATTTGGTTTTTAATCTCTGTTGGCCTTTATGTTTCCGGGTGATTATACGCAAAGGCAAGAAAGCAATTTCTGCTGTTCCCTTTCTATAGCATCGCTATGCAAATGCCCACCACTTGACTAATTTAACATTTAGAGTGTAATAGATATGCCTTATCTCTGGGCTGATCCGCTTAATTTTTTCACTGATGACCGTCACCCTCTTGGAGACTTCTGGTATGCCACCAGCATTTTTTTTTCTTTTTAGCTTTTATAATTTTTTTTTTTTTTTAAATTGTGGGATATTGTCTGTGGAAGGAATGCTGGTGTCTGTTCTGGAAAGGTGGGAGGCGTCAAGTCTCACTAAGGGCACATTACATCCCCAGAGCCGAAGCTTAGAGGAGGCCAGGGAGCAGATGGCCCTGAGGAATCTTTGAGGAATGCCAGGCTGGGCTTGGAAGACAGGCTGTTTGCAGCAGGAATGACCGGGAGGAAGGCAGGTGAAGTCTGTTGAGTTAAAAGGGGACTCTTTGTTCATCCTGAAGAGAAAATACAGACACTGTCGTGCTGGGGGTCGGGGGGGGGGGCTACACCATGCTTGCTCTCCCACCACAAATGCAGACTCTGGTTAGGGGCAAGGGCACCCTGGCGACGCTTGGTCTTAGCCAAGAGGGTGACAGGCACAGGCCTGGAGTCAGGAAACCACACCCAAACAGCGTGATCCTGGGTGGTCTCCTAAAGCCCCCTGCCTCAGTTTCCTCATCTGCAAAACAAAGGGATTAGATTGCATGGTCTCTAAGTATCTTTCAGCTTTAGCTTTCATTCATTCATTCATTCATTCATCCAGCATTGAGCACCTACTATGTGCCTGGATATGATGGCAGATCACTGTTCTCATGGTGCCAACAGCTGAGCTTGTCTAGGGGCCAGCAAGCAGAAGCGTGTCATCTGCCTAAGAGCAGCCAAAGGGGAAGGAGGAAGAGAGGGAGAAGGGCGAGGAGGAGGAGGAAGAGCAGGGGGAGGACTCGATAGGATATGGAATTCTTTCTAAGGTTGCTGACTCCCGATTTTCTGAAAACGGCTGAGAAAGACAAATCCCTAGAGGGGGCAGTCTGTTGCTTTTTCTTGGTCACTGCCTTTCCCGGCTGAGAAGGCAGAGGTCTCTAATGGGCCGACCCGGACAACTAGGAGGAGGTGCTCCTTTCTGGAAATTACTATCCAAGATGGAGCACCAACAGGGAGGGATTAAGCTGACGGACCCCTTCACCTAACTCACACGGAAGTGAATGCACTAATCAGAAGAAACGGGTGTTGCAGCTGCAAAGGCTAAGTTTGCTATAGGAAATCAGATTTGGAGGCATGGGTGGTGTTTTCATCCTTTCCTCCTGTTGTGGAGAAGAAGAACAGGTCTGGACATGGAACCGGACACTGTTTAGATGCCAGCAATGGGACAGGGTTTGTTTTGCTGGATCACAGCCTGACTCACCAGAAATCTCATGGAGCCTGAGAAGGGTGTTTGTCAGGATACCCACAAACCTTATTAAGTGGGCTTTAAGCTAAATTTTGAGGGGCGGGGAGAAAAATGCTACCAGATACGATGTTAAATGACAGGTTTGACATACGAATTATTCCCGAGGGGAGAAACTGTCTGTCTGAAACCCAAGAAACAGAATGAATAGAGGGATTCCGATATGGTGGATTTTCCGTAGAAAAAAATTGTTTTACATGGAAATATCAATAGAATTTTAGTTTAAGACACCCAAGGGCAGAGGAGGAAAATGTAAATTTATCAGATGTTAAGTAAAAAGAAACCATACACTTCTTGGCTTAGGGTTTTCTTTCTTTTGCTATAGATTTTTATGTTGTTTGATCTGTTTATTGGTTGTTGAAGTAAATTAATTAATTTTTTATGGGGAAGTCTGACACATCTTGATTTATTAGGATTTCTTAGTTCCTCAAAGCCAAAGATCTAAGTAGAAAATGCCATTTATTCTGATAATGACCTTAGGTACTTGGTGGCAGAAGAAAAGGAGAGGACCACCCAAGAGAGGAGGAGAAAGGACTTTGGGAACTTCGCGACATCCTGAGAGAGACCTGGTTATCACAGGGCGAACACGATGGTCATAAATGTGTCCGAATGTGTGCTAACCCACTTTGGACAACCATCTGCTCTCATAGAACAATCTACCATAGACCTACTGGTCGTTCGCAAGACGGCACCAAGGAACTGGGAGCTAGTGGATCTGAGTTCAGATTTAGGCTCGGTTTCCACCTTGAGCCATTCACTTAATCTCCGAGTTTCAACTTCCTAATCTTTAAGGAAATATTTTCTATATTTAGACATATTGAATTGGTTGGGATCTGGGATTTGTCTTTCTCAGCCGTTTTCAGAAAATCGGGAGTCAGCAACCTTAGAAAGAATTCCATATCCTATCGAGTCCTCCCCCTGCTCTTCCTCCTCCTCCTCGCCCTTCTCCCTCTCTTCCTCCTTCCCCTTTGGCTGCTCTTAGGCAGATGACACGCTTCTGCTTGCTGGCCCCTAGACAAGCTCAGCTGTTGACTTTTTTTTTTTTTAGAATTGCTTGGCCCAGGACCAGGTGCAGAACATGTGTTCAATGAATAGTAATTCTTCTTATTATCCATCATGATTATCAATATTACTTGATATTGAATACTTGATCCCAAAGGATCACTCCTTGGTGAAAACAGATTGGGAACGGGGCGTTTCTGAAGCTGACCTTTTTTTTTTTTTTTTTTTTAAAAATTTTTTTTTTTTTTTTTACAGAGAGAGACACAGCGAGAGAGGGAACACAAGCAGGGGGAGTGGGAGAGGGAGAAGCAGGCTTCCCGCGGAGCAGGGAGCCCGATGCGGGGCTCGATTCCAGGACCCTGGGATCATGACCTGAGCTGAAGGCAGACGCTTAACGACTGAGCCACCCAGGCGCCCCTGAAGCTGACCTTTAACATAGCTCATATAAAGAGCAGAGAGTTACAACTGGCCGCAGGTTCGAGACTGAGTTAAGGAAGACAGACAGAACCCCCTGAAATTGTGTGAGTGACTCACAGTGACTCAAGCCCAGAAACAAAACTGCCAGATGGGGACTCGTGTCATGGAACTTAAGACACTTGCGTTTGCTGTTTGTAGGTGATTTCTAATTTACGTAATAATCTTGATTCGTAGGGCCCACTTCTTTACAGAGTTAGGTCAGATTTATTTAACACGGAAAATGATTATGAATAGTTATGGAGCTCCATAAATGGTTACTGTTAGGATGATGATGGTGGTGACCACATCATTAGTAGCTTTCTGGCCTACAAATCATTGATTTAGAGAATCATTAAAGGAGCTTTTCAGAGAAAGGTGAGAGGATGAGAGAAAGAGAGAGAGAGAGAGAGGAGAGAGGCGTGCTCTGGGCAGTCAGAAATACATTCCCTCTATTCTGAGATAATGTGTGGTCTAGGGACTTCCCTGGGCCTCACTTGTCTTGTCCAGAAGATGGAGAAACAGCCCCTCCTGCCCCTGGAGGTGGGACACAGACCCGATGACCTCCAGGCTTGGGATCCTCCAGGTCTAAGGATCATAATCATAAGAGGTGCCTTCAAAGAGGCCGGTCTGCTGAGTGTTCGAGGCCAGCACCTCCTGGCTCTTGCCAGCAGCGCCTTGTTTCTGGGCTCTCTGGATGGGCCGGGTCTATACTGCAATACAGTCACAGAAAACCCACTACTTCCTGGTGACCAAATGAGTGACTTCCAAAAAAGTAAAAAGCAAGTCTAGTAATTAGGCAGAGTATTTACAAAGTTAGTCCTGTCCTTAATTACGTAACCCAAG
Source organism: Neomonachus schauinslandi (assembly GCF_002201575.2). Lineage (NCBI taxonomy): Eukaryota > Metazoa > Chordata > Mammalia > Carnivora > Phocidae > Neomonachus > Neomonachus schauinslandi. The sequence goes on along the minus strand of NC_058414.1, from coordinate 91,822,237 downwards.
GTCACTGTTAAAGCTAAGTTTGCAGATGCACCTCATGGGAATATGGCAACAGCTCTTCAGCCTGGCTGCAGCTTAGAATCATCTGAGGACTTTTTTTTTTAAGATTTTATTTATTTGAGAGGGAAAATGAGTGGTGGGAAGGGTCAGAGGGGGAGAGAGAGAGAAGCAGACTCCCCACTGAGGAGGAAGGCCAACGCAGCGCTCGATCCCAGGACCCTGGGATCATGACCTGAGCTGAAGGCAGTCGCTTAACCGACTGAGCCACCCAGAAGCCCCCCATCTGGGGACTTTTAAAGAAGCATGATGCCCAGCCTTGCTGCAGGCCAACTACATCAGAATCGCTGGGGGTGGATCCCAAACATCTGTGGTTTCTAGTAAGTTCTCAAGGACAGGGAATACCCCTGGCGGCTCTTGGGCCTTGATTCGCATGTGGCCCTCAGTTCCAGCGGCCGCGTGGATAGGAGAAGGAACTGCTAAGAGGTCTCTAGTTGCCTGAAGTCAGATTCTGCCTAGGCCTCAGTCTACTTCATTCAGAGACTCAGGGAATTTGGGGAGCACTCTGTAGGCCTCAGGGGGGAGCAACTGCAGATCACAGAGGAGTCGGGCAAGGAGAGCATCCTTCTGAGACAGAGGGCAGGCAGTACCTTCAGTCTCAGGATGAGGAAAATGGCACTCTGCAGCAGTTAATGGCTGGCCCCAGCCAGGAGAGCATCAAGTCTGGAGACTGCGGCACAGTCAAGAACAGAAGAGGGCCGGGTTGGTAATCAGGCTGCAAGACAAATGTCTCAGATGCACATTTCATGCTCTTCACCAAAGAACACAACGAAAATGAACCACAAGGAAATGCAACTAATGGAAAAATTCCAGGGCCATGGAGCCCAAAGACAGAGCCTAGGATGGCTGGAGAAGTTTCTACAATAAAGGAGACAGGATCAGTGTCAAAAAAAAATATGAGAAAAGCACCAAGAACGGTGTCTGTGGAGGGAGAGAGAAGCCCTGGGATATGATGTTTGTTTCAGGAATATTCCTGCTGCAGGGGGTGGGCATCCAGGGAGGCAGGTCAGCGAAGAAGCTGCCGGTATACTCTTCATCTTGCACTGTGTGGGCCACGGAGAAAGAGCACTTATGGACTCAGAGAATGGGCCTTGAAAAAGTCCCAGAATGAGGGGGGAAAGCCACCACAAACCCAAGACGTTCCAGGAAAACTTATTCTTAGGGCAGAGAGCCAGGATGACAGGCCAAAGATGGTGTAGACGAAGGTGCCAGATGGGGGTGTGTGCCCCCATCTGCTCGGACAGTTGACATCTCAGCGCCATTAAAGTGGCAGACAGAGCTATAAGCCTCCCCCTCAAGAGGCGGCCCAGAAGTCCCCCTTTCTAGAAGGCCTGGAGCCATGACTGACCCACGCCTTCAGGCAGGGCACCCCAGGATTGAGCAACTCCTTCAGAGGTACTGAACACGAGAGACAATGCTGAGAACGGAGACTAAGTCATCAGGAGACGCGAGTTCCAGTCCAAGCTGGGCCCCTTCCTCGTGTGTAACCCTTGACAAGTTATCTTCTTGATGCTTCTGTGATGGTGAGTCTTTCATGCCAACTTGGTCAGGCCACCGTACCATATTTAATCAAACACGAATCTCAGTGTGCTCATGAAGATTTTCTTGGCTGACACCGTACCATCAACTGACCTGAAGTAAAGGTTACCTTTGATGATGTGGATGAGCCTCAGCCAATCAGTTAAAGGCCTTGAGAGCAAAAACTGAGGTTTCCTGGAGAAGAATAAATTCTCTCTCAAGATTGCAGCATCGAATCCAGACTGAGTTTCCAGACTGCCCTGAGGATTTTGGACTTGCCAGCCCCACAGTCAAATGAGTCCCCTCCTTAAGACCTCTGTCTGTCTCTCCTCTTCCCCCATTGGTTCTGCTCTTCTGGAGATCCCTGACTGATCCAGCCCCTTTTCCCCCATCGATTAAATGTGGATGCTGGTAGTTCTACTTCATAAAGTTGTGAGAGTCGAGTTTTGTATGGCATATAAACAGCAAAGAAGTCTGGTTCGGTCTCTTCCTTTCACAGATAAGGAAACTGAGGCACAGAAAGGGGTATGATAATAGAATATGTCTGTCCAAAGGCCCTGTGCCCAGAATCATACCTGGGTTCATTCACTTAATCCCCAAGACAACTTTACAAGCTACGTACTGTTGTTATCCCCACTTTACAGACAGGAAGACTGAGGAACAGAGATTATTATGCCAGTCCTCCATGTCACACTGCCAGGGGGTGGCAGCTTGGTGCTTCCGTGTGTGCCATTGGCACCCAGGTCCCGGGGTCCCCTCTTTTGGGCTCCTTGGTCAGAGAAAAGTCTGAATGTGATGGGGAGCCCCCCCGCCCCCAGCGAGAGCTTCTGGACCCTGCTACCAAGCAGGTGAACCACCAAGATGCGGCACCTGTCACCAGCCGGCAGTGAGAACTGCCTTTGAGGAGCGGGACCCCCAAATAGTGACTGACGAGGCCAGGATACCTAGTTATGCCATTTTCATGAAAAAGTTTGTGCTTTTCCATGAAGCATCCTCCCCTCCGCTGGACCTCCCTCCTCCTCAGCCACTTGAACCAGTTTCTCAACGAATTGAAGTTCTTGCCTATAGCTAAGGAGGTAAGGAGTTTATCCTCTGCCTTCCAGTCTTAAATTACTAATTAAAATGTCTTGGAGACTAAGCCCATTGTGAAAAAGAGCCTGGGTGGCTTTCTAAAGCTGCTTGTTCATAACCAGAGGGAAGTTGATTCTCTTCTCATCTTTATAATAAGGATTCTTTTCGCGGGGTATCTGTTTTATGCTTCCTACAGCTCTGGCCCCAGTTCAGTCCCAGCAGGGGGAGGCCAGTGGAGTTTAATTACATTCCTCCTATAGGGAACGTTCAAGGAACGAGGCTTTGAAAAACAACTTGTGCCACGAAAAAGAAAAAAAAATCAAATTAAGCGAATGAGAAACAGGCATTGCCTTTTGTGTCCTAGAGACCCAATCTAAATATTTAAATTTTAAAGACAGAATTCTAAGTGCTTAACTTTATAAACCTTACCCATTGTAATTCATAGGGGAGTCAAGCCTCCCTTCTGATGTGGCATATTCATATGCTTGGGCTAACAGTTAGGCTCATGTGGTTGCTATCTTCACACATCCCGTATTCAACTGTAAAACAAAAATGCTAAAAAAAAACCCCAAAACCAAAAAACAAATGCAACACATGCAAAACACCCAAAATAAAACATAATGCTTCCTACAGTGCCAAGGCAACAAAGACTTTACCAGAAAACAGAGTAAATTGAATGTCTGGGCCACAAGCAAACCGTTTAGAAAGGTCCCTATTCTCTCCTGACTCCCCACTTTCCCATATTCTCTCTCCATCTGTGAGATGCCCAGTCACTGGCGACTAGTGAGTGTGGAAGTAGCCCCCAGGCAGAAGCTACTGATTCGCTGACTCTAGTAGACAAAGGCCATGAGCTGAGAGACAACAAGTAGGCAAGCGGGTGGGCAATGAACCAAGGCAGGTTTCAACTCATGCTGCCTTCATCTGCCTGCATCTTCCTCGGTGGTGGCCTTGTCTCTCTGACTCCCATCTACGTCCTCCCTTCCAGGGTGAAATAACCACGTTACCTCCCGCGTACCTCCCTACACTTCCCCCACTCAAATTTGCTTTCAGTTCATCTGCACTTAGAAAAGAAGGGGCAAACGTCATGACATTTGTTGGTTCATGCATTCGTCGTACTCCTATCCGTCATGAGCCTACTAGGGGCCAGACACTGTTGGAGGCTCTGGGAGGTACCACTGTGCCAAGCAGACGAGTCATCACTCTCGTGGGGCTCCTATCCTTGTGGGGACTTGATTATACCGCCTCTTTCCAAGAGTAAGGGGCATTTTAATAACGGATACTGTGTTGGAACAAAGGAAGGACCTCCAAATGGTGAGGTCTTAAGCCTAGTGATGGGTGGATGGAAAAAGGAGCAGAAGTCTTTAAGTTTGCACCGGAGGATACCATTCTGAGGTCCCTGCTCCATGGGCGTCAAAGAGGCTTTGGTCGATAGAGTCCAGTGAAGTTAAAAAAAAAAAAGTGCGTGTGTTTATTCTTTTATTCCAAAAGCTAATTGTTGGGAATACAACCCATCCCTCTGATGTTTGAAGAGCCCATAATGTGAGCAATAGTTACATAAACGAGCCACTCAGTTGAGAATCTAGCTCAGTGCCAAGAGGACCCCACAGAACACCGAGCTGCACCTGTGGAGTCCACTTTCCCAAGTTTATTTTTAATTCTTGCTTTTCTGGATTGATGTGCACCGACCCCACCAGCTTATTTGCTTAGCAAAGCTTGGCCCCTCCAGAGGCCCAGATATTGAATATAAAATATTCGGAGTTGCCACATGAAAGGCACCAAATAAATGCTGATTGGTGTGGCCTGTTCCCTGAGGAGCCGCTCCTTGCAGGTCGCCTCTCCCTCTGCCAAGACAGAATCGCTCTGCGGGGCCTCGGGGGTGGGGGAAGAGGGGGGTGGGGGGCGGTGGTGGCTTGGAGCATTAATTGCTAAAAATTAGAAATGCTGAAGTGTTCAGCCTGGCAGCATAGGAGAAACCTTTGCAAGTCCTTTCTGCTCTCCAACCTGCCTCTCACTTGATCGCCCCCACTGCCCTCATTCGGGATATCCCTGTACAAAATTACAGGCTTCAGGGGTGGCCAGGGGCTCCGACGTGGGCAGCGGGTCAGGAGGTGGAGCAGGGAAGCTTCTGTGTCTCCCTGATCTGGGGACTAGGGCCAGAATAAGGACAAGGGCAAGGAGATTAAATGCTGTTATGAAGTCTGGAGAGAGAGGGGAGGAAAGACAGGAAGGGGCAGTGGAGCTTCTCGGAGTTCTGGATGGCACGAGGCCTGGCGCTCGGTGGTCACTGCTGAGGCTCAGGGGAGCAGCTCAAAGTCAGGGCAGGTGGCACGTGGGCCTGGGCTGGGGGCAGCTCCAGGCCGTGGGGAAGAGCCTGGAGCCCCGGGTGGTGCAGGAAGGCCTTGGCACTGGGCAGCACTGGCACACGGCACACACGGTCCCTGCCTTCCTGCAGGTGTCCCCAGGGCAGACGTGGGCAGGTGACCTGGATCACGAAGATCATTGTGTGTACCCAACCATCACATGGGCAGTTAAAAACTGGGCCTGCCACCTGATCCAGGGCGATGGGTCCCCCTGCTCTGGTGACTCTTGAGTTGGCTTGAGCTGTTTTCCTTCCCGGAGCTGCTACTTTCCCAGCAGTGGCCACAAATGATGACTTCCGGGATGGCATTCTAGGGACACGCCCAGAGAGGCCTCTCTCGGAGGCCACCAAGACTTCTGGGCTCTAATATTAGCTATAGGGATGCCAGGGAAGGGTGAGAGGATCTCGTTCTGTAGGTCAGATGCTTCCAGAACGAAGGACAGGAAGTGGGCAAGTTGGACACGTTCCAAGGTTACCCCCACTGCAGCTCCTGCACCTGCAGTGAAATCCAGGCCCCAGGGGAAGAGCATCGAGGAGATTCTCTTTGACTGTAATACTTCTACATGGACTCTTAACTGGGGACTCTTATAGCTACCATATCCACTAACTCACCATTTGGTCTAGGGGAGCTCCCTCCCTAAAAGATCCAGCTTGATGGGAACTGTTGGATATGGTAGGTTTCCAGTCTACACGTGCATCCTGAGAGAGGGCTCTGGTTACTCCCTTCATCTGCCTGGAAAATGACTTCACATCAACCCAGACGCTCCCCCTAGCTTCCCAGCCTGGAGAAAACTGTTGAAGGAAGCAAGCTAATTTTAGGATTATAGGCAGTACACTTCTGAAGACATTCCCAGGATTGGGTGATACCCCACATCACTTTCTCTCCCACTCAGTAAAGTGAGCGTGGCATCATTCTTTTTTGGAATGCTTTTGCAACTGTTTGAATTTCTTAACAAAAGGCAAATTATTGGGGAGTATCCGCGCTTTCTCCTGAGGAATAAGGACTTGCCACCTCCAGTACAACTGGGGGAGACGCAGAATATGGGCTCTGGAACCTGGCCGCTCGCAGTGTGGGCCGCGGACTGCGGCATTGGCATCCCCTGGGACCTTGTCGGAAACGTGGAGTCTCAGGCCCCGCCACGAAACTTTAGTGGTCTCTTACCACAAATCTCGCCATGCTGGTGTCCCTGCTCTGGTCTTTGGATTTTGGTTCGACTTTAGGGCTGTAGGCTGTCCTGAGTCCCTGCCTCTTTCCTTGTACCTCTTGGCTCTGTGCTCTGTTTATTGCAGGATCTCTAGGGAAGGGCTCAGATGCACCACTAAGCCCCATGTGGCCGGGTGAGGGAGTTGAAGAGGACACCTAAGTTTATTCCTCCTCAATTGTTGGACAGCAGGACCTGGGCAAAGGGGAGAAACCTGCCCGATGGGGAAAAACCCATTTTGAGTTTTTCACTTCAATCTTAAAGTCAACCATGCCCTACTCCTTGTGTGAAGATGACCCTGAATATCACCCTCGGTAGGATCCAAATTGGGAGACATTTTTTTTCCCATAGTGAGGATGAGATTTGTGTTAAGCTACTCACATTTTTTCACCCAACGCTCCTCCTGTGACAAAGGATGTATATTTATGAAACAGCTGATTGGGGGCAAAATGGCTTTGTGTGTGTGTGTGTTTGTGGCCACAGAATATGCTTTTTTTTTTTTTAACCCCTTGAGATCCCCTGGATGTTTCAAGGAACAAATCCTCAACCTTGCTCACATTGGCAGCATGAGCTAATCAGCTGAAATACCCAGCATGGAATGCTTTTATCCTTCAGAGAAAAAGAAAGAGTAAGTTGTATTTTAATTAGATATTTATAATGGTTACAAAGCAACTCTTCAAGAGAAGTTTTAAGAATCTGGCCTTCCTTCTAAGGCATAACTGTGTTCAAATTATCCTAAAGAGAGGTTGTATATCAATCCAGCCCAATTTGTGATAAATTTACAACTGGGTTCTGCACAGCAGATTTATAACAACAATTAAACAGAAGGAAAATGGGTCATAAATTCTGGTTGGCACAGTCCAGCACCAAAGAGAAGAAAAGAGAATGGTTTGGCCAGATCAAAAGTCAATAATTTCCACATAAAGTGCTAAAGCATAGCAAAAACAATTTATATGGAAAGAAGCTGTTTTTTTTTCCTCTCGTCCTTTTCAAAATTAGATATTGGAGAACACAATGAAGCATCTACATTATGAAGGCCTTATTAAACAATTGGTGTGCTTTCTCAATTTTACGAGGGGTACAAACCCCTCCCTGCTCCTCAATGCCTGAATTTAGTGAAAGTACCTCCCCCTCAGTATGACGAAGGAATCATGGGGGCAGAGAGAGAGAGAGAGTTCTCCAAGAGATCGGATGACTTGAGAGAGCAAGTTTTAAGCTGGATTTTGGTGGTGGGATGAGAGGGAAGCCAGACCAAATTCCAAAGCCAGATGATTTGGAAGAAAACACATGTGTCCCTGGAATGAAGCAACCTAAGAGGCATGAGTTATAAAGTGGGTTATAACCATATTATAAATGGAAACAGAAATCCGAACCCCAAAAGGAGAAAGACATCAAGGCCACTTGGGTCAGAACAGGTGGCGGGAGATGAAGCGTGTGAGCTGTAAAAGGTGGGCCAAGATCATCTTCACCAGTGAGGGAAGACCTTCCAGTATCCTTATGCCTGCCAGAAGTTTAGTTCCGCTACAAGCCGAGTGCTGACCGGCAAAGGATGCCGTGAGGCCAGCCGCCAGCCAGGACTTCATTCTCACCGAAAAGGAAGCATTGACTGGCTCCGTGGAAACCACAGGACGCTTGGCATGAAGCGGCCACACCGTTTACAAGAAGTACACAAGAGCAGGCGGGACACATGACTCAGAAGTCGAAAGAGCAAGCGGCTCTAGGTGCTCTTGGACTTACACCCGTGACTCTGGAAAGCTGGGTTTTAAAAATCCAGCGGGAAGGAGTGTGTGATTGCATAACAAGAGATTTGAAATTCGGAGCCTCTAATCTGGGGACCGCGGATTCTGTGTACTTGGGTGGACACACTGTTTTCTGCACCCAACAGCCATTCTCCCCGCGTCCCAAGAGAAGGGGTTCGGGCATCCACCGCTCCCCCATCTGTGGTCTGAGTGGTTGGAGGAGGCCGCACCCAGGCACCAGCTCCAGGGACGGGACAGGGGACCCAGGTCTGCGCCAATCAGAGCGTCCGATTCCCCTCGGTCCCGGTGATTGGTTGAGGGGTGGGCATGGCCCAGTCGCTCTCAATGAGATGCAGGAGACTTCCGCTGAGACTTAGGAGAAGGAGACTCTCGCTGCTTCCTGCCGGACCTGAACCAGCTCTGCAATAGCCCCCTCCCCCGCCCCCCATCAGCCTATGGAAAGATTAGAGGGTTTTAAGGAACACTTGTCAGAGCTAGGAGTCATCAGCTTAGAGAAGAGTGTTCCCTGGGCCCGCCAAGGGATGGGGTCTGGGATAGGACACCCATAGAGCCTGAGCCTGGCATTCCATTCTCCAGTTCGTTCACCTGCGGATGCAGCAGAATTGCTCATTTGCGCGCCCCCCCCCCAACCTATTTGAGCAGAGGAAAAGTAACTGGAGAGAGATGTCAGGGCAGAGGGAGGGGGCAGCCCCGTTGGTGTGGCCAAAGTGTGCGTCTCCCGTGGGCCACGTGGATGCTGAGGAAGGCATGGAAGCTCAGAGCCAGCGATCTTGCCAGGAGATGCCAGCACCCAGAGGCATGAGGCAGGAACTGGCAGCCCCACCCTGTCAGTGAGCTGTGTAGTGGGGAGGTCCCAGGAGTGCTCCGAACAACTCCTCCAGGGCCCCATCCCAGAGGCCACCGCGGGGGAGGTGCTGAGAGAAGCCTCCGTTACATAGGAATGGGGGATCTGTTAGAAGGCCCCAACGCTGGGAGAAGGGGGCCCAGGTGGGGCAGGGCAAGGACAGGAAGGAGGGTGAGAAAACAGACCACTGGCCCTCCCCAGGGCAGCTTCCTCAGGCCACGGGTCAGCCTGAGCTAAGGAGATGGAAGGACATGAAATTGGATCTGAGACTGAAGTTTTAAACTGGACCAGACTAGTCTGGACTTTTCAATGCCTAAAAGTGACCAGAAATCTTTGAGATCTATTGGAGGTATCATCAAGGAAAGGGAAAAGGAGATTCATCAGAGCACATTTAAAAGAAATTGGAGAAAACACGAAATGTTTCCATGTTTGTACCTCACTTAGGTCAAGACTGTTCAAAATACTGGTTCCACATCTGTCTTGAGACCACTAGGGCAGATCCTGTCTGCAAATGGAGTATGCCCAGAGTGAATGGAGCTGAAAGATGGGGAGAGAGAACAACCTGGGTTCCAGTGATAGAGTTTGAGCCCCTGTATCAAGCCATACCTGAAGGTAGATCTCCTCTTTGGAGTTTTCTGTTATGTGGGTCAATAAACTCCCCAGCTGATCTGAGTTAAGTTTTCTATCACTATTAATAGAAAGAATCCCGACTGATACAGTGCACATACACACTTTTGTTCTTGGGGAGAGGGACACAGCTTTCATTGGATTCTCATAGGGCATTGCTATAAAAGGATACGGCTCAGAGGAAAGAAACTCTGGAGCTGAAATCCAGCGATCTCATTGACAAATACAAGGGAAACCGTTGGATGAGGTGTGTGGGGCTCTCCAGGGGCATCGTGGAAGAGCTAGGTCAGAGCATCCTTGGGTGTAGGGTCTGGGGCCTGAGTCTGGCATTAACTGGCACTCAAGAAATATTTGTTGCATGAAAAGCAACAGGAAAATTATAACAAGTCATACTCTACATGCAAATTTTCAGGAAAATATCAAATGTGTGAACATCTAATCTGCATTTCCGTGTCCTGACAGATGGCCCATATTAACAGAACTCTGGTTATAGTAAAGAAGGAAAAGGAAGGAAGGAAGGAAGGAAGGAAAGAAGAAAGGAAGGAAGGAAGGAATGGAGGGAGAGAGGGAGGGAGGAAGGAGAAAAAAAGAACCTACAAATACTCATTGAGTGGGTACCATGTGCAACACCTAACTATTAAAACAACTGTCAAATCAATTTTTTAAAAAAGACAACACCTATGTATTCCCATCTCTCAGAGACAGTCCCAACTATGACCTGGAGAAAGAAAATGACCTGGCTTGTGGTGGGGGGGTATCTTTCATGGCTGGGGCAGGGCTTTGGACCCTGTTTCTTCTTAGGAGAGGGGTCTGGACCCTGAGAGTCTAGGACTGACTTCTCAAGGTGGAACCAGGGACCACCTGTATCAAAATTACCTGGTTATGTTTATTTAAAACGCAGGTTCCAGGGGCGCCTGGGTGGCTCAGTCGTTAAGCGTCTGCCTTCGGCTCAGGTCATGATCCCAGGGTCCTGGGATCGAGCCCCGCATCAGGCTCCCTGCTCCTCAGGAAGCCTGTTTCTCCCTCTCCCACTCCCCCTGCTTGTGTTCCCTCTCTCGCTGTGTCTCTCTCTGTCAAATAAATAAAATCTTTAAAAACAAAAAACAAAAAAATGCAGGTTCCTAGGCCCTGGCCCAGATTTACAGAATAAGAACCTATGAGGAAAGGGCCCTGGCATCTGCACTTTAAACCATCTTCCCAGAGGCTTTTCTGTACATGAACGTTTGAGAAACTGTACCTACCAGAATCTGTTTATTTTCCTGTGGGGTCTCAGTGCCTGACGACATTCTGCACAGCCCCAGGGAAGGTGGTTCTCCCGGGGTTGGGGGGGATTGGAAGGAAGCTGAGGTTTGGTGATAAAGTATCACCCTCCCTGAGGTCATGGTCGGTTAAGGCTATGTCAGAGGTAAGGGGTTGCGTGAGCGAGGGCCTCTGAATGGAAGCCAGTAACAGTCCTTGTGTCCTTGTGGTCGAGGAACATAACCAGATACAATTATGATGTAGCTGGTGGGACAGACTCCTAGGGCCCCACAGCTCTCTAAATGACACCACACTTTCTAGACTTGATCACTTGCTGCCTTCTATTGCCCTGGAGGGTGTCATTTGGGAGGGAGGTATTGTTTTCATAGACATTATTATTTTTTTTTCAATTGGTGATTAGATTTCCTGAAGGTGAGGATCATGACTTCTACTTCCTAGAGCTCCTGCCCCCTCTTCAACCCACCGCCCTGTCTCCCACACTGCTGACCACTCTCTAGGTGCTTGAAAGTCTTTAGTTTGACCTGTGTCCTGGTTTATTTGAGACCAGGGGGCGAATTCCCTTTATTGCCTTTACTGCTTTCCTGGGATAGCAGCCAGAGTTCCCTCTGGCATGTGTTCTCCCGAGTTCTCAGTCCTATGACATGGTTATGATTGACTCCAGGGGTGGGATTGACCGGCTTAAGCCCTTCTATGCCCCCATTCCCATGGCCATGATAGTTGGTTCCAGAACGGGCAGTGACCTAAGCATCCCGACCAGAGTGAACCTGAAGACTCTTGCTGAGAATTTGGGGCCACCAATTCTTTTCTCTCTTGGTAATGAGCAAGGAGGCCTGCTGGAGTCCTAGACATTCTTGGCAGGCTGCCTGGATTTTGAGAGGAAAGCACACGAGAATGGGGCCGTGACTAAGGATGCACAACCAAGAAGACACTGGGACCTGAAGCCACATCTATTCCTAGGCTGTTCAGTGATCTGTACTGATAAGTACTCCCCCACACCCCCGCCGCCATTTTTTTTTTTTTTTTTTTTTTTTTTTTGCTTAAATCAGTTTGGGTTGTGTTTTGTTATGTGCCATTAAATGTATCCTCATAGATATGCCCTTTAGCTCCCCTTATTTCTCTTGCAGTAATGTACCCCTGTCATCTTGGGTCCCTCCTCAAACAAACAAACCGATAGACAAACAGACAAACACCACAATTACCCATGAAACAGGATAAGATGGGTGGTGGGAATAGGTAGTAGGGTTATTTGGATGCATGGCTTATGGAGACTCCATGCCCAAAGAATATTGAGTAATGGATCAATGTCAACCTGGAGGGAAGCCCTGTTCTGTTCAACATTTTAATCCATGACTTGGATGGAACTGGAGGCATGCTTAGCAAGTCTCAGATGACACAGAGCTGGAAGAATTGCTAATATGACAGATGGCAAAATCAAGATTCAAAATTATTTTGACTGACTTGAGCAATAATAAGGATAAATACAAACTCTTGCATCTAGGCTCAAAAAAATCAATCGTATACGCACGCAGTGGATGGTGGAGACCTGGCTTGGCAGATGTCACAACAGTGTGGAACTTGAAGTGGACTATAAGCTCGTGATGAGCCCAAAGTTGAGGCAATTAGGAACACAGTTAATGAAGTTTTCAAATATTTGAAATAACAAAATATTTGAAAAATGCCTTGGTGAAGAAAGGCTGACCTTACATCTACTTCCCCAGTGGGATAAAGTAGTAGAATTTTCTGGAAAGCAGTTTTCAGCTCAATGTCTAAAAAAAGTTTCTAAGGATCTAACAACAGGCCACCTCCCCCAAATTGTGAGTGTAATAATTATATCAGAATGGAATAGAAAAAAGTCTCTTAGGGTGGTCTTCCCTTTAAAAGCACAGATTTTAAAAATGATTTTAACAACTAGTAAGTCAAAGCAATACACACAAAAGCATCTGGAAAAATATGAAGTCTTAAAGTTGCCTCGCTCAGCACCCCTGAAAGTTTGCTTCAAATTCTCCAAAGAGGAGGCTCATCTAGAAGGAATATCCAGAATCTAGACTCAGCGCTGACCAGCCCCATCTCACCTCACTCCATTTACAGCCCTCGTCCTCATTCCTGCTTTGGCTTGGCCCATCCTTCTGTCTGCTCCTGCAAGTTAGGACTCGGTTCCCTTTCCTGCCTCACACCTGCCCCGCAGAGAGAGTGCTGACTCCACAGCCAGAGCCCTGGGAAACCACACCTCCTTCCAGTCCCTGCCCCATGACCCTCACTCCCTCACTTGCAGCTAAGACTTTGAGCCTCCCGAGCCAGGCCTGGTTTCACGGAAGGCCCCAGACAGTGAAGTATATGTACAAGACACCTTCTTTTCTTTCTTTTTTCTTTTTTTTCTGTTGTTCTGAACACGTCCTTTTACTTGCTAACCCAGAGAGGTGGAGAATGTGTGCAAAACAGCCCAATTTCATCTTATAAACTTAGAATGTGGTTTTCGCGAGGAAGTTATCAATATCATTAAGTTTCACTTCTACCAACACAAAATCATGTGTCCTGCGGATTTCGCATGGATGACTGTACTCACGTATTTCTCATTAAAGCCGTCCACCTCTGTCAGAAGCTTCTCTTGGCAGTCAGGGTTGGTGGCCAGGAGGTAGGTGGCAAAAGAGAGCGTGTTGGTGACGATCTCGTAGCCAGCGATGAGGAAGATGAGGGCCTGGCCTACAACCTCGTCCACAGTCAGTGGCTTGGACAGGCGGCCGGGCTGGTGTGGCTGGGAGGGACCCGCGGCACAGTCGGTGGAGGAGAAGATTTGTCTGACCATATCAAAGCTGTCCACCCCCACAGAGGTGGCAGAATGTCGGGCATCCAGGATCAGTTGGAGGAAATCTCTCCGCCTCTACGGGACAGAAGGAAAAATACCCATTCCAGCCTTTGAGTCACACGAGTGAGATTTCTTGGAGCTCAGAAGAAGACCTGCACGCATAGCCTTTAATGGGCTTGAGCCTGATGGGAACCAGCACCCTCACCGCGGGCTTCTCTGAGATGGCGAGAACCTGGCAGCCCCGAATTCCCTTACACGGCACTGGTTCTCAGACTTTGGTGCAGCAAACCGCAGAGGGTGACGCTGCCATTAAAAAGGATGAGGCCCTTCTATCTGGGCTGATTGGGAAACATGTTAAGCCATTTTGGGAAAGAAAAAATAGAGCACGTTGCAGAACAATACGCACAGTGGAATCTCATTTCTGTAAAAGCGGTACATGTGCAATATATATAATTACACGTATTTGTTCATGCATAGAAAATGTGTAGCAACATCTATACCCGGAGGCTCACAGTGAGCTGGAGGAGGTGGGAAAACCGGGCGCGGGGGGGGCTTTGATTTTTTTTTTTTACTTTATACATGTTTGAACTGTTGGTTGGCTGCTTGGTTTTCCAACAATAAAACAATTAAAACATCATACAGATTTAAACCAAAGCGTGTGCTCCCTTGTTCCCTTATGCACCGTTCAGGGCTCGGACGGGTGGCCACACACTTCCCTCACACTAAGTAGGAAGCTGACAGAGCTGCTCCTTGGGGAAGCTTGTCTTCAAAGACCACCCCCACCCTCCGGTCCCTTTTCCCCCACTGATCCCCTACCCCATTTAAGTGCTTAGAGCTTTCTTACCGTCTTCCCCTACCTTCCTTATCAGCAATTTGCATATTCTTTATGTTTTTCACTACCACTAATTGTAACAATAGAAGCTTTACGTCTTGCTTTCGCATTGACAAAGCGTACCCCCCGCATATCCCTTCTTCCAAAAGCGTGTTAATGTGATGAGTGACAACCAGTATGTTACTCTTTTCTGAAGTTTATGGGACCAGACCAGGAAAGGGAGGGTGTCAGAACCACCAGCAGAAACAGATTGTGATTTCAAAGTCCTTTACTTGGTGTGGCGTGTGCTCAATTCATTGGCTTCTGAATTTCTATCGCATTAATAATCGATGGCCCACACGTCAGCACTGAATCCCATCTCGTAAGATTGTTGTTACGTGTTGTTGCTTTTTCTCCTCCGTGAGCGTATAAACACGTCTGGGGCAGGACCGTGTGGCCCACCCCTGGCCTGGTGTGGTGCTGAGCACCTGTTAGGCCTGTGATAAACAACCCCGCGAAGAACAATGTGACGCAGTAAACGCGTTTTGAGAAAGGCTGTGTTGGATTTGCTTACGAGCGCACGCTATTTGGGGCGGGAGCCTTGGGAGTGAGGCCTTTGTAGCTTGACTGCTTCCCAGCTTCTGTGACCTTGCAGGACATCGCCTGAGATTCCAGCAGGTTCTCGCAGCTAAGCCTGTGGGCCTCAAGAACATTGCGTCTCGGGAGCGAAGGCCTCGGTATCCTGCCGGCCGGCTCAGCTGAGCCACAGTTGGTTGTCTCTTGCCACCCCGGCCCTGCTCACTCCGATTTCCAGGCGGCATCCTCAAGGGCTGGCTTTCCCCCTATTCGCTCCTGATGCTTGGCCAACATTGGGGCGGCTCTTGGGGCTCCACTGCCAGCCCTGGTCCCAGGGGCCAGAGTCGGGACAGGGCAGGGCACCATGTGTGAGCGGAGTACCTTCTGTTACTTTGGCTCCTGGGTGAGCATTGCCAGGCCTGTCAGCTGGGGGAGTGTTAATCTCCTCGGGGCACCACGAAGTTGTCCCTCCGGCTCCCCGGTGACTTTGCTGGAGGGGGATGGGGACGATGGCGGGCGGGAGAGCTCCGGCAGCTTTTTCCAGTGGTAGAGCCGGGGCTGGCACCCTTTCCCCTCATCCCTGCTCAGACAGGCTGCTAGAGGGCCATCGGGCATGGCAGAAATCTGTTTTCACCTCCAGCTACCAAGGCCGGCTGAAAGGGCTGCTCTCTGGGGCCTGGGCGCCAGAGAAGAGCATTAGTGTAGATGCGTTTCTTGTATTTGCACTGCATCAGCGACAGTATTTGAACACTGCCCATTTAGGACCGAAACAGAGCGGCTTTATGGTTATAATGGTTATACCCAAGAAAATACGCACCCTGATAGATGTAGGTGTCTAATCCACCCATCGGCTAGAGCTTAGAAAAATATTTACCTTTTAACATCTGTGCTGCATTTTCCACTGCGCAAACACACATCTGTTTGATGGAATGTCTACAGAGTTTAGATGGGTTTAAAGCAAGTTTTCTTAGTAACCATATAGCTCTGTCTTGACACGGGCAGTCCTGGATTTGTGGTTGGGAGGTTTTTCTCAGATCAGCTCATTGTTTGAAACAAACAGCTCTCGAGTTTATAAAAGGAAGAGCTCGAGGCAATCCTAGTAATTGGATCTTTAATAAACCCCTCACCTCTTAGTAAGCCATTCGGCGCAACAGTTTTAGAATTTTCAGCCTGATTCCACAGCCTGTGGGTTTCAGGCTGGGGGAGGGGCGGGGGTGTGTGTGAGAAAACTGTCATCGGGAAGCCCTTCAGAGCAATGCTGAGGTTTTGAAAATGCAGCTTTCCTCACCGCTCCTTCCCCAGGCTTCATCCTCATTCTGGAGACGCAGGAACCTGGATGAGAACATTCTGTCCTTTTAGGTGGCAGAGCCGGGCCAGGGATACCAGTGAGGGGATTCTTCCCACACCTCCAAGGGCATCAAGTGGAGTTCACGATGGTGTGTGCGCCAAAGGGCCGGGAGCTTCTATACACCTTGCCCTGCCTTCTGAACAGGGGACACCTTTGCTTCTCAGTCTCCAGAAGGGGAAGCCAGGCTGGACGAGGCTGCTGCTGGTGCATCCAGCCACTAATTGACCCCCCGATCTCATTCTGGGCCCATTGGCGCAACTACGGGATCTCACGGCGTCCCTTGTTAATCCCTCTGAGCCAGTCTTTGAAGCTACTCTCTCAAAGCTCGCACAAGTCAATTCCTGAGAAGACATTTTAGCCCTGTTTTTTCCTTTTGAAGCAACTTTCTTGAATGCAGTGAGGCCCTTAAAGAATAGCATTACACATGCATGAGTGTATCCAACAGTGAAATTATTTTCCAGACCCTGAAAAGTCCTATTTCTGTTCTCAGCCAAGTTCAAACAACAAATATTTCCTGGATTCCCACTATGCACCAAACATGGTGCAAATCTTTAAGGAGGAAAGAAATCTCTGGGTCTCGGATGACACACGAGCGAGCCCTCCGCCCCAAATTTTGTAGCCACATCCTCCATGCCGAAAGCCAGTGGGGGGTTAATTGCCCGCTGCCCAGGCTCCTCCCTACTGCTGACGCTCTTCAAGCTGTAAAACTACACCTTGCCGACTTTCAGTAGAAAGAATATGCTGATGAAAAGTCCATGTTGGCACATTTACCTAGAAAATTCTTTGGGGCTGATGTTGCTGGTGCTTGAAATAGAGAGGCCATGAATTTGGGGGGGCATCCATGTCAAAATGTGGACAATTTGCTCTGGGCTTCTCTCTACCGTCCCCCCCCGCCCCCCCACCCCAACCGTCCTCACCTTTCTCTTCCATGTTCGCCCCTCCTCACCCCTTCTCCTTTCCTTCAAGTGCCCTGGAAAGCTCTAAGCGGTGGCTGCTGAAGGCCAGCGTGCTGTGGTGTGCGGGGCTGGGAGGCAAGAGACAGGGAAGAGAGCGCGGTGCCACATTAGGTCCCGTTCCGTTTCCACGCCGTGTCCTATTAAGATCCCTTACCTCTTCTGCCGCTTGCTGGTCCCGCAAGGCAATCACATTCCTAATGAGTTTGTTAAAAAAGCCATTCAGTTCATCTCGGTTCTTATTGGGCAAAATCCGGGCCAGTGGGACCATTATGGATGGAAATGATACTTGAAAGAGAAAAACAAAAGCTACGCTGAAAACAGGGCGGCAGTAACCCGGAGCTATCCAATGCCTGTTGCCCGGGAGGCAGACCCCGGCCTTGACTTAGAGTCACCTGAAGGCAAGGGGGGCTCCCCTCGGTCCGAGCTTTCCCATAGGGCCCGTGCCTGATTCCACCTCCCCACGCCTCACTGTCCCTTGCACGTTGTAAGCACTCCATACGTGTCTGCGCAATTGAATCCGCACTTCCCTCTCGCCCCCAGGAAGTCAATCTCATACTTAGAAATTAGTTTTCCAGGTCCCAGATAGGAGGGCCCAAGGTCTTCGTATTCCATCAAGAAAGGACAGATGATGGGCCATGTTTCCCATCTGAGCAAGTGGTGGAAGCTCATCTACTTTCTTAACTTTCTGGCCATTTGCATTTGTTTCGCACGGGGTCACTGTCCCCGGAGCTACCACCGGAACGGTCCCTAAGAGCTGCCCAGGCCGCTGCTGGCACGAATGCTGGCCCCTCGATACCTCCCTTTCTGTGCCAGGCGCGGCCCCGTGCCTTTGCTGCCACGGGCTTGGCGGGGCTCCCCGGGCCAGGGACACTTATCCTCTCGTGGAGCAGGGTCTAGGTCGAGGGGCTGAGCTGCTGCAGGGGGCCTCAGGTCAGCTCAGCTTCCCAGCATGGACAATGGGCCCACCGTGCACAGCACTGCATGGGAACCTGGATCGGGAGGGTAGTTCTGGACCCTCGGAGCTCCCAGAACACTCTGCCCATTTTCAAGAGCCAGAGTCCAAACCATTGTGGTGCAGCAGGGAGGTGGGCTCAGAGTGGCCGAGAGAGGAGGGGTAGCTGGGGCGGGACAGCGGAGCCGCCCACCGCAGGGCGTGTCCGTGTCCGTGTCCGTGGTCCATGGCAGGTGGAGCTGACTTGGGGGAGCGGCTCCCAGGGGGTGGCTGGGGTGAAGGACAAAAGGGAGGCTGCTTTGACCCCCTTGGCGACCCCTCCTACAATTTCAGTGAGGAGCTGATGCAGGTGCTGGGGACTTCCACAGAAATGGGCTCAGAAATGGGAATGAAACTGACCAAGGAATAAATACAATTTAGCAGCCCAGCAGAAAGGTTAGAAGTTAGGGCAATAATCAATAACAGCAATAGCAACACTTCAATACTTCCATAAAAGCAAGAAGGTGCCGGAATTGGCCAGAGGGCAAAAACTCACTTCTGAAATAAAAATAAAATAAATCGACCCGTCCCCACGGCATTAGGTAACCTGCCAGTCACCCTTCACGTATGATTTCTAGTTTGCTGTGTGCCGGGCTTCCAGCGGAGAAGACTTCTGAAGAGGATTTTGCTGGAGGGGAGGAATATGTTGTAGAAAATGAAAGGCTTTGGGGGTGCCTAGGTGGCTCAGTCGGTTAAGCGTCTGCCTTTGGCTCAGGTCATGATCCCAGGGTCCTGGGATCGAGTCCCACACTGGACTCCCTGCTCAGCGGGGAGTATGCTTCTCTCTCTGCCCCTCACCCTGCTCTCGTGCTCTCTCTCTCTCTTGCTCACTTGCTCTCTCTCAAATAAATAAATACATAAATAGATACATAAGAAAATGAAAGGCTTTGGGCTCCCATCTTGGCTCTGCCTTTTTTTTTTTTTTAAGATTTTATTTATTTATTTGACACACAGAGAGACACAGCTAGAGAGGGAACACAAGCAGGGGGAGTGGGAGAGGGAGAAGCAGGCCTCCCGCGGAGCAGGGAGCCCGATGCGGGGCTCGATCCCCACCCTGGGATCATGACCTGAGCGAAAGGCAGACGCTTAACGACTGAGCCACCCAGGCGCCCCTTGGCTCTGCCTTCCTAAGCTTCAGTTTTCTCATCTGCAAAGTGGGGACGAGGCAGCACGAGCAAAGTGCCCAGCACGGTCCTCCCTGCGGCAGTGGCAAGAGAGGCCCGCGCTACCCGCCTTGGTAATGAGTGGCCCCGGCTGGTTCCAGGAGCATGAGGCCTCTGCGGGGTGGACCCTGCAGGGCGACTCTCAGAGACCCCTCGAGTGCCCCTTGCTCGTGCTGGGGGCTGAGCCCCGAGAGCTGCCTGGGCCCACCCCGCAGGCATGGGGCCCGGCCAGCTTGCCCGACCCCGGTCTTACCGCCCCGGGCAGGAGCTGTACTTACAGATCAGGACCAGGACAGGCCTGGGGATGGAGAATGCAAAGAAACGCCTGCAGTGCATCACAAAGGGGTGCTCGGGGGCCCTTCGGGAGTCCACCTGGGTGCCAAAGGCGACACTGGCAACCACATCCGTGGTGTAGCAGGTGTAGCAACTGTGGGAGAGGGAGCCATTGGGTTAGGGAAGGACTCTGCCACTGGCCTCGCCATCGTGCACGCTCCTAAAGAGGCACGGCTCCACCGTCTACCTGCTGGAAAGGGAAGCTCCCTGCAGAGCTGAAGTGAGGGGGCGGGAGAGGAGCCCCCCCACCCCCCCGGCCCCGGGATGGGATCCTTTGAGCATGGCAACAGAATGCCAGAGGAGACACAAAAACATCTCGGATGGCTGATGCCAACGAAGACTGGGGAGGCGAGGAGCGCATCACTTCCTCGGCTCTCAGGCTTCGGGCAGCCTGAATCAACCAGCCACCGTCAAATTCCCAGAAGTATGCTCTAAATCTTCCTCCCCATGGAGGAGGGAAACAAATGACCCAAAGCCCATGCTGTATCGTCCCAAAGCTGTGCAGAGTCCGTCCAAAGCCAGGATCGAGTGGTTAATTGATACAGAGCAAGTTGGGACTGATGAATTGGCATCCTGGTTGTCTAGTTTTATAAGCTTTGTCCCCCTCTTCCTCCTAATGATTGTACAGTTTTTCTCAGAGTAACAAACCAAAAACAAGGGCCCTTCACACTCGAATAAATACAAGACAAACTTTGGGACCAGCTTCACGAACATATGTATATTATTACAGGAAACACGCGTTGCACTTTAGAAACAAACAGAAGGAAAAGTGTCTGGCAATAGCTCTAGAAAAATTAACCTCTTCGGCTCCAGGAAACCTGCCCTCGAAGGGCCATTTTGGTATCTTGCGGGAGCAGTCAGGTGAAGTTATTTCTAAAAAAAGCTACCAACGGGGTATGCATATCCTCTTATAACGAAAAGTTCTTATTTTTGTGGCTCGACGGGGGGGCACACACGGAGCTCCTTTCCTTCCAGGTTCTATCACCACCAGCTTATCGTTAAGGAATAAAAGACGTCTCCAGACGACTTCTTTTATTTTGACTGCTTTACTGAAAACATTCCTACAATTGATTACACATGTCCCACTATAGCGAAAACAGTTTGCCTACTGAATGTGATTGCTTCTGATCCTAGCGGCCCAAGAATTCAGGGTTTTTAAGTTATTTACTTTGCTTTCGTAGTTGCTCTTTAGCCAGCTCACACGGCTCATGACCAGAGAGCAAAGTGTGTGTGAGGATTTTGTAAACACCACGGCAGAATTTGAATGCTGGTGATGGTTATGTTATTACTTTATTAGCAATGATAATAGGAACGAGTCGGCTTCTGGCTGACCTGCCTCGCTCACCCTACTCCTGTGCTGTAAGCCATAACTTAGCCTAGGACAACTGGAGGGGAAGCCAGATAATCAGCCATTTAAATTTGGTGTCCACCGCTAAGTAATGGCTTCTAGTCTGAGGAGCACAATTCTTCTTGCAGTAAAAATGCATGGACTTTCCCCACCACCAGCACCCGCCCCCCGCCAGAACCCTGTCCTCTCTGCCCCCTCCTGCATCTGCAGAGGTCAGAGGGCGTGTCCACCCACACACCACTCCCCACTCAAGGCTTCCCTCACCATGCCACACCTACCCTGGGCTTTGTTCACATTCTCTTCACATTTTACGTGGATTTCATTTCTTATTATTCAGTCCACCCATGCTTTTTATGAGCTTCTAGCATTTCCACAGTTTGCTGGTCCCGAGGTAATTGTCCAGCAATTATGTACAGTTACAAGAAGCAGCAATTCAAAAGCACGATTTCTCATCTGTCCCGTATCCACGTAGCACCCTTACCTCTGGATGTCGAAAGCGTCCCCAGATTCCGCATAGCGTTTTAAGTGAGCCAGGAGCAGATCGCAGGCTTGGCTGATTAGGGGCATCATCTGATAGCAGATAACAAAGGGGTAATTAGGACACCATGCAGGGAGCACACCTAAATTAGCTGCAGATAAAGAGGTTATGTGTGGCGCTTCCTGGGAAAACAGACCTTGTTTTCAAGGTAACTTTCATGCAGCTAAGACTCAAGGGGAGGGTCTGAAATTCACAAATATCATAAAATACAATAGCTGTAAACGTCTGTTTTAGCTTACACAATCTGTTCTTTTGGAAGCAAAAAGAAAGGATTTAGAGTAAATACTGTGAAATAATTACAAAAATGATCATTAAGTACTTAGACAGAAATGAGAATCAGTACTTGGTTTCATGACATTTGGTTAGCATTAGAGAGTAAATAGACCACAATCCATATGTACTCTCTCTGGAATTAGCCCAAATCCATGTTTGCTTGGTTCCAATTATACTTTAGGTCTTCTGCTAGAATATAGAATCGTAGTCTCCAAAGGAACGTAAGGTCGTCCATTTCAACTTTTTACTCAATACAAAAATCACTTGTAGAGCATTTCTGAGGGATGGCTATTCATTTCTGCTTCAGCTGCTCAAACCTCTGAATACGTACATGTAAGGGAACCCTTGACTTCAAGACGCCTTCCATGCCCACCCAGAAAAATTGCTGAATTTCTTTTTTTTATATTAAAATATTTTCATTATGGAAAACGTCTAGCATATGCACACACAGAGAGAATGGTATCGTGAACATTCATGTAATTATTGTCCAGCTTCATCAAGTTTGGATCTCATTTTTGGCTGCCACCACTCTGACCCCAGCAGGCTGGCTCAAGTGGGTGGGATTCTTTGCGGAGCCTGATGGCCACCCATGTGATCTTCTATTTCCTCCTGTATGTTTGCAAAGCCAAGTCGGAAACATCGAGGGGAATCCTTCTAACCAGTGTCTGTTCTAGAATGACACCGTAGCTAAAGCAACATGCCATAACATTGTTCTGAGCATTTCTTATGGAAAACATTTTCGAAATGTTAAATATGTTCAGATTTTACGATTTTGACACTAGAATGTAACTTCCTGAGCGCAGGGAAGATTTTTGTCTTTTTGTCTCTTTGTCTTTTTGTTCATTTTTATGTCCACAGAACCTAGAACGATGTCTAGCACATAGTAATTATTTGTTGAACGAGGGAATGAATTTGAATGAATACTGAAGACCCAGTCTTTGCCTTTAAAAGTCTGGAGGCTTTAGGGAAAGTTATAGGATGTTAATCTACTTGTTAGAAGGTATGTTGTGCTGAGGCCAAAATCTGGCCCCTCTAACAACCTCTCACTGGTTTCAGTTGACTTCTTCCATGTGGTGGTGCTTCAAATACTCCGACAGCAAGCACTGCTCCTCCTCATCTTCTAGACAATTGTCCCCGTCCCTTCAACCACTCCTCGGGCAACACGGTCTGCGCACACTTCTCCATTCTTATCACTCGCTCTCTCTCTCATCAGTGTTACTCCTAAAAGGCAGCTCCATAAATGGAACACAATATTTCAGGTAAGATCCCACAAATCGTGATTGGATCACTTCCCTGCCTGCCAATCACAAGCCCAGGTGTATGCGGACTTCTAGAGAAGACTCGTAGGACAATATGGAGGTTCGGGTCAACAAAAGCTACAAGGTCTTTTTCCACAAATCATCACCATATGCAATTGAGTTTTTGACACTTCAGACTCCATTCATTAGAAAAGCTTTATATTTACGTTACATTTATTGCTGTAAAAAGTTGTCCTGCCATGTGTTCTGAGCAGGACAATCTTTTAACTGCCCTAAAACGTTCAGGTGATTGGAGAAGCCTGGCACAGTGGGACAGCCTGGGTGGCTGTTGGCCAGATGTTGGAGGGACACATGGCTTTGTTGGACCCCTCCCTCCTGTAGGTCTGCTAGTCACCCCATGTGTTCTGGAGTGTAAGGACAGAACTGTGATACCAGGGGCCCAACTGTTTGCTGTGGGAGCCCTCCCTGGAGGAGATGGTGCTGAGAAGCAGAAGGACACCCCTGGTGAGTAAGAGTGAGCTGTAGGCTAAGCTCAGGGCCATGTGAGTTTCCAGAGTGGGGACGGTGGCCTGGGCAGCACCTAAGGGCAGGTCAAGGAGCAGACATTCAGAGCAGAGTACACCCCCGCACTCAGTGGAGAGATGGCAGAGCATCTGAGATTCTTCCTCGTTGCCAAGACTTCTGGAAGAAGCACCTGGAGAGGAAAATTCTGAGAAAAAGGACTTTCTGCTCATCCAGCTTCAAGGGCTGAGTGCACCAGAGTGCTTGTACTCAGTGTAGGTGGGCCACGGGGTGTACTCACACATTCAAATCTCATTTGAATTCCTTCTTGTTCCATCTGAGATTTGGTAAGTGTGCCTTCTAAGCCTTCGTTCGGTTTGTCAATGTTTATCCAGGAGCAAACACAGAGCCTGTGGCCCTCCACTAGAGTGCTACTTTAGGTAGCTACAGAATTGGTCAGTCATCTCGGTTTCTGGCTCTTTGGCCAGCTGTGCGTGAACCTAGTAAATATTCAGCCAGGCAGCAACTGATCAATAAGTTGGCCGGGTAAGTTTGTCAAATGATTTGCCAAAATAGGAATGGAATTTACCTCATATGCCTATCCTAAAGTCCGCTCAAAACAGGGATGAGAATCGCTATCCTGATTTATTCTTCGTAACTCTGGGTGGACTCTTCATGACAACTGCATTCTTTTCTAAATGTTCACCCACTGTCAATTTAATAATCTCTCAGTACAAAAGTGCGTGTAAATGGGTCACTTTTAGTGGCCTCTGGGCCATCACTCTCAAAAAATCTTAGACTACCTTCGTGTTTGGAGAACTCTACTATCTCATCCACATTTCTGCAACTGCCTTCGCTGGCTCTATCCTTCCATTATTTTAATAAACTTAGTGGTACAAGTGAACTCTATTTTAATAAAATCCCATATACCAAAATTTCTCTTTGATTTATTTCAGAGGAATAAGAACGTGGTAAAAAAAGAAAAATGCTGTTCGAAAGGAAGTCTTTTTAGGTATCAAGCTTACAGCTCCCTTAATGTAACAAAAATGGTGTGCAACATAAAATTAGATTTATACTCAACTCTTCAGAAGCACGCCCTCTGCATAAAGAGGGGTCCACCCGTACTCAATCCAGTCATATGCTGAACAGTGCAAAGGGGGGCTGGACCCACTGCCCACCCTTGGTTCCTCTACGAGCTTGTAACTAGAATGCTTTGTGGCTGACGGGCATGATTGTAATTTTCTACCATGCTCTGCTTGCTGTCTGTTGCACTGAATGGATGATGACATTTTTATTTGGGTTAATGTGATATGAGATGGGGCATGTAATATGAAAAATGTTTTAAGAAGCAATGCAGAGAAAATATTATAAGACAGTGGAGCATGATCTGTATGTTGGCCAATAGGCGTCATTTCAGGCTTTCTTCCTTGCATTATACACAAGAAGTTATGGAATATTCACTCTCACATGAGTTGCATACAAACAAAAGCTCTCTTTGATGGGCTTGCAATCATCTTTATACAATCCACAAGCCCAGCAGTTACTCCCCTGGATTTGCAGACAAGCAGACATGGGTGGCTTGTGCAAACACACACGCACAGATGAGCACACAATGCTATCGTCAGATCTTAATAAAAGATTCTCATTTGATTGTTACATTTCATCCTTGTAGGATAATGAGAAATTTTTATTTTTGTTTTTTTCCCAGTTTTCATAATGCATGGACATGATACTTATCATCAGATAAAATATTAATGTTATTAGGTTTTAAAAGAATGATTTCTTCTTGGGGATGACAGTCTAACAGCCACACCCGAGGAGAAAGGGTT
The DNA here is from genome assembly GCF_002201575.2 of Neomonachus schauinslandi. NCBI lineage: Eukaryota > Metazoa > Chordata > Mammalia > Carnivora > Phocidae > Neomonachus > Neomonachus schauinslandi. The sequence goes on along the minus strand of NC_058414.1, from coordinate 91,796,813 downwards.
CCCATTTTGCTTCTCTCACCTCTCACATGGGTTGGCTTTATTCTAGATGATGCTGAGCGTGCGGCTGGTCAGCCATTTGGAAACTAGCAGTCACCATCAAGGGTAAAGTACCACCCTCAGCCTAGGGAAGAAATTCTTCAAGGAAGGAAGGAAGTCCTTGCTCTGGACTGCTCTCTACCTGGAGTTGACTGTATTATTAAATCACCCAGTTAAAAAAAAAAAAAGGATTTTTTTACAGACTGTGCCTGAGGAATTCTGAGTCAAGGTATAGACAGAGGGCAATAGAATTAATTTAACAAGGTGGAGAGAGCTTTCTGAGTGATCAAAAGAGACAACTCATGGGGTAATGACAAGGAAGGGCTAAGAAATTCTCCCGCTCATAGGCTTTCTTCTCTCCTTCTAGGTGATTCCCAGAATTTCTTCAGTGGTGTTTCCTTCTCTGAGGCTAAGATGCTGACCTTGTTAAGTAAACTTGACCCTGGGAGAGCAAATTCTCAAAGCCACTGCCAGTTGTTAGATTTTTTCTGCTTGGCACTTCTTAGTTGTGTGGCCTTGGGCAAATTGCTCAACTTCAGTGAGTCTATTTCTTCATCTGCAAAATGGGAATAATAAGACCTTTGAAGAGTTGAAGAGTTGTGACAGCAATTAGAAATATGTAAAAGGCTTGGCGCTAGAAGGCAGGCCAGCTGTCCTCTGGAGGACCCTCATGCTCCCAGACTGCTTTGGATGCCTGGCACCATTTTCTTTCCTCTTATTCCCATTGGATCCACCTGTTCTTGTCTCACCATGTTATCATTAGTTCCTTGTCTCTCTCCCTTCATCTTTACCTCCCCATCGACTACTCTAATTCAGGCTTTGCCACCTGTCACCTGGAATGTGGCTGTCATCCTGCTTCTCGAGAACAAAGAAGCGTAAGCATCTTTGTAGTCTCAGTACTTTGTATTGTGCCAGACATATAGGTGGACTAAAAAACAATTTTCAAAGAGCTTCCTAGCCCTCTTTCTTTTCACTTTCAATCCATTCTGTACTCAGTCACCAGATTGGTCTAATGAAAATACTTGTGGGGACATTGATTGAAGGACATAGAACAAGCTTGTTATCCTATTTTCCAAAGCCCACTAACAATTGAATCCTGCCAAGAACCATGTGAGTAAGCTTAGCAGATTTTCCCCCAGTCAAGTCTTCAGATGAGATCATAGCCCAGGCCGACAGTTTGACGACTACATGCAGAGACCCTGAAACAGAGGTGCCTGGCAAAGCTGTGCCAGATTCCTGACCCACAGACACCATGAGCTAATAAAGTTTTGTTGTTTTAAGCTGCTAAGTTTAGGGGTAATTTGTTACACAGCAATGGGTAACTAACTAATAGACTTTCAATGTCACCCTCTTGTGGCAACTCTTGAGTGTTGTCACGTATTATTGAAGTTTTCAGTATTTTTTCTATCAGGAATGAGCTCAGTGCAACACATGCAGTTGCATCTCTAGAAATATCTATGCGATGACAGGTTGACTGAATGTTCCTTGAGGGCCTTGACATAGAAGGAATGTTAATTGATCGAAGAGCTCTTTCTGTCTGAGCACGAATGCAGTGCAGTTTGCTGGGCGCTGGCTCTGTGTGAAAGATCTGGTGTTCTACAACCTCTTACTTTGGGCAAGTCATTTGAGTTTCTCTGAACTGGGGTCCTCACCCCCAAACGAGGGGCCAGTTGCAGTGCACTATAAAGTCCCTTTCCATGGACATTCTAGGATCTGAATGAGGTCACTAAGCAACAGATTGAGACAGTTACTTAGGGACCATGGAAAGAGCAGGCAACTTCCTAGTTTGGCAGAGTGAAGAGTTGGATGCATGAGCCTCTCTACTTGCTCCAACACATCCCAAGACCCCATAAGAAAGTCTTATTATATCTCTTTCATGCACTGACTTCAGAATTACATAAAGACCTAAATCTGGTTATTTTTATGTTTCAATAATTTAGTAAAAGTGAAAATTAGAAATTCAGATCCTCTGACTCCTGGTTTGTTGCTTTTGCCTCCACATTCCCTTTGTTCCTCAGTCAACTGACTTCTAGGTTATAATTTCACTTAATGCAGCTCTGATGCCATGAACTTGGAAAACAAACAAACAAACACCATTAAACCCTTGGCGCCCCCTGGAACTTTGGAGAACAGAGTCAGCCCGAAGGCTCCTGAGCAGGGAGAGGGAAAGAGAGGGTCTCTTCTGCATTATCTCGTACTTCTAAACTGAGATGCCCCCCACACTTTGATGGTGTAAAGGCAGGGTGACTCATGGTCTACATATGAAGAGGGATTCAGAAAAGAGCCTGAGCAGAGGGCCCCACCCTAAGATGAAAATGTGGCTCCCAGGAGCTGTGTCCCCCCCTACCCCCCTCCACCCCAGGGCCATGGAAAGTGGAGACTCCAAAGGTATGACTTGCAGCTGTCCTCATCTGTTCCGGAAGTGTCTGTCGCAGGATCTAGGGGGAAGTCTCGCATCCTGCAGGCTAAATGGCTGAAACCCCTTTCCTTACTCCCCCACTTTCAAGTACTTAATAGCTCCTCGCCCTCCAGTGAAGCTCACACCAAACACTCCCCCGGCACAGAACTCTCTGTGCCTCAACCTACTTTTCCAGTTTTCTCTCACTAATCCCTTACATGTACCCTGTGTTCCAGCCAATTTGTACTCCTCTATTCCCTGAACACATCCTGTACTTTTCGTCCAGATGCCTTTGTTCCTGTAGCTCATTCTACTCACAGTGCACCTTCTCCCTCTGTCAAAGCTCAGTAAAATCTTCAGGACTCACTTCCAATGCTATCCCCTGCCCCCAAAGTGGCTTCTGATGCTCGAAAGAAGACGTGAACTCTGTCACCGTTTTCCACTACTCGGTGGTAACGTAGGATTTGTGCACTTTGTTGCCCTTGTACATTAAACACCCCCTTAAAGACAGGGACTAATAAATCTTCATTGAATTTTATGAATTTAATGTTTCATTCTATTTGGCACTCTTAGACCTGCGGGCAATGTTGTTTTGGAACTGATGTCAGAGGGGGATTTTCTGAATAAATAAGAGTCAGCTAATGGGGATGGGAGATGGTATTTAAACATATTGTTGACTTCAAAAATAATAAAAAATAATACCTTAAAGTGCTTTAAATGGGTGGCTAACAAATGTAAAATTAATACCAGTTAACAAAACTTATTACCTCCTTTTGCCACCCAGATATTAGAAACATCCACGACTTATTTTTATGCAGAATTTCCTGCTGATAAGTATCAGCTCTAGCCATCTAGGTGAATAATCAAGTGTCATTTCTAATAAGTCAGTGGTTCCTGTCAAGAGTTGTGACCAATTAGAACTCACCCCGATGAGGAGGTGGCTGCTGGGGTTGCCTAGCAACAGCCAAGCTGGGAGGCACATTTAGATGCTCGTTTAGATTTAACCAGTGGCAAGTCAGAGTGACATTATGAGTCTGGCAAAGGAAAGCCAAATTATAACCCAGGATGGGGTACTCGTGATGAGTGTGTGTGTTTTTTTTTAATGCAAATGGAAAAGGAACATTTTAACCAGAATTTAAACAGTCCATCATTATACCAATTTTAATTAGGAGATTAGGTGTCAGTGGAATACAACTGTGTCGAAGGATAATGGTCCCTTGCTGCTAGAGAAATACCCAGACATTCTGGAAAATGGGCAACTGGTCAGGCAGAGACAATGTATTTTTGGGCTCCAAAGTATTTATTACCACAGCCACACTTGGTTGTAATGACTTTCATTTTTATTGTTTGGAAGGATTAAGAAATAAAAGCAAATATTAAAAATAGACTGCTGGAGGCTCACGCAGCCGAGAGAGAGCTGCTTACTGCAACATTACTGGGAGAGCGGGTTCTGTTCTAGAAGCCCTCGTGCACAATTGTCTGAAGAGTGTACAGTGAAAATTTAAAGGCCAAGCCAAACCGTGATGAAGACTGTAATCCTGCGAAGACTTTTGCACTGAAATGATCGCAGCTATGCATTTACTCATAAGCTGGCTATATCAACTTAAATTTTTAAAAATTGTAGTCATTCTGGAGTAATATGTCTTCTCCAAGGCAGGAAAGGCCTAGACGGAATAATAACCACATCTGCCTCTGCCTTTAAGATTCATATATTATTGACTGTGCCTTCCTGACAGGAAACATCTGGATGAAAGTGAAAAATTAGGCAGAGCGCTGGATTCTTGGCGACTGTGAGAGATACCAGCCTTCCCTGTCAGTCTGGCTTTTCTTTAACTGAGTCCCTATGCCCAGAGATATGATTGGCTCATTTGCTGCTGAGTGACACGACCAGCCAGGCTCAGGCTCTCCTGTATGAAGCTTCCAGCTCTCCTGTATCTGCTCAGTGGGTCACCATCAGCTTAGTGATGTGGGTGAATGAGGAAATCCCATTCCTTCTATTGTGCTTTGAGGACTGAGAGGACACGAGCCACCATATTGGGTAGGATCCATGGTCCATCCAGTTTGGAGCCTGGCCTCTGCTAGAGGCACTTAAAAATGGCGTCCCCCATGGACCACCAAAGTCACAGTGCCCTGTGGCCTCATTTCTCCCAGTTGCTGGCTTTGACGTTAACAACCCATGTTTTCACCTACTAAAAACTTATGTGAGCCCAGAACAAACAAGGTTAAACAGATTTCTTCACTGCACACTCTCCCAACCCATTCAGATACTAAGGTACATAGCTAATCTCTCAGAAGATGGTTGTCAGGGGTGCTTGGGTGGCTCAGTCGGTTAGGTGTCTGACTTCAGCTCAGGTCCTGATCTCAGGGTCCTGGGATCGAGTCCTGCTTCTAGCTCCCCACTCAGCAGGGAGTCTGCTACTCCCTTTCCCTCTCCCTCTGCCCCTCCTCCTGCTTGTGCTCTCTCTCTCTCAAATAAATAAATAAAATAAAATAAAAAAGAAGATGACTGGCAATATTTTATGGAATTGTATGACCATGGGCCTTTTCAGACCTCAACAATTTTAAGTCCTTTTCCTTGGTAGTAATTCATAGCTTGAAAGTTCATTATCATGTAAGTACAGTTTTGATGCTTTCCTCTTAAGTGTATTATTTTCTTCTTGGTTACACTGAAAGCTGCCACTTTTGTGCTGACTTACATAGTCTTAGAAGAGTCTTAGAAACTTACTCTAATTGACTTAATATTTGTAAAATCAGAAGAGCTTAGAGGAATTTACAAATGTGTAGATTGCACGGTATGCTCCCTCTTTCAGATGAATGATAAAATTTAAAAATAAAATTAGTGCTAACCTGGGTCCCCAGGGATTCCCCATTATTTATATTTTCCCCTCAGAGAGAATTAATTTAGTTCCAGTTTTGTTTCCTAAAATTAAATCTATTTACTTTCTGACCCATAATAAAGTTTTATACAACCCCAGGGTTACTCGTTAATAGTCTTTGGTAGAGAATCTAGCATAAGACTCTAAAAATCTCAATAAATCTACTGGTTGCCCTTTTAAAAAAATTCTCTTTTAGGGGACAGGGCGAACACTCTGGCAGGTCAACTGGGCAAAATATTTCCTAATAAAAACAAAAAATCCATCGTTTTCCCAGCAGCGCTCAGGAATCCTGCAACATAGACCTCAATAGCTTGGCTGTCACTGGACTATGATTTCGGTGGTCTCTTTTTCTGGAATCAGGAATGCAGCAACCAGATTTTCACCAGTGCCTTATCTTTCTACGTCATCCCAAATATGAAGCCAAAACCCAGTTTTATTTTAAATAAAAAATACGGCTTTGTGATTTAATGCTGATTTTAAAGTAACTTTCAAGCATTGCTGACAAAGCTGTCTAATATGTACATGGATAAAGACAGTGCCATCTCGGCCCTCTGAATATTAATGACACTTCCAGACACAGGTAGGAGAGGGCGTAGACTGCCAAGGTGCTAATGGAAACAAGCTGCAGAATTCCAAGGGAAAACAAATCTTTATTTCAAGAATAAATTCTGAAGTTTGATAACAGAAGTCCCCAAGCTATTTATGAATTCAGCAAGGAATGGAGATATTGATATTTCAAAGCTATTTCGGGGGAAGACGGGCTCAGGTGTCCATAATCGAGGGGAGGGCAGGCTCGGGTCTGTTGTCCAAGCTTCTCTCGTCGTTTCTGCCTCCTCCACTCCGTGTCCCTGTGTGCCTCACTCTCCTCTCTCTGTCTTTGGGAACTGCTTTTTCTATTTCTGCATGTATATACCTGTGACTCTCCAAAGAGAAAGCCAATGATGTGCCTCGTCCCCTTATTTAGCTTTTCCTTGATAAAATTATTCCCTTTTGTCTTACTTTTATCTTTGTCTTAACATACATCCTTCAGTAGAAAGCTTCCCGGCTCTTTGATTCTCCATCTGTCCATCCACCCACCTACCCGTCCATCCATCCATCCATTCATCCAGCAAATCATCACTGAGTACACATTATGTGCCTATTGCTATGCAGTTAATGATAGAGAAAAGAGGAGTAAATGGGCTATTAGCCGGCAGTAAAGCTACAGAGAAAAACAGAGCAGGGAAGGGGAGACAAGTTTCTGGGGCTCAGCTCCTGCAAGTCTGGGGAAACCCCAGGTCTTTGATGGTCAGGTGAGGGACCAAGAGGAAGACTCACACCAGTGCTTTCCACTCTGACTCTTACCAGAATTATGGCAGGGACCTTGCAAAACATACAGATTCTCAGTCACCTGTAGAAGTTCTCATTCTGAGGTCCTAGAGTGGCTAGAATTATGTATTTTAACAAGGATTCTAGGTGATTCTGGTGCAACCCCTGGTCACACAGGGTTTGAGCACCAGTGACCTAGAGAGCAAAGGGCAATGGGTGGTTAAAGACCAAAGAAGCATCTAGAAACCTAGAGGGTCACTTAGGCTGGGGGAGGAGGTAGTCAGGGGCACTAAGACTGGCACCCTGCCCTCCCTCCCTCCTCCCCTCCACCCATCTTCCACAGGGTAGCAACTAGCCCTTGTCATAGCCTCCATCCTGTCTATACTTTGGTGCAGAGTGATCTGTGCTCAGAGTCCCAAACCTTGCTCTTCAGATTCCAAGGGAAGCTGCCTGTAGAATTAGAAAATTCTTTTCTTAGAATTAGAAATTCTAAGATTAGAATTTCTAAAATTCTAAATTAGAAAAATCTTTTCTTTCCCAAGAATGTTTAGCTTCCAAGACCACTGTCTCAATAGGGCTTGAGAAAGCCTGATGTGTGTGCAGGTCAAAACTGAGCACCGACCTCCTGATTCTGGAAGGCATCCCCTGCCTCCTTCTGAAGCAACACGCACCACTGATTCAGTGCAAGAAGGAAGACCACAGGGGACATGATTTGTAGAGTACAACACACACAGACATTGCTTGAATGTTTGAAAATATTATCTTTGTCACATAGTTTTCTGTGCTGGTGTTCCTTTCTACCTAAGCAACATTTAACACCTTTGGCTGCTCCTTCCTCCTTGAAATACATTTCCCTTCCACATTCTCCTGGACTTCTATTGCAGGCTGCTCTTCTTGAGTCTTACTTGTAGGTCTCTCCTCTGCCCCTCACTTGAATATGGTTCTCACCACCACCCTCTTCTCTTCCTGTACTGCATGCACGCTGGGCGTGACCTTGCCATGTCTATTTTTGATGACCATCTTTCCTGCCCTCTCTCTTGAGCTCCTGACCTGCAGTCAACTACTTCCTGACATATCTATTTAGATGCCCCCTCCCACCCAAGAACCTCAAACTCACCCAGTCTAAATGCCCCAGAGGTGGGGAGAGAGGTGACTATTGCTGCCACTGGAATGGCATCCTTTCTAATGGAAAACCCAGAACTTAAATTCAACTATATTGAGTGGGAAGATTTTTCAATAGAGTTAAGTTTACGGGTAGTATATGTTAAGTAATGGGGTAGAACTGAAGCAAAACCCAGGGAATCTGGTCTGTGAAATTTCTCCCTCCTCCCTTCCCCTCTCCCCTACTCCTTCACATCATATATGACCTCCCACTTTCCCCTTGGTACCTTAGTGCAATAAACCACTTGGAGGAACTCTATTTTCTGCAACGAATCCAAAGCATTTTCTCCTTCTGAACCTAGGAGCACTGAATTTGTTTGGGAAACGACATTCTATCAGTTTTTGGAGTATACCCTATAGAGTGCTAAAGAAATCTAGACCTTGAAAAAAGACCCAGATTTATTATTTTTTTCCCCAAAGAAACAGCTCAAATCTGTCGAGAAAACTTTCTCCCCTTTCTTGCTTACTTAAAAAAAAAAAAAAAAAATCAGCTACCCTTCATCAATTTCTTTTCAACAAGTGATGAGATTCTGCATCTGCTGTGCTGCCCGAAACCACTGTTTACTCATGATCAAAGAAATTTGATGCGACATGTTTGAGCTAGTGATGTCAACCCTCGGTTTACCTACTTCTCTTCCCCACCCCTCTTTTCGGCTACCTCAACATTTTAGTGACTGCCTGTAATAAAGGTGACACTCCCCCCACCTTGTCTGGGTGGTCATCCTACTGCTTTGCAGTTTTTAAAGAAGGAGGCCGTTCCTTGGAACAGATCCTCACCCGAAATCTCAGTATGTAGCACAGCAAAGCGTGGAGCAGGGCCCGTTCCTCCAGCTGAAGCGAGACCGCCCGTCCTTGCGTTTCCCTGAGGGGATCTTACCCGGCGCTGGCTTCACATGGGAATCACCTGGGGAGCCGCAAAGCCCCTCAGACCCGGGCTGCTTTCCAAACCAGACCGATTTAATCAGAACTGGTCGATGTGGGCCTCCGCCCTGGTTTTCAAAGCTCCCAGGTGATTCGCATGTGTACCTGCGGCTGAGGAGGGCGGTGTCTCCTGCTCTCCGCGCCCTCCCGGGTCAGACTGGGGCCTGCGAGGAGGGAACCGAGCGTGCGTGGGCAGCCCTACTCGGATCTGGGTCCGTTCTCATGCTGCCGTGTCCCATTCTGGGTGAAGCAGTGGCAGGCCGACGTGACCAGATGGTGGAGCTACGTTTCTCAAAGGGCTTTACCGGTAAGAAAGGAGAAATGTGTACTTCCTCTGTGTGAAACGTGTTTCCATACCTTAGTAGCTTCCAGACTTGGGCAGGAAAGACAGAAGTGCTGCTTCTGATCCCCCTAGGTTTCCACAGAGGCCCCGTTTGCTACCCTTTCCTCCCCCCCGCCGTCCAGATGGCCCCTGGGATGGTCCTAAGGAGCCTTAGAACAATGTTTGAAAATCACACGAAGGTAAGAGAGGCGAAGCATGTTCTGGAGTTGGATTAAGACGTTGGCTGTGCCACTTAAGCTGTGTGACGTGGAGCGTGTTACTTAACCTCTCTGTGCCTCAGTTTCCTTCTCTGTGCAGTGAGGGTGATCCTGATAGTATTGACCTCACAGGGATGTGGTGGAGATGAAGTGCGGTGAGACAGATGCACAGATAAGAGCTCGGTGAGTTTCAGCTGGTGCTACAGGCTGAGCTCACCCGCCGCCCTCCAATACCAAAACCTCACCAAACGTGGGCAGGATCACTGGTTTCTGAGTGCATTTTATTGGATGGGATTAATTACGAAGTATGGGACCTCTCCCCTTCTGGGGGACTTCAGAAGATTTATAGGAATTCAACAGGACTGTATGGGTGAGCATCTTGAGTTTAAGAGTAGCTTTCATTGGGCGCCTGGGTGGCTCAGTTGGTTAAGCGACTGCCTTCGGCTCAGGTCATGATCCTGGAGTCCCTGGATCGAGTCCCGCATCGGGCTCCCTGCTCGGCGGGGAGTCTGCTTCTCCCTCTGACCCTCCTCCCTCTCATGCTCTCTGTCTCTCATTCTCTCTGTCTCAAATAAATAAATAAAATCTTAAAAAAAAAAAAAAAAGAGTAGCTTTCATTTCTTGACCTGAAGACAGGCTGCTTGGAGCCCAGGCTGTCTGGAACAGCTAGACATGGTGGATGGCTCTGGAAGGACGCTTGCTCTGGAGTTGCCCAGGTACTTGGGACTCTGAGTCAGTCCCTCAGCACTTCACATCAGAAGGGTTCAAGTGCTCGGTCCCCCAAATGCTTGCAGAATTCAGGCCAAACACCAAAGCCGGACCAGCAATTGGTGAAGATCACGTGTGACGGAACTTGGCCGAGAGGCAGGACCGAGGGCCGGAAGAAAAGAGTGGGCCTCTGGCTGGGGGAAAGAGGGAGCCCAGGGTTTTAAAGAGCTGGCAGCATGTTGTGTTCCTATCCCACTGACGCGGCCTCCAAGGTTACCCTGGGCATGCCTGTGTGCCTGGCGTTCACTCCTCCCCCGCGGTCCATGGCCCTCTCTTCCCTCCTTCAGACTGGATCCATAGCTCACCTTTGTTTCAAGGGGTTCTCTGGTTCCTCCCTATGGAAAAGGTGTTTCACCTGGGAGTTTATTAGAAATGCAGAATCTCAGCCCCCCCTCCTCCCAAGACCTGCTGAATCAGAATCTGCATTTTAACAAGATCCCCAGGCGATCCATCAGACATGGAAGGAGGAGAGGCACGGCTCCCGTTTTCTCCTGGGTGGCCTCAAAGTGCCCGGGGCAGAGTCTTGGGACCTCGCGGGAGTGCCAGACGCACTTCTACACTCATAATTGTTTTGTGGCCACTGGAGATGGGGGAGCCTGAGGAAGTGGAACCCACTCCTGTACACTCCCCCGGGCTTTTTTGCGTCCTAGGGAGGTTTGAAGGCCCCTGTGGGCAGCGCGTTGTATTTATTTATTTATTTATTTCATTTTTAAAAAAGATTTTATTTATTTATTTGAGAGAGAGAGAATGAGACAGAGAGCACGAGAGGGAAGAGGGCAGAGGGAGAAGCAGACCCCCCGCTGAGCAGGGAGCCCGATGTGGGACTCGATCCCGGGACTCCAGGATCATGACCTGACCCGAAGGCAGTCGCTTAACCAACTGAGCCACCCAGGCGCCCCGGGCAGGGCATTTTAAAGTGCCGCGTGGACAAGGGGTGCCACGGAAACCCGCTCTCCATCATGATTTGGAGAGAAGGAACCGTAAGGGGTGAGTCTGCATTCCCTGCATCTTACCTTATTCAGCTTTTCAGGACTGAAAGCCGAAGTCAGGACACTTCTGACCTCTTCCCATCTTCTGTCACGTAAAAACAGGATGCTGTCCATTACTGGTTTGGACTCCAAACCTGACACCTGAGAGAAACAAGCAGAAGATTAGGACACGAGGGAGGCAAAGCCACCTTGGTGACAATACGGGTCTATGACAAACACTCTGGTTAAAGTCCACCAATGACCCCCAAACTAGGAGAATTCTCTCCCAAGGATATGGAGGAAGCATGTAAAGGCTCACAGATAATGGTCCAAAGATTCATGGGTGAGGGCCCGGGGGTAGGCTCTGCTGACCCACTTCTACCCTCTTACAATGCGGTCCTCACCATACAAGTGACTCAGCGGCTTCTATGGGTCCTGCCGCCCCCCTGCGGAGCGAGAGTTCCCTGAGGACCACACAGAAGGCTTCTTGGAGTTGGGCTCATCTTTCCTGGCATTGAGGTTCATGTCTGAACTTGGTGGCAAGAGATTTTGTGTGGCTGGATTGGTTACGTTGGGCCGGGAGATGACAGACTCGTGTCTCTGGCTCTTTGGGGACACGGGTGTGGAGGGGGAGAGAACGTGGGGAGTGTGGAGGGAGGGACAGGGAAAAGCAAGAGAATCTTTCAGAAGTACGTCTCAACAGAGCTGCTTCGAAGAGGACTCCTTCACTGTGTTTCTGGGTTCTTCTATTCAATCATTTTTCTCATTCAGCAAACATTTGTTGGGTCTCATATGTGCAAGGAGTTGGCTACACAGTGTCGAATAAAGAAGGCATTGCAGTGGCCTTCAAGGAGCTGACAGTCTCTTGGGGATGCAGACAGGAAGCCCCTACACTAACAAATATGCGTGTTATGAGAGAGAAATAGAGCCAGGGGAGAGAATGATAGGTCTAACTGGCCAGGAAGGTGGCTCTGAGGGGAGCTGTTCAAACTGAGTCGGAAAGCCCGCAAAACACTCCTCACCCTTCTTCCCAGGCCATTCTGTTCCATTTTGAAACCAGCTACTCCTACCGGGTCATCCAAACCGGGGTCCCGCAAGCTGGTCGAAGTGCCCCCAGACCCAGGGCGCCAGGGTACAGGAAGGCAGGGGGATTGGAAGACCAAGCACTCTCTGGCACCTTGTTTGATGGACACTTTCACTATTTCTTTTCACTGTTTTTGAGTTGAAATATGAAGCCAGCCATCATAATTCAAAAGCCTGGTAAAAACTCGTGTTTAGAGGAAAATTATAATTTTCTGATAAAATATGAACATTCAAAATAAGCTATAAAACGTAACTGCAAAGTATCTAGGGGGGATTTAATTATATAGTAGAAGGAAGCTGCTGAGATATTTTTCTGCAGAGAAATCCCTCTCCCTATTTAGAATGAAATTCTTGAGGAGTGCCGTGGTCACTATACAGAATTGTACTTTTATGGAATTTTGGGAACATGACCCATTTGTTTGGGTTCCAGAGTCAAAGGAGGAAATGGTACATTATGTAAATTTGCATATTGGCAAACACCCAGTCCTGGGCCACGCTACATGTAATAAAGCATTTCAGTGCAAGGAGAGCTGGGTGGTGGTTTAGGGGGTTCTGACAGAACAGAATATATTAGAGGTAAGAGTCATGGTTGATTGGATCCTGCATCTGTCCTTCAGACCTAAGGATTGGATCCATGAGATTTTTTTAATCTTGCACCCAGAGGACAGATCTAATCTTCCACATAATACGTCAGCGTTGTCCTCAAATATCTTCCTCATCAGCCTGCCATGCCAACACTCTCCTCTCAGCCTACAGCTGCCATTAGAATTCTCCATTTCGTGATGGGAAATTTCAGGGCATTGGTTAGAGTCGTGTTTTCGTTTCTAGAGATGACACTGTGAGAGGGAGAGCAGCTGATCGGTCCCTTCAGAAGAGCGGTGGGGTGATGAGGGGACAGTTTGACAGATTTTGGAATGTGTAGGTGGAAAGAGAAGACTTGTTAGATCAGAGAGTGGTACTTAGGATGCACTGAAAACTTACTGAATGCATATTATGTGGAAGAGGAAATTTAGGTTGTTTCAGTGACCCTGAGGGGTAGAAGTGGGTTCTGTTGTGGAAGCTATGGGGAAAATGCCAGCTCATCTAAAGGAGAACCTCTGAGCAGTCAAAAGCCAGAATTGTTCCAAGATAAAATAACCTGCTTTGAGTGATGAGCCCCTGTCACTGGTGACTGTAATCCATTTTGGGGAAATTCGACACAAGAGGCTTGAGCTTCCAGGGGGGATTGGTCTAAATGACCCTTAAGGACTCTCCCAGCCCTGAGGCTTCATCTCCAGGGGAACACTACAGGCTTGTCTTCACATATATATACTTTTCAATTGTGGCAAAATACACGCAATGTAAAACTTACCATCATAACCATCTCTAAGCGTACAGTTCTGTAGCATTAAGTATATTCATACTGTGCAACCATCTCCACCATCTGTCCACAGAACGCTTTTCATCTTGCACAACTGAAATTCTGTGCCTATCGAACACTAACTCCCTTGTCCCCTCCCCCAGCCCTGTTTCTGCATAATAATTGGCTCCATTTACTGAGTGATGCCTCCAGAGCTCAGCCCTCCAGAGGGCTCTCTCCTGAGGTCCGAGACTGGGAGTATTGAGACAGGAAGGAAGATCCAGAGAAACAGGGCTTTCTAGACTCCTGTCCGCCCAGCCCTGTCGCCTGAGTCTCAGTGCAGGTGCCTCCAATCACTCTGCAGCCAGGGGGTTTCCAGACTACAGGCCATAACCAGCCATGAAATCAAGGTAGTGGATGGCAAACAGCATTTTAGAAAAGAAAAGCTAAGGGAAACAGGGAATAGAACAGTGTAGAAGATACTCTGAGGAGCATTTCAAAGTAAGAATAAGTATTTTGTTTTCAAGATAGGGGTGTGTGTGTGTGTGTGTATGTGTGTGTGTAAGAGAGAGCATGTGAGAGTGTATGTGTGTGGGAGAGTGTGTGGGTGTGTATTCTGTGTCATAATGTGAAATGTGTTTTTACACAGTCAAAAAATTTCCAAAAGCCTACACTAACCTAAACCCCCAAACCGGGAGTGTTCCCCCCTCCCTCGACTAAAATCCTGCCCATTGCGGAGTTACCAAGCTGTGACCATTTATTGAGCACTACTATGTGCCAGGTTCTATGTCAGCACCGAAACTATCAAGACAAAGAATGGAATCCTTGCCCTCAAAGGAGCTCACAGTTGACTTGGAGGGTGGGAATGGGGTGGTTTACAACCAGTATATGTTGATCTTACCGCTAACAAAGTGCTTTTCACATCATTTCCTTAATCTTGGGGTGATTCTCCAGGAATTATGAAAACACTGCTTTGGCAAGCCGCAATAGTTCAATAGTGGCCTTGTGGCCAAGTTCCCCTGGGACAGCTGAATGCGTTTGTCTTTTCCATTAAGATCTCTTAAAATGGAGTCTAGCTTCTTATTAGGCCCGCCAAGCATAAGCTTTAAACTTTGAAGAACCACATCATCCGGAGGAACGAGTTATTAAAGCAAACCAACACCTCGGCATTCTGTGTTCCCAGGAAGAGAGCACCATGCATGGGGGGTTGAGCGTGGGCCAGACCCGTAGCCTGAGAGAGCCATACGAGAACCACCAACTCTTTCTGGAAAATGCTGCGAAATGCAAAATGCATGCAGTGCATGTTTTTGCTGTCACTGAGCAGGTGTGTCATGATGAAAAATGTGTAAGAGGCCTAATAGAATATGAAGCTGGAGCCCTCCCCGCCCCCCCCACAAAAAGGTTTCTTGTGTCCTGGCACCTGCAAGAACGTTGACTTAAGATGTGTATGATCTCTGTGATGCCTTGGCAGGGCAGTCAGCAATCCTCCAACAGCCACACAGGGCTGCAGGCAATCTACAGAGGGAGGTGCTTCTGAAGACTCCAAGATACTGTTACAGATCTCCGGTCATGAGGCCAGTGTTGCCAACCCGTTCAGTGTAAAGTATGTCAGGTACGCTGCAAAAATATGAATATCAAAGTGTGCCATGATCACAAGATGCTGGGCCTGCGGTTGCAAACTTTCGAATTCTCACACAACCTTGCCCAGATGAGGAAGCTCTATGGCACCACCTCTCTCCTCATCTGCGTCCGTGAAACCTCTTGCTCGGCCCCTTATTATATGACTCAACAAAAGCTCTAGAATTCTCTCACCTGGATAAGCCCAAATTCTATGAAAACATGTTATTTTCACCATATGACGACTGCTATCCGGCTGTACAAAGATTTCAAACAAACAGCTTAGCTTTGGTGCTTTGATGTAGAAAAAGTGTTCTGTCCCCACTGGGGAGTTTTTATCCGTTCACTCTTGGCCAGTAGAAAATGATCCTAAGGGACACACTTTGGTCCCTCGCTCTGCCTTAGACTGGGACTGGTCTAGGGGGCTGGCTTAGGGGGCCCAACCCAGATCAGGCTCCATCTGCCAACTCGGCATCAGCTGCTGGAAGGAAGGGGACCTCTTTTAATTTGGACAAAGTCCTGATATGGGCGCTGGTGGCCCTGCCTGATATAGGGTTCCTAGAATTTTATCCACCAAAGAGGAGGAAACCACAGGCTTGGAACTGTGTTTCTGTGAGCCCTATACCCCACAGCGCGGGCTCCTCCTGACTGGGGGAGGGGTCCGGGGGGCTTGTGAAGTCTTCGGAGGAACACCTTCAAAAGCTCCCAGCCATTTCTTGACAGAAACAGTGTTAAGGAGAGACAGGTATTCTGGATATAGCACCTGTCACGCTTGACTGGGAGAAGAAATTCTCCCAGTGGGCCCTGAGAGGGACCCTTGCATCTGAAGCTCAAAACGGCTCTCTGGGATGCTGGCGGGATGCCATGGTTTACCCACTGGCGCTGACTGCCCCCTGCACTGGGAGCCAAACACACCTGGTGGTTAGTTCTTCTGACGCTCATACTTGATGCAAGAGGAAAGAGGCTCAGAGAAGTTGAAGGACTGGTCCATGTCACTCAGCTAATACAAGGCAGGAAATCCAGAATCTGATTTCATTTCTTTAAGCCATGTGCCTTTCACCATACCGCTGGGCCATGGCTTGTAGAAGGTGGGGGAGAATGGGAAGAAACTGGGTGTTGTTAAGAGAGACTGGGGCAATGGAGGAGCACGAGGGTCAGGACTCACGGGCACGGTGACTTGACTTCATGAGATGTTCAGGAATACAACTACTGAGACACCAGAATTGCTTCTGTGGCTTATTGACTGTTCTCTCCCCCAAATTCTAGATATTAATCTCCTGTTTTACACACTTGTTTCTACTTCTGCCACCACAAAAGTTAAAGAAAGGAGGTATAAATACAAGAACAAGATTTTACTTCGCCTTTTTTGAAAAATGTAAAGATGGCTTCCTGTCGAAGCAAGGGTCTAGTAAGACATGAAATATGAAATCATTTTCAGCAAGATTTTGAAGTTTTAAAAAGTTCTGCAAGGCACTGAGAGAAGTGCATTTGAGCATTGAAATCAATACCACTAGGCACTATTCCTACCTTCCTCAGGCTTCATGATGCACTCAGCACCTTTAAAAATGTTAGAGTTCACACTTACCAAGTTGAAAACACGAAGCTAAGTGTATTTCACAGATCAAATGCACTTCCCTGGGCCTGGCTTTTTCAGGACCAGCCACGTCCAGACCTGAGAAAAGCAGGTGAAAGGGGAGGCCTCCAGGGGGTGGGCATCCCATTGTGGGTGTCACTTGGGAACTTCCCATGGGCAGCCCATCCCAGGATGAGATGCTCCCAGCTCAGGCTAGAGGGTTTCCGGTGCATAGCACAGTGAGTCATAGAAGTCAGGGCGTCCTGGCTCAAAATAGGGCTCAGGCAAATGAGATTGCACACATCTGTTTCTGGCTTTTGGCGGTCTGGGTTTTACGTATGAATTTCTGCCTTGCTCAGAGCTGTGGACCAATCATGTGCACTGACTCTTCTCAAGAAAGACAAAGCTACTAAGTGAAATAGGTTGGCCAGAGAAAGACAAATACCATATGATTTCACTCATATGTGGAATTTAAGAAAGAAAATAAATGAACACAGGGAAAAGGAGAGAAAGAGACAAACCAAGAAACAGACTCTTAACTACAGAGACCAATCTGATGGTTATCAGTGGGGAGGGGGGGGGGGGGATGGGGGGGGACAGGTGATGGGGAATTAAGGAGTGCACCTGTTGTGTTGTTGTGTGGTGCCTGGGTGGCTCAGTCGGTTGGGTGTTTGACTCTTGATTTAGTCTCCGGTCATGGTCTCGGGGGCGTGGGATTGAGCCCCGCGTTGGGCTCCGCACTCAGAGGGGAGTTTGCTTCTCTCCCTCTCCCTCTGTCCCTCCTCGCCCTCCCCACCACCACACACTCTCTCTAAAATAAATACATAAATCTTAAAAAAAAAAAAGACAAAACCATAAAAGGAGTGCACTGGTGATGAGCACCGGGTGTTGTACGGAAGCGTTGAACCACGAAATCGTACACCTGAAACTACTATTACACTGTGCGTTAACTACCTGGGATTTAAAACTTAAACCCACAAAGCTGAAAAGAGCGCTCAGGGTTTGACATTCTCACAACGTAAATCTTACTGCTCACATTTGAAAACCTGAATGTTTTCATTTACTGGACGTTTTATTTAAGGGAAAGGGCATCAGAAATTCTAGAGGAGCAAGTTTCCCAAAGCTGTCACCAGTTGGAGGTGTGGGGGGCCCATTTGACGGCAAACCCGCGGAGCGCTCCCCCCACAGCTCCATGGACCCTGCAGGCAGGCCCCCAGGGCCCCAGCACAGCCGGCCCGCTCCGCCTGGAGCCCTGGTCAGAGCTTTCCAAGCTGATGAGCTCTGTCAGGAGCCCACACGCTCCTGTTCTCTGGAATGGGGCACTGCAGCAGATGCTGGGGGTAACGAGGTTTTCAGTGACTCATTTGCCTCAGAACTTTCATAATCTTTGCCAGCAGCCAAAGCTTGTGGTTTCACAGGGAAACCAATGATACCCACGTGCATGTGGGCAGAGGCAGCAGCTGTGGCAACCCAGGCCCTTGGGTCTCCATGATTCTGGATAAAACCATTCACCAAGGGCGCCTGGGTGGCTCAGTCGTTAAGCGTCTGCCTTCGGCTCGGGTCATGATCCTAGGGTCCTGGGATCGAGCCCCGCATCGGGCTCCCTGCTCGGCGCGGAGCCTGCTTCTCCCTCTCCCACTCCCCCTGCTTGTGTTCCTGCTCTCGCTCTCTCTCTCTCTGTCAAATAAATAAATAAAAAATTAAAAAAACAAAACAAAACAAAAAAACCATTCACCAAATCCATTACGTGGCTATAGGTGCGACTCTCGTGAGGCAGTGGTGGGGCTGGACCTGTGCCTGGACGGGAGACCCCCCCTCTTCCTGTGTTGCCCATGAGGACCTGAGGGCTGGAACGCGCACCCCACACACATACAACTACCACCACCTCTCACCTCTGCTCCACATGCAAGCGGCAGGACTGGGGGTGGGCAGGTCTGCGGACTGACCCGCCACGCCATATGCTGTCATTTTGGACCAGAACATAGAGCTCCTGGCAGCAGCTTAGTGATCGACCACACTGTCTCCATGCCCCCATCCAACTACACCACTCTAACACGAACCACAGACCGCTCTAACTCTTATCAATCTTCCCACAGCTTCCCCGACTCCAGGCCCTGAGGGGAGGCCAGGAATAAGAAGTCCCACTGCTGGTTCTGACCATTTCTGTGGAGTCACGTGAGCCCAGCTCCAGTTTCCACAGATACTTAAAAAAAAAAAAAAAGGCTGCCCCATGGCTTCGTTGAGTACCCGAGAGCAAAGGGGAGCTGGTTAAAAATATCCAAATAAAAAAACCCCAGATCCTGAGGTGCTGGGACAACTGAGGTTCTAGAAATGTGAGAGGATTGATTTGGGTTTAACGGTGAGGTGTGGTTGCAGGCCCACGAAGGTACTTCAGGAAGTGCTGAGGGCTGTGATAACGGCCCACGGACCCCACGCAGGGAAGGGGCAGGACGCGGCCGGGACACCACGCGGAAGTGAGGGCCTCAAGGAAGGCGAGTGGGAAGGCGAGATACCAGAACTGCCACCCCGGGTCTGAGTCACGGTGTCTTCAGCCCAGGCTTCTCGAGGTGGAAAAAATATTTCGCTCAACAAGTTTGAATTCAAATATTTGCTCCGTACAGATGTGTGTCAGCGAGTTCCCTGTGGTGTCACTCCCCCTCCGGCCGCTCAGCTCCGTCAGTCCCTCACGGGACGCTTACAGCTCACAGCAAATTCTAGAGCCAAACCCAGCTTCCCATATCACAGCCATTCTGCACCAGGCTGTTCTGGGACACGCGTAAGTCAAGCCTGGATTTGTGAGCAGAGATGGGCTCTCACAGTTGAAAAATGAAACCATGCGTTATTTAAGTTCCTTCTCACTTAATGTATCAGACTAATATGCTGAGGTATTTTCTGTATCACAAGGGACCATTTGGTGGAAGCTTGCATGGAGTAAGCATTTAATGTTTACTGAATGAATGTATAATAAAGCTGAATTGCTGAACACTTAAGTAAACATGGCTTATTAGAGGGAAGGCAGCATGGTGTCAGTATGAAGAAAGCACGCCTCACTAATCTCCTTGAGTTCTTTGAGCAGATAAATAAGCATATGGATAAGAGGGAACCACAGAACCCGATTTAATTTGACTTTCAAAAACCTGTGAGAAAATCCCACTCTAAAGATGGTTTTTAAAAAATTGAGTCACTAAGGATTGTTTTGTCATGAATATGGAATTGGCTTAAAGACCATAAACAAAGCTAAAGATAAATGAATACATTCCCAGATGGAAAACTATAAACATTGGGGTTTCCTAGAGATCTCATCTTTGATGGGTCTTTTTACATGTTTGTGAATGATCTAGAAGAGGAAGTGTGGATCGAATCTCCAGGTTCAGGTAGCAGAGAATGGTTCTTCTGGGGAGGATGTTAAGTTGATGGAGATTCACTTCGGTTTGAACAAGAATATATTGGGTACTGAATAGTCATCGTGTGTTTGGGCCATGAGGTATTCAAAAGACATAGACTCTGAAGGAGCTAATAATCAAGTTAGCATGATAGCCACACCTTTGTTTAACTGTAAATAGCAGAAGGCACCATGGGGTCAGTGACGATGATGATGTCTCTGTACGTGACAAATGCCATGAGGGTTCAGACAAGGGGAAAGGTAAATGTGGATTGAAGTAGGGAAGGCTTCTTGGAGGAGGCAGCATTTGAGGAGAGCCTTGAGGAACAGCTAGGGTTGAATGGCTGTAGAAGAAGTGGAGAGTCTTGCTGTCGACAGCAGCTAATGTACGTGGAGCGCTTGTCTCGCCTGCATAGAAGGTGGGGCTTGTCTTCGTGATCTCATTTAGCCTCACAGCAACCCAGTGAGGTCGATCAGATGCTCCTTTTCCAAAGGAGGAATGAGAGGCTTCAAGAAGGTAAATGATCTATTCCAGCTCACATGGCTAATAAACGTGAGACCCGCTGTTAGCTGCCTCCAGTTCAGCGAGTGTGGCAGGATGAGCAAAGGCACAGGGGCAGGACTCTCTAGAGCAGGTTAGAGAAAGAATGGAGGTGTCGGTCCCCCTGGAGCGACAGCCCGTCTTGGGGGAGGGTGGAGCATATGTAATGATCTAAATGACAAAGGCCCTTCAGTCTCATCTGGGGAGCTTGAACTTTATCCCCAGGGCACTGTGTGGAGTGGAAGAAGGAAAACGGAACCATATTCTGGGGATGGTAGTCTGGGAAGTAGCATAAAGTTAATCTGGGGGATGGAAAAAGGACAGACAACTGGCTTGGAGGAGAAATTGGCTGAAGCTGAGGCAGCTTTATTTTGTGCTCCCTGCTTAAACCTGCATGCTGAGTGTATGCCTGCCCCCCAGCACATCACTTAGAGCACAGCCGTCTTCCAGGTCAGCTCTCGGGGTCTCGTGCCCTGGTGACATCCTGACGTCACACGGCTGCCACGTCCCATGTCACTGCTGGGGGGCGGGGAGGGCTCAGGTGCCTTCGCCTGCTGGGACGCAGCTTGGGGGTCCGGGCCCTGTGATGCACTGGCTTCCCCCATTTCTTTAATTGACCTTCCTTACTGAGTCTGCCAGAGCTGCGTGCTACATCAGACTCCGTCCCTAAGATCCCGGCAGCACGTGAGAACTTCAGGGGACTCTGAACAGCAGAGAAGCAACATCACATTTGGGGAGGAACATCTAGAGGCAGCAGAGAAGTTAAGCTTCTGCAATTCCTTCAGCTACCCTGAGGTGACAGCATTAACAGGTCAGGCGGTCACCTCCTTCTAGTGGCCATGTGGTGTCTGGCATTGGGCCTGACACTCTGGGGACAGAAGATGAGCTCGTTTGGGGTGAGCAACCAACTACTCGTGAAACCGTGATGATCAGAAATGTCACCCGAGGCAGCTGTTAATAGTGGTGGCAGTAAGGACTTGAGTTGGGAGGTGGCACGGGAAACCCTGCTCTTCCTCCTGTTAGTCATGTGACCAGGGTTGTCACTTAACCCCTGAGTCTTAGTTTCCCTGTCCGGAAAATAGAGATTGTACCAATCTCCTAAGTTTTCATGAAATTTGATGAGAAAAAACCACTCTGGGTGGTTCAGCCAGCACGGAACCCAGGAGAGCTATGCTAATATCTTTAAGACTCAGCCCCAGAGATCTATCTAATAAGCCTTCCCCTGGTCCCATCCCAGATGGCACAGCGATTCCCACTACAGCACAAGTACCAGACCATATTGTACTGGTCTCTTTGCCCGTCTGCCACTGTCACTAGACTGCAAGCTCTTTCAGGGCAAGCCCACATCTTCTATCTCTTTAAAATCAGCACCTAGACAGTGCCTGGCATATGGTGGGTGTGCAAAAGTTTGCCAAATAACCAAGAAAAGTGAATATATTACCTACTATTCCCATAAGAATGGAAGTTGAGTTCAATTTGCCCCCCTCCCCCCCAAAAGTTGTGATTCTCTGAATTCTCATAAGCAAATGCTTATTAATTCACTTTAGAACCTTTCCAAGAATCAACATAAAGGTTATTGGTCTTCTCTGCTAGAATTCCAATCCTTCCCATCTCTGTAAAATAGGGACAACACTGACGTCTGCCTCTATCAGTCACCTCTTTCATTCTTTGGGAGTTCTTGTGAAAGATAGAAAGTAGGATATGTACTTTCTAAAAAAGATGGAATGTGCACGTTCTTTAGTGGATTGGATTGAACTGACATCGGGTAGCCCTCTTACAGCCTTCTCCTGCTACAAGAGGACGAATTTCCCTTGTAATGTTGCTTGTCTTCCCTTTCCAGCCTTAAGACTTTTATATGCTCTGGGAAAGATGTAAGCACAAGAGGCTTGAAATTTTGCCTTCCCTCTGATATTTATTAACCTTCCTCTGTCTTCTTCCGTCACTTGACCTGCACCCTCTGGATTCCTCTAGCTTTGAGCACAAGCTTTAAAAAAAACCCTTCTGGTTTTAGCATTTTTATTAGCCAGAACTTCTCTTGAGCTTTAGCTTTCTTGAAGTGTTTCTTAAATGCAAATGCCATTCTTTTCTACCAGTCCTGCATGTCTCTTTTGAAAACCTGAATTCATTGGAGAGCTGTTTTGAGTGGAACTGATCTAAACCTGGTAAGAGACCCAATCATGTCCCTATTAGATGTGATGTGCAGTCTTTGAATCTTCGAAATGATTCCCCATTCATCCATACGCAGAGAGAAAACGACATACCATTCTGTTGGTAAAGTTATGGAAGTTCTCAACCAACACCTGCTCGATCATGTCTGGCTCAGAGATAACAATAAACATCCGGCGACCAAGA
Organism: Neomonachus schauinslandi; assembly: GCF_002201575.2. Taxonomy (NCBI): domain Eukaryota; kingdom Metazoa; phylum Chordata; class Mammalia; order Carnivora; family Phocidae; genus Neomonachus; species Neomonachus schauinslandi. The sequence continues at coordinate 91,773,950 of NC_058414.1, read as the reverse complement.
TAGTACCTGGGGGAATAAGAAAATTACTTTAAAATGTGTTGTATTTATCTACCCATTTCTCCTTTCCAAAAAGAATTCACCATGCTTAGAATGAAGGATAAAAGGCAAATAGGAAGTAAAGATGTGGAGAAGATGTAGAAATGTGTGTGCTAATCGTGAGGGATAGTATAGCTGTGATGATCTAGCATCAAGTTTCATTCCACAAACATTTCTGGAATCCTACCGTGCACCAGGCCTTGGAAATTCTGGGATAAATAAGACAGAGTCCCTGCCCCCAAGGAACTCATGGCCTGATAGAAAAGATAGATCTGTAAATGTAAACACAATATTAAGGAATTCGTAAGATCCAGGAGTAAGTAAAAATGGCAGTGGTCAGCATTGTCCATATTGTCCAAAAATGGGGAGACAGGCATTCTAGCAAAAGGAAGCCAAAACTTTTATATGTTGATCCTTGGAGAAAGTCTAAAGTGAATTAATAGATGCTGTGCAAATTTAGCAAAAATCAAACCTGCTGGTGAAAGGCTGAACATCTGGTTGCCACACCTGTGCATGAAGAAGTTCAACAGATACTTCTGACATTAATGAAGAAATGGAGGAAAGGAGCAGCCAGTCAGCTGGTGGTAGTGAACTCTGAGTGGAGGCAGCACTTGAGTACATGTCTGGTTACATTTATCTAAGTACTGGGGGCACAAAAGCAAGTAAGACCCAGTCACAGTTTTCAAGGGTCACAGAGTCTGATGGGAGTGAAAGTTAGGTAATCAGCACCCAGTGTGGCATCTGACAAGCAGGGGTAACATTGGAGGCACACCCAACTTCCCAGAGGTGGTGCTTCTCAAACTGTGTTCCAAAAGATAAGCAGGAGTTAGTTCGGGAAAGTGGGTGGCAAAGGGGGTGAGGCTATACTAGGCAGAGGAATCTGTTTGTGCAACTGTCCGGGGACAAGTCTGCTTAGGGGAACTAGGAGTGCTTGGCTACATGAAGCAAACCCGAGTGGTGATGATGAGTGGGTCCACTGCATAATGGCATGTCTTTAGTCTATGAAATTATACTTTCAGGATGTAATGTGATCACTGTCATATCCAGCTCAGAGCACTAAGGAATAGATTTTAAAGGTAAAGTCACAAGATATGAAAACAGCAAAGTTTACTCTTAATTCTTAGTTACGAAGAACTTTCCAAAACCTAAAAATGGCTTTAATTTTTTTTAACTCTTTTCTCACTGACTAGGGGAAAAATGAAAAAAAAAAAAATGTGGCTGGCACATATTAGGCCCTCAGAAAATATTCACCTGAGTGATCATATTTTCCAAAATTGTGGGGGAAATCTTTGGGAAACAGGAATTCAACAGATGTGGTAGAAGGGAAGAAATGATACTAAGTAGTTTTTATTGTTTTTAATCAAGAAGACCACAAATGACTCAATATGGCAATAAACCAATCCTTTCATAAAATTTATGGGGTGTGTCATGGAACTCTTGAGAATCTAGTGAAAGCTGCAGACATTCTCCTAAGAAACATGGACATTCACAGCATTTTATATACAACTTGAGGGGTTCTTGGACCCCTGACACCCACTCTAGAGCAAAGCTTCTCAAATATAAAATGTGCTTAAAAGCCACCTGGGTTTGAAGAACTAACTGCTGAAAATTTCTCCCATTTGACAAAAAACATAAAGTTACAGATTCAAGAAGCTGAGTGAATCCCCTATAGGAGGAACCCAAAGAAATCCACACCAAGACATATCATAATTAAACTTCTGAAAACCAAGAACAGAAAAAAATCTTGAAAGCATACAGGGAGAAGGGAGGGATTATTTATAGGGAACACTGATTCAAAAGACAGCAGATTTTTTATCAGAAACCATGGAGGCCAGAAGAAAGTGGCCTATTTCTCAAATGCTGAAAGAAGAGGACTATAAATCACAAGTCCTATACCGGGAGAAAATATATTTCAGGGAGGAAGAAGAAATAACAATTTTGTCAGATGAAGGAATACTAAGAGAATTTGTCACTAGCACATCTACCCTTAAAGAATGGCTAAAGGAAGTTCTCCAAACAGAAGGGAAATAATAACAGAAGAAAACTTAGAACTTCAGAAAGGAAAGAATACTATGGAATGCCTAAAAAGTAAAAGACTAGGCTTCTCATGAGTTTCTCAAATGATACTTGATGCTTGCAAAAATGATTACACCATCTGATGTGGGGTTCGGTATACTTAGAGATATACTTAGAGATAATGCTTAAGATAATTATAGTTAAGAAGTAAGGAGGATAAAGGGACCAAAATGGAAGTAAAGTTTCTTCACATCACTCAAAGGGGTAAAGCATCTATACCAGTAGACTGAAAAATTACATATGTATATTTATGCAACCACTAAGAACACTCTACAAAGTGATATACAAAAAAATTTTTAATGTCATAAAGGAATTCTAAAAAATGTTCAAGTAACCCAAAAGAAGGAAAGACAAGTGAAACAAGAAATAGAAGAAAACAAGTACATTACTCTGTTATAAATATCATGATTAGATAACAGTTTGGAATTTGTGGCTGTAGCTAACATAGTATTGGGACAGAAATTTATAGCATTAAGGGCTATCTTAGAAAAAAAGGAAAATCTTAAATGAATAAGTTCCTACTTCAAGCAACTAGAAAAAGAGCAAAAAACCTAAATCAAATGGAAGGAAGGAAATAATAAAAAAGAGCAGAAATGAATAAAATTGAAAACAGAAAAAAGAAAATTAATGAAAAAAATTGGCTCTTGGAAAAAAATCAATAAAATTAGTAAACATCTAGCAAGATTGACAAAGATGAAGAGTCAAGACACAAATCTTGGAGTCAAGACAAGTCAAGTCAAGACACCAGTATCAGGAATGAAATGGGATATCACTATAGATTCTACAGCCATTAAAATAATAAGGGACTACTGTAACAACTTTACACTAATAAATTTGACAACTTAGAAGAAACGATCCATTTCCTCAAGAACCACAAACTACTAAAGCTCACCCAAGATGAAATAAACAATGTGAATAATCCCATAACCATAAAACAAATTGGATCCATAATTTTAAATTTCTTGAAAAAGACATGTCTCAACTCAGATGGTTTCAGTGGAGCATTCTACCAAACATTTAAAGAATAATTAATAATTTTACACACTCTCTTCCAGAAAATAAAAGAGGAACAATTCCCAACTCAATTTATGAAGCCAGTATTACACTGATACCAAAACCAGAAAAAGACAGTACAAAAAAAGAAAACTAGATCAGTATTTCTCATGAACTTGGATACAAAAATCTTCAACAAAATATCAATAAGTCAAAGCCTGCAGTCTTTAGAAAGAATTCTACACCACAACCAAGTGGTATTTATTCTAGGTATACATGACTGGTTCAATATTTCTTTTAAAAGTTTGTTTAATTAATTAATTTAAGAGAGAGCGAGCATGAGTGGGGGGAGCGACAGAGAGAGAGGAAGAGAATCTCAAGCAGATTCCCCACTGAGTGTGGAGCCTGACACCAGGCTCCATCTCATGACCCTGAGATTATGACCTGAACCAAAATCAAGAGTCACATGCTTAATCGACTGAGCCACCCAGGTGCCCCAGGCTGGTTCAATATTTTTTAAAAAATCAATATGATCCACATATAAGTTGCATTAAAAAATTATGTGATCATTCAGTTGATGTAGAAAAAAGCATTTGACAAAATCCAGCACTCATTCATAATAAAAACTCTCATGAAGAGGGGAAATTTCTCAACTTTAAAAAGTATCTACAAGAAATCTACAAAAAAACCCCAGCTAACATCACACTTAATGGTGAAAGAGTGCTTTTTCCTAAGATTGGGAAAAGACAAGGACGTCTACCCTCTCTACTGTTATTCAATGTAGTACTAGAACTTCTAGCAAGTGCAATAAGGCAAGAAAAATAAATAAAAAGCATATAGATTGAAAGGAATAAACAAAACTGTCCCTACTCTCAGATGACATCATTGTCCACATAGAAAATCCTATGGAATAAAAAAAAAAGATCCTGAACTAATAAGTGAATTCAGCAAGGTTGCAGTATTCAAGATCAACACGTACACACATTAAAATCAATAGTATTTCTGTATACCAATAATGAACATGTTGAATTCAAAATTAAAATACAATGCCATTTATAATGCAGAGGAAATAAAGAAGACCGAAATAAATAGATATAGCATGTTCATGGATTGGAAGACTCCACACTATAAAGATGTCAGTTCTTTCAAAATGGATCCATAGGTTCAGTGCAATTCCTATCAGAAGCACGGCAAACATTTTTGTAGGCATAGACAAGCTTATTCTAAAATTTATATGGAAAGGCAAAGGATTTAGAATAACTAAATCCATTTTGAAAAAAAAGGGTGAAGTGGGAGGAATCAGTCTACCAGATTCCAAGACTTGGCTACAGTAGCCAAGAATGTGTGATATTGGCAGAAAAATAGACACATAGATGAATGGAACAGAATAGAGAACCTAGAAATAAACCCGCACAATATCCTCTACTGATTTTTGACAAAGATACAAAAGCAACACAGTGGAGGAAGGATAGCCTTTCAACAAGTGGTGCTGGAATACTTAGATATATATTGGCAAAAAACCAAACCTCACACCTACAAAAATCAACTCAAAATGGATCACAGAGTTAAATGTAAAACATTAAGCTGCTAGAAAAAAAAAAAGGGAAGAATCTTTGGGATCTAGGACTAGGCAGAGTTCATAGACTTAACAAATGTACAATCCATAAAAGACAAAAATCGATCAATTGCACCTCATCAAAATAAAAATTTTTGCTCTTTTAAAACCCTGTCAAGATGAAAAGACAATTGACAGTCTAGGAGAAAATATTTGCAAACCATATATCTGACAAAGGACTTCCATCTAGAGTATATGAAGAACTCATAAAACTCAATAGTTAAAAAAAACCAATCCAATAAAAAATGGGCAGGGGTGCCTGCGTGGCTCAGTTGGTTAAGCGTCTGACTGTTGATTATAGCTCAGGTCATGATCTCAGAGTCAATGAGACTGAGCCTCACGTTGGGCTCCTCACTCAGCGGGGAATCTGCTTGGGATTCTCTCTCTCCCTCTCCCCCTCCCCTGCTTGTGCATGTTCTAAGTTAGTAAGTAAATAAATAAATAGAATCTTACCCCAAAATGGGCAAAAAGACAGGAAAAAATATTTCACCAAAGAGGATATACAGATACTATACCTTGTCATTCCACCCACCAAGTCCATCCCCAGCATCTGGTCATGGGGATGGACTCGCCACCCAGGCATGCCAGTCACAGTGTCTCATCTCCTTGGCAACAGTGACTGGTCCTGGGGTGGACACATGACCCAGTTAGGGCCAGTCAGAAACCTTCATTGGATATATACATGGAGACTGCAGGGAGAAAGCTTTGTCTTTCTCCTGGAGTTGCTAAACTGGGAATATATGAGTACGGGACTGTCGGCGGCCATCTTTCTACCACATGTAGGAACTGCCTGCAGAAGGAGCTAATTGGGACAAGCAGAGATTTCAGACAAACGGGGTGTCAAGGAAGTACAAATCTGTTGAGGCTCTGCCTGTTGCTGTCCTTCCCGGGTCCTCCCCACTTCAGTTATAGCTTGTGTGCTTCAGGTCATTTGAGTTGGGTTTCTATCCTTTGTAAATCAGAAGTCCTAACCAATATGGTGCACCCTTTCCTCCTCAACTTTGTGAATACCTGATGCCCTTCCGCCTCTCAAAATATACTTCCCTAAGGGGTCTGATCTCAGTTTTGTACATCAGTGTGAAGTTATGGGGGGCATCTCACTGCTTCCTGAGATGGGGTGGCATATTGCCAAGTAATATGCACTAGAGCCCGGGACGTTGTATCTGGGATCAGCCAGCGTTGCAACTCACTCAGACAACCACGGCAGGCAAACTCTGTAAAGCCCACTTCTGAGCTCCAGCTTCCTCGCCTCTGAAATATGGAAGCAAAACATGACAATCTCTGCAGTCTGGTGTGCCTCTGAATCCTGTAATTCCTATGAATTAAAAAGGAAATTACATCATGGTCTTTGAATTTTAAGTCTCCTTTCTATAGGGTGTGAAGGAACCTCCTAGATCAGTGAAATGAGCCAGTGAAGTGTTCAACTGGGTTGAGGACCGTCCTCAGACCCTTTGAGTGAACCACAGCTGTCCCCATTTACTATGTGCTTACCACCTGCCAGGCCTTGTTCTAAGTGCGCTGCCCGTATGATCTCGTTTCATCGTCTTGGGACATGGATGCGGTAGTTACTATACCCACTTTTCAGAATAGGACACTGAGGCTGAGAGAAAGAAGGTGCCCGAGGACGCGCTTCTCCCAGGCTGCCTGGTCTATGGAGCGGCTCAGCGTTGAGCAGGTGCATGAGCGGAAGCCACCAGGCCACCAGCTGCGCCGACGGGGGTCTTTTCAAGGAGGGAACTCAGACTAGCTTCCTGTTTCACGGGCCAGACCCCCACCCCCAGCCGCCACCCCAATTACAAAGGTAAGTTCTTGCTTCATCTTTTGGTAAAAGTTCTTAGCCACTTATGTTCATTTATATTTATTTATGCACATAAGAATCTGCTTATTGAACTCCAGAGCAACTGGTTGAAGAGAAAATTTAGGCCAATCAGTGAGGTATTGTGCAAATAAGAAAACCCACTTGTTTGTTTAATTAGCAGGTTTTCTTTTTCTTTTTTAACTGACCAGTCCGTTCAATCAAGATAGTTGGTAACTGCCTTCTGGGCACCGAGGCTGGGTAACCTGCCGCTATTAGCCTGTGGGCTGCCTGGCCCTGTTCCAGAAGGCCTGCACCTGTCAGGGGCGGCCAGGCTCTCCAGGCTGTTCATTAGAGGCACCTACAGGACCCGACACGGGAGGATGGCCAGGTGACATAACCGAATGGAAAAGCATGTTGTAAACTAGTACGTAGAGTTGTGTAAATAAATAATAGCCCATCTGACTCTTCATCAGTTCACTCAACAAGCATTTACAGAGCACATACTCTGTGTCAGGTACTATGCTGGGGCATGCTAATAATATCCCTGGAAAAAGTCTAGAAGAAGCTATACTAGCCAACAGTGCTGGTATCCGGAGCAGGAAATGATGGGGGACTTGGACTTGTCACGTTGTGTTTATTTCTTTACTGTCCCAGTATTTTATAATGACTGCATGTGACTTTTCTAATAAGAAAAAGACAAAAGGGGGGAAAGAAAGAATTTCTCACCAGATTGGCCCCGTGGTGTCTTTCAAGAGTCAGGGTGGGGGTTGGGGGTTGGCAGTGGCGTACCTGCCGGGACTTGGGTTCAAGGCCCTGCCCTGTGATTTCACAGCTGTGTCACCTTGGGCAAACCACAGCCTTCCCGAGCCAGCTTCTTTAATCAAAGAGGCCGGCTCGGAGGGTCGGGTGAAACACATGAAACTGTTGTGCCCACAGTAAAGTTTTAGGTAAGCACTGGTCATCATCACCTCTCCATCAGAAGTGTGAGCCACCCCCTCCCACGTGCCCCAGCAGGTGCACGAGCAGAAGCTGCTAGAGCCACTTTGTAGGGGGTGAAGAGGCTGGGTGAGGGGTGCCCCTGCGGGAGCAGGTGATATGCTGGTCCCCCACCCCCCCCAGCATCTGCAGAAGGAATCTAGATGCTCGTCCAGAGACTCCTGGTTTCCAGGTAGAGTCTGAAGGCTGGATGGGGGTCTTCAGCTTCTCTGGCAGCTGCTAAGCATTAAGCATCTGATAAATCCTTGCCTCGGTGACCGTGTGATTTCCCGGGGGGTGGAGGATGCCGAAGGCTAACTACTGGCTTGTCCTTAAGCCTAACCTCTGGCCCACCCTGTAGATGTGCAAGTGGTAGGACGCTCAGGTGGGGGGGTGGGGAAGAGCCTGAAGGAGGTCATTGTGGTGAGAGTCTAGGACTCTCACCTTCCAGAAAGTTCTGAGAAAAGCCAAGTAGAAGTCCAGTGCCAGTTGTACTAGGGCGTTTGGTTTTCTGGGCTGGGCAGCGGTCATGGCGCTGGGGAAAGAATGGCCCTAGGAGGCCCGGAGGTCTGTCCCAGCTCGGCTCACTGGGGCATATCGCTATCCAAGCTGTCATGAGAGCCCAGGAGGCTTGAGTTAGCAGAGAGGCAGAGCAGACTCAAGCTGCCAGGGACTCTTTTCTAGAGGAGCAGTGACCGAGTCACAGGCCCGTGGGGTCTGGAGTCACTGGGAGCAGGGAGTGTGCCACCTGTGTGGGGACACCTCAGTGCACACATGCCCGGGGGCTGATCCTGACCTCACAGCCCTACGGAGCCTGATGGACCAAACCGGCCCCTCTTGGCGGGGCCTGGGGCCTGCTCAGTCTCTTCCTCCTGCCTTCTCCCTCCTGGTAGAGTCTCTGGCCTCTCACTTCCTGGCTGGACTTTGGATCTCCCATTCAGAGATGTATGTCTCCATCATTCTGGCTTGTCTTCCCAACCTGCTGCTTGTCTATACATGGGTCCCGACTCAGTTATCCGCCAAGGACTTTGTAAAATGCAAACCTAATGGCACCACTCCTTTATTTAAAACCCTTCAAAGGTTGGTCACCCTCAAGGCCTTTGGCAGTCTTCAGCATGGACTGCAGCATCCCTCACAACCTGGCCCCTGCCTTGATCTTCAGCCTCATCCTTCCCTATTCCCCATCACCCCAAGAGCCAGGACTGATGATCACCCTGACTCACTGAAACCCTCCATCATCCCTCACCTCCACACCTTTGCACAGGCTGTACCCCCCGCTTTCCTGGAACAGCATCCCTCCTTCTCGTTTTCCTGCCTGGTTAACTGCTAGTCATTCTCCACTAACTATAGTTAGATGTGTGCTTGGCTGTCTTTCCATTTCATTGTGAGTACTTTAAACCAAGGAGCCTTATTTTATTTATCTTTGCCTTTAGCACTGACTACAGTTGTGGGCATGCAGTAGGAGTTCCATAATGTTAATGGAGCATGTGTATTCCAGTCCCAACCTCTATGGCTCCTGGGTAGGGACCCCATCTCTCACGAGGACCACCGCAGTAGCCCCTAATGGGCTCTGCCTCCAAACCAACTCCTCCCTCAAGACCAAATCTACCTTTGAAAACAGAAGCTGATTATGTCATCCCATGCCTGAGAAGCCTGTAATGGCTCTCCGTTGTTTGAAGTAATAGGTCCAGCCTCTTGGCCTGTCAGAAGGAGCCCTGCAGGAACCCATAACCTCTCTCCCTACCCGATTCCTCTTCCACCAAAGTTCCCAAACTTTCTCAATTCATGGCACCCTTAGTGACTCAGTAGCTTTTCAGAGGCCCCCAAGGCCAAAGGAAGTACCCAGCAGTCTCATTTTTAAGCACGTAAGTCCAAACAACTCAATAATTATTCGTGTTCTAACAACTTAGTGGACATTGGAAAAAGGAATACACATCAATTGAAAGTACTTCTCACAGTGTCCAACAGATGTCACTGTGTTCCCCGTGAATATTTAAAATATCCCAGGAAGCCCCTGCAAATTCACCTTGGCACCCTGGGTTGCCTTAGTACACAGTTTGGGAACCCACAGCCACATACAGTTGCTGAACAAAAGATTATTTGTGGTTCCCCAGATTCGCAGTATATCTCCATGCCCCATTCTTTCACTCACAATTTTCCCTCTGATATCCCAGTCTCCATCTTTTTAGTTTGGAAAACGCTTTCTGAGAGTCGGGTCACCTGTCCGCTCTTCTGTGGAGCCTTCCCAGACCCCTCCTTATAGTTTCTATAGCGCCTGGTCCACTCCTCCATTGATTTGCCCCTCATTCTGTTTTATTTATGGACAGGCTTTGAAAGGATAAAGCCTTATTCTTATTTTTCCCTTGCATCCCTGAGAAGCTGGCAGAGCACCCCATACATAGGAGTAAATGGCGGGATGGTTCGGAATCTGCCTTTTTCGTTCTAGGAAGTCACTTGGTATCCTCTGGACTTCCCAATTCCTGCTACCGGCCCATTTGAAGCCAGACTCGAAACCTCAGAACCTTGTTTCTCTTTATCCTGCATTCCGAAAGCCAGCTGGCAGTCCCTGTGGCCCCCTCCTCCTATTTCTCTCCCACTGCTATGGAAGAGGCATCCACGTGCAGGACTGCTCTGTGGGCTTCTTCACCGGCGTGTCTCCCTTTGTGGCCTGTGCTGGTGATCTCAGTTCGGGCCGTGTGCAGTCACCCGGGGGAGGGGGGGGGTGCACTGAGCATGCAGAACACTTAGATCACCTACCCACTGCAACCCAGTGGCTCTGCCAAAGATTTCACTGGAATCAGAGGTTCCATGACATGGTGACACTGAGGCGAGCTGCTGAGACCCCCTTTAGGGGAGGACTTGTCCAGCCACCGAGCGTGTAGTCAGCAGGGAGCCTCCAGTCTCACTTCAGGGTCATGGGTCAACACGGACCAGGATGCTGCTCCATCTTTGTCTCCCTGTCCAGATGGTCAACTTCTCTTGCTCCGATTCCCACCCCAAGATCTTTCTCTAATTGTTCTTACTGGGTAGAACTCTCTTCCTTCTTCCTCCTCATCTCCCTGTTATCATTTCTCAAGACCAAGCTCAAGTACTATCTCCCCCTGGAAGCCTTCCCTGCCTTTATGGGCCCATGATTCTACCCAGTTCATGGCTTCAGGATGTCTGGTTAATCATGTATTCAGTCACTTACTCCCTGGCATTCTTGTGTAACTTGGCCCAGGTCTGTGTTTTTCTTCTAAATTAGATGCCAAATTTCTTCAGGAAACAAGAAATGAGTGATACTATTTTGTGTGTGTGTGTGTGTGTGTGTGTGTGTGTGTGTGGAAGGGCAGGATGGTCTCCCCACTGCCATCAGCTCAGTGCTATCCACACAACCAAGACTAAAACATCTGTTGGGTGCACAATGCCTGGGGTGGAGCCAGCAGTGAGTTCTTCCAGATGTGGGGAAAACTGTCCCCTCTGTCTTTGTGCCATTGGAAGAAAGGGACCCAGACCCTGAAAAGAGTGTGGGAAAGGTCGTAAAGAAGTGGGGGAAAGGGAACGCCCCTCCCAGGATGAGCTGAGAACTCATGGCAGAAAGAGCATTGCACTTGGAGTTAGAATGTTGTGACTGTGGGTTGGTCCCTTGAGTCTTGAGGTCACAGTCCCTACACCTGGCAGATTTCCCAGGTATCAAGTAGAAAAGCAGGTCTCACCACCCTTCCTTAGGGACCTTCTTGGCTCCTGCCTGGAATACGCTTTGTTGGTCCTGAGGTGGATTTCTAGTGGTGACAATAGGGGGTGAATGAGGACTCTCGACTGAGTTCACACAAGCCAGCTTGGAAGAGGCCGGAGAACCACAGAGCCCCCAGGGGAGTCCATGAGAGCCAGGCCCGCCTGTGACCCACTCTGCCTGCAGGCCATCTCCTGTTCGTCCCTCACCCAACCCATATCAGCCACACCCATGGAAAACATGCAATGTGTGCTCGTGAGGGGCCCAGGTCCACAGCCGTCATGGTGTATGGGTGGTGGCAGGGTCCCACCGGGAGGCCCGACGCTGCCTAGGAACAATCCCAGGCCTGGCAGCCAGGAGACCCGGGTTCAAGTAGCACTCCACTTTTCAGGAGTTTCTGGCTCTGGGGCAGGAAGTTAGCCTCTCCCCTGACCCTCAGCTTCTTCATCTGTAAGATGAAGGGACCCTTCCAGTCCTGGTGAGTTGTGACTCTGTCAAGCTACCATCGGGCTTTCTCCAGAACAGAGATTTGGTGGAAAAAGGGCAATGGGCAGCACAGGGGGGAAAATTATCTGAAACAAACCGACAACGATAAACCTCTCTAGTCTATTGAATATACCCGCCCATTTAATTTATTCAGTTAATAAAACTTATTCCCCAGAGGGGGATAGGCAGAGGTAAGCTACAAACCAATGTGGCTGTGTGAGCATGGGTATATATATCTAGCTCATAACAATAAAAAAAAGAGTAATTAAGAGATGTATTGAAGTGTATAGAAATCCTGAAGGACACTGAAGAGTCCAACTCAAGTTACTGTCCTTGGTGCAAATTTAATTCAATAGGGAATAGGTAAATAAAAATAAAGAAAAAACAAATTCAGAACAGATGTTAGGCAAGCAATTTTTTTCACAGTAAGAATCATAAACGTGAAGAACAGCCTATAAGGCAAAGTTGTTGATGCAAACAGCATCAAGCTACTAAAGAAATAGTTAGACAGCACTGCGGGGACAAAGAAACATTAACACAGTCATTGGCTGTCCCTGAATATTCGCGCCCACATAGTGATGCCCAGGCATGTAGACTGCTGGGTACCGGAGGGGGCTGTGTGTGTGTGTTCCAGTGGGTGTGTGTCCTGTTGCAGAGAGGACGAGGAGGGCATTTTTGGGTGAGACTCTGTAGCAAAATCTCCTTTCCCCAGATGCCATGTGGACACAGAATATGAATAGTGGGGCTTCACAAACGCTGGAGTCAGTTCTAAAAAAAGACAAGGAGGTCGGGGAGGAGCCCCAGTTGCCAGGATGACGCACGTGCGGTCCTGGGCTAGGTAGCAGAGCGGGTGTGTGACTCCAAAGACAGGAGAATTCAGTGGCAGAAGGATTTCAGGCACAGTGGGGGAGAGGCGAGGGGCAGGAAAAAAAAAATTTAAGCCCAGATCATAGTGTTTTAGAGAGAGAAGAAGCTCCAAGATAATCGTTCTAGCCCAACCCTGCCCCCCCCCCAGCCCCCACCCCCCCCACTGCATAGCTAGGAAAATAAAGGTCCCAAGAGTTGAGGTGACTCGTGGGCACCGCCTGGACACCTGCCATGGCCGGGAGGTGGGGTAGGGGCAGGAATTCTCCGGGAGGCACAACAGTCCAGAGACACTGCCTAGCTTTCCTGAGGACCTGCAGCAGGGAGGAGTGAAGCTCATCCCACACCCGTCTGGGGACGGCTCCTGAAGCTGGCACTCTCCAGGGGCACCTGCTGGTGTAAGAAGACCTTTCAAGGACTGACCTGAGGAGCAGAGGAATCATCCCCGCTCCCTGGGCAGGCTGCACTGACGGTTCCTTTGATTCTCATGTCAGACCTGGGAGATAGCAGGCACTCACTCAACTAAAGGTTGGGGACGATGGTTAAGTCACTTGTTCTACTCCCATAGCTGGGAACAGCCAAGCTAAGACCAGAACCCAGATCTGGCTCGCAATCCAGTGCTCTTTCGGGCACCCTAGGCAGACCCCCAAGGGGTTAGGCTAGGGGAGAGGGTGGCCCCTTGGGAGGGGGACATGGGTCCCAGAAGAGCCTGAGAAATGACCTGAGTGAGGGGAGCCCTGTTCCTGTGTGATGAGAGCATCGCCTTTCCCTTATTTGTTTATCCCGTGGATCTCAAGATGGCCTGCCATGGCAGAGAATCAATTTTGTACTTTTATGGGCTCACCTCTGAACTGATGGAGCATAGGCACTGATGGGGAAAGACTATAGACCCCTCCACCCAAAACCTTGATTTTAATATGAGCGACTTTCCCCCAATTCCTTTCATTATGTCCCAAGGAAATAATACTCATTACCAAAATCAGCAAAATCACAAGACCTTCCCGTTGAGGTTTTGTCCTGAAAGGCACGTGCTCAGAGGTGATTTCTCTGGTCACTCAACAAATGCTTCCTGAGCGCCTTTTATGTGTCAGGCACTGGTGTGAGCACTGGGAATATCCCCGCAGAGGAGACAGACTTCGCGTCCTCATAGAGCTTGCGTTCTGGCAAGTGAGCAGGGCAGTAAGCAAATAATGAAGTGACCTATCATCAGGGCCAATGTCCTTGGGAGCATCCGAGGAACAACAAGAGGGGACAGTGGAACAGAAAAGGCTTTGGATTAATAAGGAGAACCAGGGATGTCTGGCTGGCTCAGTCCGTGGAGCATGAAGCTCTTAATCTCAGGGTTGTGAGTTCAAGCCCCACATTGGGCATGGAGCGTACTTAAAATTTGGGGGAAAAAAAAAAAAAAAGGAGAACCTGCACAGCCCTGCACTCACCTCTTGCTAACCACATATTATTCTTGTCCTATATGTTTCCATATAAATGGAGGATAATGCAATCAGCCCAGCCAAACCCGTAGGGTTGTTAGGATGGTCACATGAGATACTGTCCTGAAGGGACAAGATCTGGATAGAGGACCAGAAAACAGTTATGGATTGGTATTTACCACGTCAGTGGCCCCAAGAAACAAAGATATATGTTTCTTACAGTCATAAAAGCAAGATATATGCCCATAGCTTGCGCACACAGGTCCATAAGACGTAAAAGGAGGTCCACGGCGGCGCTGCTTGCTGGAGGCCGTGGGTGTCCCCCCCCCCGCAGAGCGGGGACAGGGATGGGCAGAATGGGTGGAGCCATACACCTTATGGGAGCCCCGTGACGTGAGGGTCCGCAAAGCAGAGCTCTCAGTGAGAAAACCAAAGCAGGGAACGAGGACACCGCCATCGGGATAAGCTAAGGATAATACACACAAAGACACAGTTTACAAGAACGTGTGCCAAAAAAAAGTACATGGTAAGGACGATGGAATGGTTGTCTGTTGGGGAGAGAAAGGTATGAGGATAAAAGGGAATAAATAAACATGCAAAACAAGTGGCAATGTGTTTCCTATTCTCCACAGTGTCTCAGAATGAACACACACACACGCACAGAGAGAGAGACAGAGACGGAGACAGAGATAGGGACAGAGACAGAGAGAGGAAATCTTGAAATGGAGGTAATTAGTAATTACTGGTTGCAACACTGATAATTCACCATGGTGAAGTAAGCTGTTCTTATCAATGGCAGTGTTTCATGGGGAATACGTTGGGAGTAAAATGCTGCTATTTGTTAGATCAGTGTTTTCTCTCAAAGCCTGTTCTCCATATTCTAGTCCCAAGAGATATTCTGGAAAACAACAACAAAAAAGTTCTGTGGTCAAATAAACCCTGCAGCTAAATGTCTCATTTGGAGATGTTCCAAGCACGTTATTTCGTGAAAGGTTCTGAGAAGTCCCACGATAAAGAGACCTGTGTTCCTTTGACTAACCTAGTGTTTCTACCATTTGACCAGGGGAACGCCCCCTTTTTATTTTCCATGTAACAATTATTATTGTCTGTGGAAATGGTCCAAAGGATGCTCTGTGGGAAACAGCACGTTAGATTGCTGAAGGATGAGAGGCCAGAGACTCCAGATTCCAGGCATATTCTGGGACTCACACCCTCCCATCACCTTCCTAATGTGGCTCCGTGATCCTTAGGGTGCTTTGTTCCTAAGCCACCGGGGGACCCCATGTCTCATCCATAGCTCCCACTGATTGCAGCAGAGATGGAACTGCCTTCCCCTCTGCCATGCTCCCCTCCTCAGGATGGGGGGAAGGACCATTTCATCTCCAGAACTCAAAGCCAGTGTTCAGGGATGAATGTCGACTCATGTCTTCGTCCTTAGAATGGACAAGTTGTTCACTTCTGCCGCTACAGGACGTTTCCTGGATAAAATTCTCCCTCTCATTTAGACCTTACATTTCTGATGAGCCAAGTCACTGTCATTGCTCACCTGGGCCATCAGAAGGATTGTTTGTTTATAAATTCCATCCCCTCCTCCCCTACTAGGACTCTGTGCACCTGCACAACTTCTTCGAGTAACCCACTTCCTTAGCACCATGGCTTCGGGCTGTCTCCTCTCCCCCACTGCCAAGATCGTGCTCTCTATCGCTGCCCCAAAGATCCCATTGGCCTAGCACACCCTCGGCCTGTTCTCTATCCCAGCCCAAACCCCAAAACTTCCTACCAAGCTTATGTGCCTGGGCGCGCTATTCATGGACCACCCACCATCTTTCCTTGATGGGACCAGCTGTGAATGCCATCAGCCTCTCTCCATGAGCGCAACTCGGCGCAGAGGCTGCAAGGACCGGGGGGGACTTCGGTGTACCTCCTCCAGCAAACCGTCACAAAGCCATGATCTTGACCAGTTCCTTGAGGTGGGAAGCCCAGAGAGTGAAGGGCCGGTGCCCAGGAGAGGAGATGTGGCCCCGTGAACGAGAGAGTGGATGTCAACAGGAGTCCCAGACAGTGAGGACTAAATTTATATCAGACACAAAGGCTACAGTGACCTGGCGGGAAGGAGGAAGCTTGGAGTGGCTGAAAGCAGAATTGAAAAGCAAACACATAAATTGTAAAGGGTTTGGCCGAGAGTGAGATAAGACGAGAAGGGGCTCCAGGAGGGGACTACTGGGAATTTATTAAAACGAACTGAATTTATGGTGCAGTTCAAGCATTAGTTGATAACAGGACTAGTCTGGTAAAGAATGTGCTCGCTGGCTTATAGTCAACAGGAAGTTGGGGCAAGATGACAGGGGCCATGCATTCCAATTAGAAATGTGTGGTTCACATTGACCAGTTGGATTCCAGAGCCCAAGGGGAAGTTTACATTTCTCCTGGAGTTCACTCTCAAGGTTGGAAGGCAAGAAGAAATGGCCACATAGCCACGGTCAAAGGCAGTAATAAAGCGTTGTCACAAAGCGTTGTCCAAATGTAAAATGGTGCAGTCCCTACAGAAAACAGTAGGGCAGGGCCTCAAAAAACTAAAAAGAGAATTACCATATGATCCAGCAATGCTACTTCTGGACATGTCCCTAAGAGAATTGGAAGTGAGGTCTCGAAGAGCCGCTTGCACACCCACGTTCATAGCTGCATTGTGCACAACAGCCCGAGGGACCCAGACAGAGAAAGGGATAGACAAAACGTGGTATATACGTATGTACAATAAAATATCATTCAGCCCTAAAAAGAAGGAAATTCTGCCACCTGCCACAACACGGGTGAACCCTGAGCGCATGATGCTCAGTGAAATAAGCCCGTCACAAAAGGACAAATATGGTATGATTCCACTCATCTGAGGCCCCTAGAGCAGTCGAAATCATAAAGCCAGAAAGTAGAATGGTGGCTGCCAGGGGCTGGAGGAAGGGGGGAAGCGGGGAGGTTTTGTTTAATGGGTATAGAGTTTGTTTTTTCTTTTTCTTTCTTTCTTTTTTTTTTTTTTAAAGATTTCATTTATTTATTTGAGAGAGAGAGAATGAGAGACAGAGAGCATGAGAAGGAGGAAGGTCAGAGGGAGAAGCAGACTCCCTGCCGAGCAGGGAGCCCGATGCGGGACTCGATCCAGGGACTCCAGGATCATGACCTGAGCCGAAGGCAGTTGCTTAACCAACTGAGCCACCCAGGCACCCTATAGAGTTTGTTTTTTCAAGATGAGAAGAGTTCTGGAGATGGGTGGTGGTGACAGTTGCACAACAGTCTGAAAGTACTTAGTGCTACTGACCGGTACACCTAAAAAGGATTAGGATGGTAAATTTCATGTTGTATTTTACCACACACAAAAAAAGCCCTCCAGCCAAATGTCCTTCATGCATGCCGTGTTCAACACCTGGATCTGACCAGGAATCAGGGCACCCATTGATCCCATAGCCATGGGATTTGGAGGCATGAAAGCCCGTTCCACCTACTTCGATGAAATCTTTATTCTGTGGGTGTCTGTTGTGGGAGTCTCCGACATTGAAGCCCGTTGCTCATTAACGAGTATGGATTTGGGGGGAGGGCAGAACTCAGGATGTTAAGTGTCCATTCAGGAGATAGCATCCTAGTGGGATCCCAGGCTAAAGAGGACAAAGAACTGGGATGGTCTGAGGGACATCTAAGACTTTGGGGAGGCAGATAAGAATCTTTAGGCTGGAGTCTTCTAGAAGGATCCAGTGGCCATGTCAGTCATAAGGCACAAGCCATAGTCTGGCAGTGAATCTGAGAAGAGAACTTAGAGAGTTACAGACACCCTTCAAAGGACGGTGGAAGGTCCACTCAACAATGGCCTCTCTGTGGTTAATATGCAATGGAGAAGCTGGAGGGGGATGACCCCCACGGGACCTGGATTTCCTTCCCCAGGGGTCCTGTTGGGAAGGGCAGTAGTCTTGATCAATACCTAGATGCCCACTTCCCCTGTAGCCTGAGTAGTGTCAGGAGGTGCTGGTGGGTGTTGGAACACAAAAGACCACACTCATCACATCCACCTACCGCATGGTGATGGGCCATCCACCGGCCAAAGACCCAGGCCAAAGGCTGTAAGTTCCTCTTTAAATAGGGGCAAAGATAGCATCATTTGCTAACAGTGCCTCCTTGGTGGTTAATGTGGGGAGCCTGGAAAGCATGTCAGAGAGTCAGGCCTTTGTCAGTAGGCCAATACACTGCGAGCCTCACTCGGAGGGGAAAATTTCATATAGTAGTTTGCGAAATTCTTACAATTTGGGGTGTGATGGGGGAGAAGTTGTGAGAAGCATGGTCTTGAGATGCAAACAATAATCAAGCAACTTATTTTAGTAATTAAGTTGCTATGATCTGCCCCAGGCACGCAGGCATCATAAAACCTGGCAGCCCCTTGCTAGGTTCGTGTGCGCAGCGGTGGAAGTATCACACTTAAGACTGGCCAGGAATAATTGCAGTGCATAGGAAATGACCCAAACTCTAAAAGATTTAGGGGTCCTGAGGAAGAAAGGAGAATATGGCCCATTTTGTTTTATTTGCTTAATAAAGATTTTATTTATTTATCTAGAGAGAGGGAGAGTGCATGAGTGCGTGTGAGAGGGGAGGGGCAGAGGGAGAGATCTTCAAGCAGAACCCCGCCCCCCAACCATGCTGAGAGCTGAGGCTGAGCGTGGAGCCTGACACAGGGCTTGATCCCACCATCCATGAGATCATGACCTGAGCCGAAACCAAGAGTCAACCGCCTAACTGACCGTGCCACCCAGGCGCCCCTATATGGTCCATTTTATTAAAAAGATTTTATTTATTTATATGAGAGAGAGAGAGCACAAGCAGGGGGAGGGGCAGAGGCAGAGGAAGCAGACACCCTGCTGAGCAGGGAGTCCAATGCGGGGCTCGATCCCGGGACTCCGGGACCATGACCTGAGCCGAAGGCAGACGCTTAACGGACTGAGCCACCCAGGCGCCCCTATATGGTCCATTTTAAAGATAAAATTTGGTAATTCAAAACTTAGTAGAATTTCAAATGTGTGTGATGATACATGATTTTTTTTGTTTGAAAGTTTATACTATATACATAGAGTTAATTCAGTGTAGACATTTAGATGCCTCTGACTTCTGCCCTATGTGAGTAACAAGATTTAAATCTGTTTGCTTTTTTTTTTTTAATCATTCAAGGGTTCCAGGAACTTGAAAAAAGTTTCTCTGCTCCCAAAATCAGGATAAAGAGGAACTTTACACTCTGCGTGAATTGGGAATTAGTTGCTCCTTTGAATTTAGTAATGACTTATTTTACATCATGAAATCAAAGATGGTGTGTCAGTCTTCTTTTGGGACAGAATAGGGATGCTATTTGCATTCTCATTAATTAGGGTTGAGAGCCATAAGAATTGGGTAAGCGTGTGCAATTTTTGAGAGTATCTGTGCAAAAGAATTCTCGACAGAAGATGTCTGCTAATGCCATGTGTTATCTGGACCTGCTTCCAGATGGGAGAATGCCTTGGCAAATGCCACAGTGATTCATGACTAGGTTACATAATTCTATTTTGCATTTTGGGTTGAACAACTTGGATTTGTTGCAGGTACAATTCAATTAAATATGGAATTTATTATTTGAAAATATTAGCTGGAAATAGAGCTTTTATGCAATCTTAATTTGAGATATTCTATCGTTTGGGGGCACACTGGTGCACGGCTGTCGCCTGGAGGATAAAGAAGTTATCGATGCCTTACGCAGTTTTCACTGATGGAGGATGAGCTCCCTTCCACCTTGAACCTGCTATACTGGTAGATTTGGGGAACACACAATGAGGAGTGAAAAACTGAAAAACTGAGGCTGACTTCCCTGCGTCTGAGCCCTCCACTCGTCCCGGCCAAGTGCTCATCCCCCACCTGCAGTCCCAGCCTGTCCCCAGAAGTAGAACAACCCCCAATGTCCCGTCCTCAGCCTTGATCTGCTCCAGCCAGGATGGATCTCTTGTCCCCAGCCAAGAGCAGGGACTGGGTCTGGTTTCTGCTTCCTGGGTCCCAGTCTGAGGACTCAGTGCCTGTGAGGGATTTGTCCCCAGGCCTCTCCCCCTGACGCCCTGCTTGTCCTCCTCCCAGAAGCCCATCTCAGGGCCTGGAACCCCCTGTTGTTGGCCCCTAACATCCACTGACAGGCCTTCCTGATTCCTGCTTTTCTGGATGCCTGAATCTTGTCCAGCCGACCTTCTCCGTGGGCAGCCTTCTCCTGGACTATTCACAATGGCCAGTGTTTGCTGGAATGGAGAGCTGCCAATTGCTTACCCTTTAAACACTGTGCTTCGCTCATCGGCTGGAACCCGCTCCGTAGGCACCCCAGCCTGGTCAGTTTTCCATACCCGGCCACCCCAGTGAATGGGGCTCCTTCCAGTTTCTAGGCCATTCCCTCTCCTGCTCCATCCCCTGGAAGTAAGCAATGATGGCCATACCTCACTGAGACAGGGTGTTCCCATGAATTACTTAGATATTGACCCTCAATGCAAAAATCGTACCGACAGATGTTTTAAATTGCCAACCCATATATTTTGTTAATGCTTTTTCGCTTGAAAGATTCTGGTTTAAGGCTGGGAAATAATTGTCATAATGCCTGAACTTGTGATTTTAAAGAAGCAGGAGCAAGGTGTTCTTAGGCAGCGAGTGCTGGTTCTGCCATGAGATGCAGGAGCCCCACCTCCGGAGGGATGGGTTCAGCTTATATTCGGTTTTAGCTGCCGATTTTGCCCAGGGATCTCTCAGAGTCTTAAACCACCATAAAAACAGGGGCTTATACAAATTTTCTAGTGCAGACTGTTGGGGTTGAGCCATCGGTTTGCAGCCACCTCATTTAGAGCTGGCAAGAGTTTCAGGTATCATCTGGCCCTTTGCTTTTCAAATTGCTCATCTTGACTTACTAGTGGTTATGAAACCAACTTAATATGTCGTGACCAGCTTGTATTTGCTGTTTTTTTTTTTTTCTCCCCCGGGAAATAATAGAGTTAGAATAGGTCGATGTGGATCTTACAGTAAATAAGATATTCTTTTGTAAGACTTTTATTTCAAGTGGGTGTGTGTCCTGGATCACCATGTAAAATACATTATTCACCGAGGCTCATAATTCAAGCGTCGAAGTCACTGATAGAGTCCACATCCCTCATTTTATTTTGAGAAATCTGGGGCTTCGAGAGGGGAAGATATTGGCTTAAATCCATCAAGCTCTCAAGGGGCAGATAGGAGAGTTGGAGCGGGAATGTGAACCCCAGTTTCCTATTGTAAGTTGGCATGCTCTGTTTGATGTTTTTCTACCCAAGGAAGAGGAATTCATATATGCTCTCGATCTTTAGGAGTGTGGGTCCCAAAGACCTGGACAGTAGGAGTCCCTCAAGTAGGCAGCAACCACCACCTATAGGCTGTCATAGAATGAGAACAGGGGAAAGGAAGTGGTGAGAAATGATGGGTAAAAGAAGAGATTCGAAGTCCAGAAAAAATATGGGTAAACATCAGGAGGGTCTTTGGATAAAGACTAGGAAAAAAGGGTGATTTTTAAACCATAAGGAAGAATGGAAGCCTTGTAGTAACTCAGGTAACAAGAGACTGTGATAGGAATAGGAGAGGTGAAGGGTCTATGCAAGGCTCATTCAAGAGAATTGGGACGCTAATAGAATTCTTCCTGTCCTTTTTGGTCTAGATTGCCCATTTATCCTAGGACAACTGTTCCTTTGATAATTCTACCTATTGGGCTACATGTTTCAATGGGTGATAATTATCATGTATTTTCCTGCTGACAACTTTCTTCCTACTCTTAAAGGACTCCTAGAAAAAAATCAGCCAATTATATTTGTTTTTATAAAAAAAATGCACCTCCCCTAAAATGCAATACCAGCATAATTAATCACTCATTTAAAAATGTGCCCTTGCAAGCTGAGTGTTAGCGATTGATCTCTTTTGACCAGCGAGAATATGGATATTTAACTCACTGAATGATTCTCAATAATTATGGATACAGACCACCAGGTCTCATATTAATTTTGGTTTCAGACTCATATCACTTGAAAATGGTGATTCTAAGCTTTGTTTTCCACACTTTCATGAAAGACTCAACTTTTACCAAGTTAGGAGACCCAAACATGTGATATGAGTCTGAAACCACCCCCCCCGCCACCGGTCTGGCCTCATGGCCAGAGATGTTAAAATAATTTAGGATTTCTGTAGTTCATTCCATAGTTTCAGGGATATCGTGTCTTCTCTGAGGTCAGAGTAGTTTTCATTTTCATTAATTGCTCTTCAAACTGAGTCACATTTTCAGGTCACACAACACTTAGTAAAGGACTCCCATTCCAAGGCATGCACCCCGGACCAGCCGCAGGAACTCACACGTTTGACTCCTAAGCACCAGCATCTGTACAGCTTTGCTGCAATGGTGGCCTCATTCCCACCTAAGAGTTCTGCCTTCCTCCAGCATCTACGCTTCTCTTGAGCTCAGTCCAGTTTCAAAAGGAGAATCCTCTCCCCCTATCAGTCGCCCAGGCGTGAGTCTGCATGCTTGTATTTTCCTGAACAAAGCAGCGGCAGTTTTCAGCCCGCCCCATCCTCGGCCACGTTTTCAAGTCCAGTGTGTTCAAGGGTCTTGTGTCTTCTTAGAGAACAGCAGGGGGCACAGGGCTGCAGCGAGCTGAGCCCTTCAGAGCCCGAGAGTTCCCAGAGTTCGGGATCCATGCAGGTAGGCCCGCAAAAGTCCCGCACGTTGATGACATAGCCATCCGACTGCATTAAAGCAAACCATCTCGGTGTGGTCCTGCAGCCGCACCTGCCCAGCACGTGAGCGCTCACGGGAGAAGGTTCCATACCATACTCTCTTCCCAAGCGCACACTCTCCTAATGGACGGCGCAGTGGAATCTGAGCTTAAAAACACAGTGAAATGACCTTACTGTTTTCATTGCTTTTCCACATGCCTCCCAGAGTTCTCAGCTTCCTCACTGCCTGGTGACAAGGTGCTATTAGTTCATGTGTGCTAGCTAATTAAATAAAAATGGTGCTAAAAACCTCCAAGTCGGAGGCAGATGAGACACCTCCACCTCCTGTGGGCATGAACCTTGTGTCTAAGTGCCAGATCTTTTATACCAAAGCCTCATTTGTTTGCTAAATTGATTTTTTTGTTGTTGTTTCCAGTTCAGGGACTCAAGGTTCCCTGAGAGATTGCTTCAGATTCTGAGGCTTGCAAAGATGTTCTGGGAACATTCTACTGCAGCTAGGTACCAGAAGGTACTACATGCATGATATCCAAACGAGGTTATTTGGTGCAGCCCTGGCATGTGATTAGGCAGGGGAATGGCACACAGAAGTCAGAAATACATATGGGAGCTAATAAATGATAACAATGGCGTTCATTTCAGTTGGAAAAGGATGAATTTCCAGATGGAACACCACCATCTGAAAAAAATAAGAGTGAATGCCTCCTCCTATCCTTACTCTCAAATAAATTCTCGATGTATTAAATATCTAAATTTTTTAGATGAAACAAAAAACACCAGAAAAATGAAAGGTAAAAAAATGTATCTTTTTGAGTAAGATCCAAAATGTAGAGACCATTAAAATTGATTAAATTCAACAATAAAAAAACCAAATGTTTTCTGATTGGAAAAAATACACAATAAACGAAGTTAAACAATATATAGGAGAAAATATTTGCAATGTATATTAGATGTAAAGGGCTATTTTCATTAATATATGAAGAGCTTCTACAACTAAACTGGGAAAAGATCACTAATCCAATAGAATAAGAAAACAAAATGCAATGGATTTTAAACATATGAAAAGATATCCAAGCTTGCTCATAATTAGAAAAGTGCAAATCAAAACTACCATCAAGTGGTAAAGACTTAAAATCATGACCACCACATTTTAATGGCAATCACATGAGAGAAGCAGGTACTCTCATATACTTATTTATGAGAATGTATGTTGATATAAGTCCTAGACAGAGCCATTTAACATAAAGTAAAAAACGTAGATAATCTTTGACCTAATAATTTGTTTTAGGAATTTATCCTACAGACATACTAACATAAGACAGCAATGATATATATACAAGCATATTCACTGCAGTATTATTTATAAGAGCAAAAGGTGTTCATCAATTGAGAACTTATTTTTAGAACTAGGATACATCCATACAATGGAATCCTTAAAAAAATAGAATAGCATTTAACAAGAATGAATGTACTGAAATGGGACAATTTCACAAATATCATTAATGAACAAAGCAAGATAAAGAAGAGCATCTATCATATATTATCCATCTGAGTATTAAAAAGTTGATAACAGAGGTTGCTTCTGGAAAAGAGTGGCTAAAGGTCCAAGAAGGGAGTCACTTTTACTTTTTGCTGAATATTTATTTGTACTTTATGAATTATATACAATGTGCATGCTTACCTACTTACAACTTACTGTTCTAATGAGGGTATATGAGATCACTGAACAAATCTGGCTTGATAGAGGGATACAGGAATGAGGGGGCCACTAATCAAATGGAGGGGCAGAGAATGATGGAGGCTGAGAAGCATGAGAATCAAATTCAACAAGAGGGAGCGAAGTTTATACTAGAAATCAAGGTCAAAGTGGTGTGAGAGCAAGAAGAGATGGGGATGGGGCTAAATAAAAGAACAGCTATAGAACTATCACTTAAAAGACAGACAAGAGAAAGGTAAAGAAGCTTTAGATGGGAGCCTTTAGGAGTCACAAATGAGCTGAACTTAGGTGCCATAAGTATTTATAAGTAATTAATAGTAATAGTATAATAAAGGCTTGTCAACCACTGGATTATAAAGTCAATTACAAATTGGAAGGGAAAATAATATCCATCCTGTTTATATCCAGTCACAAATGTCTGATGATTATGTTGATGCTGTTCTTTTAGGGTTTAGGAAGGAATATAAATCCAACTTGGGGCTCCTGCTCAGACTGAAGGAGCTAACCAGTCATTATTAATTGACTGCAGGTTGTCTAAAGCCGTAAAGCTTCGCTTTCTTCCTATTATGTTGTCAGGGGTACTACTGTGCAATTCAAAAGAGTTCAAATCAAGTATTGTGAATAAAAACTGGATAGGTATGCATGCCAGTCCATCTGCTTTACATTCAAGTTCAGAGAAGGCAGAGACAACATGTGTAGTTTTATCTGCACAGCGCGTGGCAAAGCAGGCTACATAATTAGATACTTGGTAAAGACATTTTGTTCTCGGTGGTGGTGGCGGTGGTGGCAGTGACAATAAACAGTGATTGTCAACCCTTCTTGGCAGAAAGCTTCTCTAGCAGTATCTTCCCCATAGCAGTGAGTGGGAGGGAAAATGGATAAGGAGCCGATCTCTAGTTTGGGGACCCAAACTCTGACTGGGTTGCTATGATAACAACCAGATAATAAGCATCATGATCCCCATATTTGGCTTTCAGGTCCAGAGCAGCATGCTTCTCCCAACATGGAATACTGTCCTGCCACCTAACGATACAGTGCATCTCTATATGGCATCAACAGTGTGGGGCTTCCCTTGTCAAATGGTGAATCAGTCTATCATTTTAATTTTTAAGAGGACCATCTGGTCTTGATAATATTTTCTAAAAAAAATAAAAGTAGTCAGGGGCGCCTGGGTGGCTCCGTCCATTAAGCGTCTGCCTTCGGCTCAGGTCATGATACTACGGTCCTGGGATCAAACCCCAAGTCGGGCTCCTTGCTCAGTGGGGAGCCTGCTTCTCTCTCTCCCTCTGCCACTCCTCCTGCTCATGTGTGCACGCTCGCTCTCTCAAATAAATAAATAAATAAATAAATAAATAAATAAATAAATAAATAAAATATTTTAAAAAATAAATAAAAATAGTCTAAAAATTAAATAACTCAAACTGAATCATTGTGTAAAGGAAGGGTCTTTTATTGAAAGTAGTTCATCCTTGACATTCCCAACCAGTGAAGACATTTTGGTAAAATTTAAGGAGTAACAAGATAATTTTTAGGGCTAGAAGCTAGCTCATCACTTTCATTTTAAAAGGTGAGCACACTGAGTCTCATCAAGATTACAGAGCTCAGTCAGGACTTTGCCCCACCACCGTCTTGCCTCCAAATCCAGGAATGGACATGTTTAAAAAGAAGTCAGCATTTTATGGCTCATCTTTTTTTCTAAAGCAGAAAAAGGTTGACAGTTTTGTATGAAGAAATTATGCCATCACCTTTCTTTTTTCCCCTTTTCACCAGAGGTGGGAACAAAGAGTGGAGATGATACTGCAATTTCTATCTCTACAACCTCATTTGAAATCATTCTCTTTGATTTACGTTTTCTTGAAATGAAATGGATAAACGGTGTTAACTTAGTTAAAGTTGGGGGTGGGTAGTTTATTAGACATCCTGTCGTCAAGAAAACTAATTCTCCCTTCCTCCCTCTCTCTCTTTGTCCCCCACCTCTCACACACGCATGCACACCACACCACCCACCAGTTAATACAGTGCCCTTTAAACTCTTCATCTGACATTTTAAAATTATTTTAAAATACTCAAGTGTTCTACTCTGAAAAATCTGTACAAGAAGTACTCCAGGGAATGGATTCCTAGAATTCAAACTTAGAGAGGCCTTTTCCTAATTCTAGGGAAGCTACTGTCATTCTGAGTCAGTGCGATGTCTCAGTAATATATGGGACAGCCTCCAAGGTCAGTGTCAAGTCAACCACAGAATGAGGCTATTGGAAAGAGAGAACTGGAATGAGAACTTTTTAAAAAGCAATAGAGCAGCCCAAGAGTAGGAGAAAGGTAAATGGGTCAATCCCTTGAGGCTTTATTAAGTAACTATCATACTTAAAGCAAGAAGCTATGCACATTAAAAAAAAAAAAAAGGAAGTTAAGACCAAGCTAAAAGATATCTTAGAGAATTAGGTAGAGTTGCTTATTATTGAAAGATGTGTACCACCTCCCTGCCCTTCCATCAGAGGAACACACCTCCCTGCCCCATCGATGTCAGTGACTTGCTTTGGTCTCACTGAGGGCAGATGTGCTTCCTGACCTGATTCTGAGTTTGGCCATATAACTTGGTTTGGCCAATAGGATGTTAGCAGACATGATGCAGCAGAAACTTAAGATGTTCTTGTGCTATTAGGCTTGCTCTCTTGAACATTTGCCTTCACCTTGAGAAGAGCCTTCCCTGGTTTGCTTGCTATTCCAAGAAGGATGAGAGATAAGTGGAGCAGAGCTGCCCCAGTTGAGCCTGTCCTAAATGACCTACGTGCCCAGAGGACCAACAGATGCACCAGAAAGCCCAGCTGAGTTGAGCCAAGGGTAGCTTAGATTAGTTGATTCCAGCCACCCCTTAGACATGTGATAAATAATAATTTGTTGTTTAAGTCCCTGCAATTTAGATTGGTTTGTTATGCAGCGATAACAAACTAATTCAGAGAGCATCTAGTATGACAATTTATTACTTTTGCAGGATCATATAGCAAACTAAAAAGCAGTGAGAACAACTTGGCCAAAACTATGGGTCTCCCAGGTAGGGCCATTTCCACAGAGTACAAGTCAGTCTTTTGAAAATCATCACTGGGAGAATAAGCGTCATGGATCCTATGGACAGAAGGGTTCACAAACCATGGGACCCCATTAGCATGTACGTTAGGAACACAACAGAAGTTTACTGCACCTAAAACAGTGATCACAGACCTGGAGGTCTGGAGAAGAGCTGCTAAAAATCACCGCATGGCTGAGGAGGAATGATACGAGAACAGACTAAAACGATTAGGACTCCAATGTGGAAAGATGCATGTTGAGAACCAATATGACTCAAGTCTGTCAAATCTTGAATAGAATAAATGGTCTTAACATATGTTTGTTCACCAGATTCTGGAATTTTATTTATTTATTTTTTTTAAAAGAAGGTGCATTCTCTGAGGCATAAAAAGGGAAAATTCAAGAAAAAAAGGGGGCTCTAGTACTTTATATGGCTGAGAACTAGGGTGACCAGATGTCCCAATATATCCAGGACAGTCATTGTGTCCACTGTTGCCTGGGGTAATTATTAATAGCATCCCCTTTCACGTTCAACACAGTGTATTGTATTGGATGGTAGATTATATGGTCATACAGCTGACAGCATGTTTTCCCACAGAGTTGAACAAAACGGGTCCAAGTAAGGTTTCGGTAAGTTCATAAGAAAAGACAACTCATGGGTTCTCAAGGCAAACTAGACTGAGGCATGGAGGGCCACTGTATCCAATTGCAGCAGTAGAGCAAGATGGTCAAGGCACCCGGGGTCTGACCTAACTGGTCAGGGTCTTAAAGGCTGGGAAGTGGTGTTCTTTCAGCCTAGCATGGGGCCCCCTTGGGCAACCCTCGGGCCACCTCCACTCCTCCAGGAGCCTTATCTGTACAGCTAGGCCCTTTCTTTGTGGATCCTTAAAAGACCTAAACACATGCAACATCCCCATTCTGGTTATTACTTCCTTATCAGAACATGCAGAAATCAAGATAAATGGTAGAAAAGTGGACTTTTCTCTTACCCACACAGAGGTCCATATAGCTTTCTGAGCTCCATTTGGCTTTCCCAGAAACCCTGCGGAAAACATAGGACTATCATAAGAATAAGATTAAACAAAATTTCAAGTATTCAAATTTATTCAGGAAAAAGTCTGGAACCGTGAGAACACAATTACATAAACAATAAAAAGAATTCAAGTTCTATTGCTTTCAAGTACTTTGAAGTATTAGAATAAACAAGTAGCTTTAAAAAATATATTGCCAAGGAAAAATCTTAGTCAACTCTGCTTTAATGGATGGAAAGAGATCATCTGTACTTAAAGTATTTGTGTGTAATTGCTGCTAAAATATTTGAAAACGGTTTGCTTTCTCAACTATGTTAACATTCCCCTCGGCAATTTGGTTTATATTATTATTAATTTTGGCAAAGCCTCTTTTGACAGCCACTCTATATGTAAACGCTTGCAAATTCTGAATTATCATGATCCAACTGAAATTTTTAACTAAAATCAATGTAGTCAAAACATAAGAACCTTAGAGTAACTTTATATAGGACAAAACATTAGACATTTTGTCGTGGGAAACGAGTATACCTGGAGACAGCTGTGGGGTAGAGGGGTCAGAAAAGGCCACACCATTGTACTATAGGGTTGGGGTAATGTAGGGGGATGGAGTGTGTGTGCAAATATAGATGGAGGAACTATAGGGGTGAAGGGCTGGAAACTGCTAGATCCCTGTGTTGTGGGAGTGCACTATACAGGAGAGACATCTGAGGGGTGGGGGAGAGGAAAGAATTGGTGGGGATAGAAGAGGTGGATGTCCTTAATGGAAATACATCCCATTCTGATTACATCTACTTTCACAATCTAAGCTTGCCATACATCAAGGAAAGCTTCTATGAATATAAAAATAGTTGCTGAAATTACTATGTTCTAGAAGGAACTTGGCAAGGTTTGTACATACAAGGATGACGAGCTGAAAAGGAGCATATGTGGAAATTAACCAGAGGCAGGAGCACAGTGTTCTCTTCATATTGACAGTTCTACTATTTTTCCTCAAAATGTTAATACTAAATTACTCAACTGAATACAACTGATCATTCCCCCCTCCCCCAGAAATATATGAAATCTATTTACTTTGAATTTCCTATCCAGCATGTTCTCTTTTGACACTTAGAAATTTCTTCACACTTGCTTCAAGGACTCACCGGAAGCCTTAATGAGATCGCTGTTTGAGGGTTTAGTATTGTGAATGCGCCACCCCCAAGACAGAGGTGAGGAGAAGGTATTTAAAACACTAGGAAGAGAGCAACAACAATAAAGAGGAAAAAGAGTGTTGGACAGAGAAAAGAGACAGAAAGGAAGAGAAAAGAAACTGAGGAAGAGGGAAAAGGATAGAAGTAGCTAAAGTTGTTATCTGTGTCATGCTGAGGGCCAGCCTTTCTGAGGCTGGGGGTGGGGAAATCCTAGAGAGATGCTGAACAGATATGACCAGGATTGGCCCAGTTAGCCCTGCATGTCTCTGTTTAGCTCAGCGGTTCTTCACACACAGGATCTGTCGGCTCCTGATGAAGGGTCTGGTGGCAGCACCACCATGAGTTCGCAGATTAAACCATCTGGCTTCTGAGAAAACCCAATGAAGGGAAAAAAAATACTCATAGAAGATAGTGTCCTGGGCTTCTATCTACAAATGCCTGCAGGACCTTTCCACTTGCATGTCACTCCGGCCAATCAAAGGTATCTCTCTGGACCAGCTGCCCTCCAGACCTTCTATTTCTGTCAACTCATGGCCATTCTCCCTGTGAACCTGGCTCAACACTTAGAGGTGCTTTGGCTCATTTGCCTTGAATTCTCTACTACGAATTAGTCCCAGGATTTACTCACTTTGCCCCCAATGTCCTTCTCTTTTCACCCTCACCATCTGGGCCAAGTCCTCACCATGTCACCTAGACTTCTTAAACTAAATCTCCCCTGAAGAGTGATCATCCACTTCAGGGTCCCTCTCCCACTCCAAAGTGATAGTACCCTGACCTTTCTAGACTGCCAACCATCTAGCCTGTCACTCTCTCACATAGTTGCTTCCCCTAGTTCCCCCATCTTTGGCTTCTAGTCAATCCAGGCTGCTACTCAAGCTTGCCCTAATTCTCATTTAAGTGCAGTCACACACATTGTTGCTCCCCACCTGGTTTGTGTTCTTGCCCTTGTGTTTATTGCTTCTGCCGGACCTCCTTCTCCAGGAAGTCCTCTAGGGTGATTCTAGCCCTGATAAATCTCCCTCTCCTCTGAAGGACACAACAGCTACCATCTCTCTCGCCTAATTTGCACTAGGGTACATCCCATCTGGTGCTGAACACCGTGATTTCGTGTGCACACTTGAGGGTATAAGTAGCTTCTACTTCTTCCACATCCCAGGGCCTGGCATGTTTAGATACTCAGTCAGTGGGTTTTGGGGTGAATGGATGAATGAATGGATGATAGGACTCAACACATGTTGATGAGTGATAAGCAATGGATCGTTGTCATCACGTGATAATTCATTCAAGGAGGGGAAGGCTCATCACACAGCTCCTTCACATATAGACCGCCCCAGTGTGGGTGACCTAGATGGAAGCAGTGCTTCACGGGTACAGCTGCCCTGGGCTCAGCATATCTTATGCTGGAAGATGATGGAAGACTGCCCTTACCTGGCGGAAGAATGTCAAGTTTCCAATAAAAGGAGAAGGCTTGGGATGTCTGATGCCCAGCTTCTCCAGTCTTGAAAACGCTGATGTGGAGTACCTGAGGGGAAAAGCAAATCTTAAAAATCAAGAAACTGAAGTTTTCATTCATACATTGGCCCTATTAGGAAACAGAATTACTGAGTTCTCCTCAAGGAAGGATGGGAGGAGTGGTTTCCGGTTGACAGTGTCTAAGGACAGAAGAGATCAAAGCGTAGAGATGAGTGAGTGGAATGGACCCCAGGAAATTCCTCCTGATCCCGTGATGGGCTGGAGATGGAGGAATCCTAAAATCTCACAGGTGGAAGACATCTTGGCGATGCTGTCTTCTAAATGCTCCTTCCCCACCTAAAATTTCCATCAATACATTGTTTTTAAAAATGTACCTCTCCCCAGTTCAATTCCTTTGCTTCTACATCGACCATGAACAATTATCAGAAGGCAAGGCAAAAAAAAGTCACAATGGCAAAAATGAGTTCCCTGTGCAAATTTGTGTGTTTTGCTGGTCAAAACTGACCCCTGCACATAATTTGTCCCTCACCACATTCCATGGCCTAATAGAGAAACACAAAAATAGAGAGGGAGAGAACACACCATGGAGACAAGACCTCATCGCCAACCGCTTATAACCTCTTCGTGTCTTTGTTTTCATGGCCTGAAACCATATGGGAAGCATATTTTCTTAACCAAAAATCAGGAAACGTGGCCCGACAGATTTTGGTGCCACTTTCCAGGAGAAAGCAGCAGTCTGAGAAGTGCAGCATAGCTGTCAAAACATTGGAATTACTAGGATATTTCACCAGTTTATGGGAACAGAGGGATAACACAGTTAAAGTCAGAACTGGCTTAGAAAAACCTGGACATATGGCTGTAATCCCTAATCAGCCAGCCAATTAGGTCAAAAGTTCAGTCAGTTCAGAAAAATTAATGAGTCAAACTGGGTGTTTAGCATCATGCAGAGATCAGCCAAATCTCAATTTAGGAGCAAGGAAAAATATAGAGCATATCATTACAGCCAAGCTTCCTAGGAGCATTAGAATTTAGATGAACAAAATGCTGCTCTAAAAATCACTCATCATTAGAAAGATGGAGTGTTCACTATAGTCTTTGACCTTCCCCTTTTCAACCTGTAGTCCAATAAGGAGCACTTAAGTACTTTTCATCAAATGTTCAAATATTCAGGGAAAGGACAATCCGACCAAAATGTTGGTTTGCCTTATTCTGAGCAATGGGTCTATTTTTAAAGTAGTCACAAGGGAGAACCAAGAATGGGAAGGAGGTTTCCACCATCTGGCTGCTTTATTGGGTTTGAATGAATTCCCAGGACGTCACACGTAAGTCCACGTTCAAGTGTGATTACAAACTGCACTCAGGAGCCACAATTACACAGATTCGTCGTGCCAACACTCTTCTTCATTAGCATGTGTACCAAAGGTCAACAGCATAGTATGTATGAGTTACTCGTACAAGTAGACTATGATATTTTAAATAACTCCCCTCACACCCTGGAGGGAAAACCAAAGAAGACTTACCAGTCCACTTAAGACTTGCCTCAAGATCCTTGAATCTGGTTTCTAGGTTCATTTCTCCATCAGTTTTTGAGAATTATTTTCTAAATGTGATCTCTAATGGATGGAAGGATATATGTAGATCTTGGGCCATATAATTACATCTTAATTTTATAATTAGATGTCTTGATTGTCTAATTAAAGGACAAGAAGTCTGTACCTAATTACATGTGCTAATTATTATGCAAGTCCATGCCCTAATTATGTAACTCCACTTACAAAAACACTTGCTTGTGTGTCTCTGCACAAAATTTAGACATTTTCAAACATATGGCATCAGCGGAGAATGTTCTGGACACAACCATAAACTTCATTTTGCAACCCATACTCAAGTATAGAACTTGAGCATCTTCAGCTGGGAATTGGCCAAAAGTTGCCATCAGTAACCAGAGTCCTTGCACCAAAATCAGCAGGGGGAAAGATCACTGCCACCAGACTTGCGGGTAAAACTGCAAAGTGGGTTCCATTTGTCTTGCTCCCACTTCCTTCTCTGCACCCTTGTTTCATACTCCCTGGTTCCAGTGTTCCCACACTGCCCTCTCTCTGTCTCGAAAAGGCTCTTTGGACAACCCATGGACACCAGGTATTATGGGTTGAATCGTGTCACCCCCAAAAAGATCAACTGAAGTTCTAACCCCTAGCACCACAGAATATGATCTTATTTAGAGACAGGGTGGTTGCTAGTGTGATTAGTTAAAATGAGATCGGGACACCTGGGTGGTTTACTCGGTTAAGCGGCTGCCTTCGGCTCAGGTCATGATACCGGGGTCCTGGGATTGAGTCCCGCATTGGGCTCCTTGCTCAGCGGGGAGCTTACTTCTCCCTCTGCCTCTGCCGCTCCCCCTGCTTGTGCACATTCTCTCTCTCTGGCAAATAAATAAATAAAATCTTTAAAAAAAAGATGAGGTTGGGCGCCTGGATGGCTCAGTTGGTTAAGCGACTGCCTTCGGCTCAGGTCATGATCCTGGAGTCCCGGGATCGAGTCCCGCATCGGGCTCCCTGCTCGGCGGGGAGTCTGCTTCTCCCTCTGACCCTCCTCCCTCTCATGCTCTCTGTCTCTCATTCTCTCTGTCTCAAATAAATAAATAAAATCTTTAAAAAAAAATTAAAAAAAAAAAGATGAGGTCATACTCAAGTACAGTGGATCCCTAATCCTTATGACTGGTGTCCTCATAAAAGGATGGCCACATGAAGACATGGAGACACAGGGGAAATTCCATGTGACAGCAAAGGCAGAGACTGGAGTTACACAGCTGCAAGCCAGGGAACACCAAAGATGGTGAGCAAACCCCAGAAGCTAAAAAGAAGCCAGGAAGGATTCTCCCCTACAGGTTTCAAAGGGAGCACAGCCCTGCAATAAGCATAATTTCAGACTTCTAGCTTCCAGAACTGTGAGACAACACATTTCTGGTGTTTTAAACCCAGTTTGTGGTACTTTGTTATGGCAGCCCCTAGGAAACTGGCACACCAAGAATACCCATGAATGAGTTTAGAGAGTCAATGAAAAAAGATTTTTAAAAAAATTTCCTCCTGCTACTCTAAAAATTATCATTGCAGAGAAAATTTCTTTTTTATGTCAAATTGTGCCATTAAGTCCTGTGCCATCAAAAAGGTGCAGATGGCCTGGGATGCTACTATAGAAAGCAGGTGATATGCAACCCTCATGAAGGGTTGCATATTGTGATATTTTGAACAGCTTCTCTTTGATGGGAATTAATGCAGATATCCCTTAATTATGATTATGAACATCTATCATTGTTTACATTAAGGATGCTTACGTTGGAAAATGACATCAGAAAGTGTACGTAGTAGCTTCAGATAGCATCCTTCGGTTTCATTTCACAACTCAAGCCATTGTTTCTTGCTACAGCAGACACATTCCTGTAACGCCAGTGATGTGCCTTATAATGCAAATTAAATTGAACCATATGGATCATTTTCAAAGTAAGATTCAATTTTTAAAGCCTAGAAATTCCCCAATATTTCATTTTCCCCAAGACAAAGCCCTTTCTTGATGGATTCAACAAAAGTGATCAGCCTGTTAGTTAGCCAAAGAAGCCACTTGTGATAAATTGGGGGATATTTTGATGAATCATTCATTAAAGAGATAGTCAAGTTGATTGAGGTTTGGAGCAAGAGAAGACAGTCAAATGATGGCCTGCCCTCCAAGATTTCCCTCACTGCATGTCTTAAGCATCCATAGAGGAAGTGGTTTCTCTGCTTTGTGCTTCTAGAAACAGCCAACTTCTTGGTTCATCCATTATGTTCTCACCAACACTATCAAAGAATTTCTCCTTGGTGAGCTTCAGAGGCTGCTGATGTTTTTGAAATGCTGAAAGATTGCTTTGGCAAATAGCACATCTCCTGGGGTAGAAATTGTGATTCTCCAGTGAAGCCAGGTAACCCACTTGTCCTGCTCTTTGGAGAAGAAAAGCCCTTTGTCATGGTTCTCTGCCCTTGTGACATGTATGGCCATCAGTTCCATTAAAATTGTGGCCACATTGGAAATGTTATTACAAACAAGGCCTTAAATTGTTAACCTTCTCAAAAGGTTTTAAGACATGGGAGCAGAATATGAGGTTGGCTAGCTTTGACAGAAATTTGGGCAAAAAAACCTACAACTATCAGAGACAAAGCCTACTTTCTTCTTCTTCTTTTTTTTTTTAAGATTTTATTTATTTATTTGACAGAGAGAGAGAGACACAGCGAGAGAGGGAACACAAGCAGGGGGAGTGGGAGAGGGAGAAGCAGGCTTCCTGCAGAGCCGGGAGCCCGATGCGGGGCTCAATCCCAGGACCTGGAATCATGACCTGAGCCGAAGGCAGACGCTTAACGACTGAGCCACCCAGGTGCCCCGACAAAGCCTACTTTCATTTTACTCTAATTCTTCCTAGCTTTTTCTCTGAGGATTTCTTCTGTTTTTGAGATTATATCCTCTATAGTGTTTTTCTATTTCTATTTCTCAGTATTTCTACTTTTTTTCATTTAATATAAGGGGAAAATCTCCATGTTATTAATCCTTTATGAATATTATTTTTATGGCCATATAATATTCCTATTGTGTACATATCATAATATACTAAACTATTCTTATTATTAAATACTTAGGATGTTCTTGATTTTTAGCTAATTTAAGTTATGCTACTGTAATGAATATTTCTGTGCATCAAGCTTTTCCAGCACTTTATGCACGGAGGTTTCCCGGACCTGAAATCCATGGGTCACTGGATTCAAACACGGGTACATAATGCTTTCCAGAAAGTTTGTCCCAGCAAGTCTCACTGTCAGTGTGTCCATTTCACCAAAGGCTCTCATAAAATTTTTTTCTAATTTTGTAGACCCATCAATGTATCTTGATGTCTGTATTTCTTTCATTATTAGAGAGAGAGGGGGGAGAGATAACATTTTGCCATCTCTTTTTCTCTGATTTCAAAAATATTACCCAACTTTGAAATGACTCTTCCTTTCCCCCCTCATTCCTACCATGGCTTATCTAGGTGGCAGGCATAATTGTGCCACACTGACTGGTTAAATAATTAATTGGAAACTGAGCAGTCATTGATAGGTGACTGCAGGCTGACTCGAAGCACGCATTTGGGCAGGGATAGGAAAACAAGCAAATGAATTCTGAATAGTTGTTATTTAGAAAACAACTCCTACAGCCTTGTTAGTTGATTTTAAATTCTATTTCCTTCTCCTTCCTTGCCCCATTAATACAACAGACACTGTAGGCATAGGAGTTGCATCAGTCATGCCTCCAGGCAGGAGCTCCTTAGAAATACTGAGTTTCTAGATGAGGTCATCCCAGTTACCCTGTTAGCACCTCATCTCTGTCTCAGCATCCTTATCCTCATGTTCGGTCCCCTTTCTTGGAGCCCATTCCCTCAAGACCTTGCTCTCAGCTTGCCCTCAGGGCTGGAAATATCTGGTGTACATTAATTCGTGTCTCAGTTAGTAGTAGTTAGATTATCTACCAAGATATAACCTGTAAACCAGAATGTTCATTCACTAATCTATAAGAGTAGATGTCCTTTTCCAGGAACAAAAATCTGATGTCCCTACTCAGAGCCCCTCCTTTCCAAGTACTTGAGAAACCAAATCAATCCTCAGAGGGTAATGTGTTGAGCCAGGTTCTATAATGAGAGGTGGCTCATCAGAACAAGTATGTCACTGGGACCCTGGTAAAATAATCCTGCCCTAAAGCCAAGCATACCCCTATAACGAGTTAGCAAAGAGACAGTGTGTTTGCTGTCTCACTCCTCTTTCCCCACTGATTTATTGTGCTGCCTCTATCACACATCTTAGTAATAGAGGTGCTTGGGTCTATTCTGATCCATTTGTCTGGCTTATGGAAATGCCTCACTATTTTAACTATTATAATTCTGTAATACTTTTTAATATCTTACTTTCTCATATTTTAGAATTCATTAGTCTAGTTTGATCAAAAATTCTGTTGAGATATTTTTACTGGAATTGCATTAAATTTATAAATTAGAGTACCAACATTATCACCACATTGAGTATTCTCAACCTAGGAATGTATTATATCTCTCCAATGATTCCTTTATCTCTGTCCTTCAATAACATTTTCTAATTTTATGCACAGGAGAGTATCTTTTTGCCATCTACATATATTTGTTATTGGTATCGCTCATGTGTAGAAACACCATTTGGGTTTTTTTAAATTAACATATAGTGTATTATTAGTTTCAGAGGTAGAGTTTAGTGATTCGTCAGTTGCCTACAACACCCAGTTCTCATCACTGCAAGTGCCCTCCTTAATGCCCATCACTAAGTTACCCTTCCCCCCCACCCACCTCCCCTCCAGCAACCCTCAGTTTGTTTCCTACACTTAAGAGTCTCTTATAGTTTTTTCCTCTCTGTTTTCATCTTATTTTATTTTTCCTTCCCTTCCCCTATGTTTATCTGTTTTGTTTCTTAAATTCCACATATGTCAGAGAAAGACAAATACCATATGATTTCACCATTTGTTTTTTATGCCAGTCTTATAAGCAAGGATCCTTCTAAACATTCTTGTTAGTTCTACTGATTCACATGTGGAATATCTGATTTCTTATGCAGACAGTCATATTTTATGCAAATAACATCAGTTCTATTTCTCTTTTTTTTGGATTTATTTATTTATTTATTTGATAGAGAGTGAGAACAGAAGTGGGGGAGCGGCAGGCAGAGGGAGAAGCAGACTCCCTGCTGAGCAGGGAGCCCAATGTGGGACTCAATCCCAGGACCCTGGTGTCATGACCTGAGCCAAAGGCAGACATTTAACCGACTGAGCCACCCAGGTGTCCCAGTTCTTTTCTTTCTAATCCTTTTCTCTCACTTTTCATTTTCTTCCCTTATTACATTGGTTAGGACCTCTAGTACAATGTTTAAAAGAAGCAATAAAAGAGAGCATCCTTTTCATATTCCTGACTGTGGGAGTGTATCTAACATTTCAAAATCGAGTGTGAGATCTTGCTGCAGATTTTTTATAGATACCCTTTATTGGGTTAAGGACATTTCTTCTATTCCTAGTTTGCTTAGAGAAGTTTTTCTTGATTAGTCTTGCTATAAGCTTATCTATTTTATTAATCTTCTCAAAGCACCAAGTTTTGCTTTTGTTGATCATTTCTAGGTTTTTTTTGTTTGTTCGTTTTCTATTTCATTATTTTATACTCATTTTTTTCATATGATCTTCCTTCTACTTTCTTTGGGTTTACTCTTTGTTCTTTGTTTTGTTTTAGTTTTTTAAGTTAACAATTTAATTCACTTATTTTCAATATTTAAAAAAAAATAAATGCGGTTAAGGATGTAAATCCTCCTCTAAGTACTTCTTTTGCCCCCCTCTAAGTACTTCTTTACCTGTATCCCACACATTTTGAAATGTAGTGCTTTCATTGTCTAATAACATTCTTCTTAAAAAAAATTTTTTTTATTAACATATGTACTATTTGTTTCAGGGGTACAGGTCTGTGATTCATCAGTCTTATACAACTCACAGTGCTCACCATAGTACATACCCTCCCCAGTGTCCATGACTCAGCCACCCCATCCCTCCCTCCCCCCTCCACTCAAGCAACCCTCAGGTTGTTTCCTGAGTTTAAGAGCCTCTTATGGTTTGTCTCCCTCCCTGGTTTCGCATTGTTTCATTTTTCCCTCCCTTCCCCTATGATCCTCTGTCTTGTTTCTCAAATTCTCCATATCAGTGAGATCATATGATACTTATCTTTCTCTGACTGACTTATTTCACTTAGCATAATACCCTCTAGTTCCATCCACGTCGTTGCAAATGGCAAGATTTCTTTTTTTTTTTTTTTTGATGGCTGCAAAATATTCCATTGTATATATATACCACATCTTCTTTATCTGTTCATCTGTTGATGGACATCTAGGCTCTTTCCATAGTTTGGCTATTATCTAATAACATTCTAATAGGAAACTTCTGAATATAATATAAAATGTGCTATAAAATGCACACAAGCAAAACTATGAGGGAGATATTTTAGAATTATAAGAACTTCCTCTTGTTTTCCAATTCTGCCCAGCCTTATTCACAAGACATAGTAAGTAAAATTCATTATAATTTGAATCCAAAGACCCAGAAAAGGGAACTGCTTATAATCTTCACTCCTCTAGGAGAAAAAAATGAAGGAGTACTGAATAAATACCTAAATATCTGACTGATGGCAGTTCTTTTGCCAATAATGTAAAAACCACAAAAGCCTAGTCACTGTAATCATTAACCTGATGACAGCCTTGTCACAACACAAGAAAAATACATTTATAAAGACATGCAAAGAGAGTTATACAGTCATTACTATTATTATAATTTATAATAATTTTTAATGTTTCCTATGTACCAGGCACCATGCTAAGAACTTTTTATATGTTGTCTTCCATGAGCCTTCCAACAATCATATAAAGATAGAAATCAATATTATCTTCATATTACTGATCAGGAAATTAAATCTTAAGAGGCTAAGGAATGTACCCAAGGTGATGCTGCTAAGTAACTGAGTCAGAGTGGAAACCAGGTCTGCCACATTTCAAACAAGTACTGGTAGCCACTAACTCCACTAACCTGTTCCTTCTTGTCCTCTAGGCTAGGATGTTGTGGATAAGCTACCACATGAGAACACACAGTGAATAGGCTGAGAACAAAGGCAGGCTTATTAGAAACCAAAGGTATAATAATAACAGATACTAATTAACTGATGATCATGATGAGAGAGCTTTTGTTTTTCTAAAAGCCATCCCCCTCACTTCTGTTTCTTACTCAGAATTCTCAACTATTTCTTCTTTTTGTTGTGTTGCTTTCTCCTTTTCTACTGGATCATTCCTGTCTACATACAGACATGTTGCAGTGTCTTTCATCTTAAAGGAAAAAGGCAAACTCCTTTAGTTCCAGTTATTGCCTTATTTTTCTTCCTTCCTTGCCAGTAACATCCTTTGAAAGCATCATCTAGACTTGTTCTCTCCCCTTCTACACCCCTAGTCTCCTCTCCACCTGTTCCAACTATGTTTTGTGTACCCGCCACTTCACTGGGACTGCCTTTGTCGAGGTCATCCATGATCCTGACCTTGTCAATCAGTGATTTCTTTCCAATCTTTGTACTTGACCTCTCAGTAGCATTTGGCACAGATGAACACTTTCTTCTTCCTGAAACACTCTCCTCCTTGTGCTCCCTGTCAGCACTCCTCCTACCTCAGAGGCTGCTCCTCCGTGTCTTTGTTGGCTCCTTTCCTTCTAATAGTCTCATCACTTTACATACCACCTATACATCAATAATTTCCACATTTCTATCTCTAGTTCCATTCTCTCCACTGAACTCATCTTTATCCAACTGCCAAATTGGCTGCACCCTTTTAATGTCTATTAGACTCTTTAAACTTAACACATCTAAACCTGAATTCAGTTTCCCCCCTAAATTTCAACCTGCCCAGTCATCTCTATGTCACTGCTGTAACCACAATCCACCAATTGCTCAAGCCAGAAAATTTGAGACATGGTCGAGTGTGTGATTGTTTAAAATATGACTACCCCTTTTAGTTGGAGGATTATACATCTCCAGCCCATTTACAATAGGCTTGGTTATGTGACTTTTTTTGGCCAACTGAGCATGAACAGGCACGATGTGTACCATGTCCAAGCAAAAGCCAAGAGAGCAGCACATGGTGAGCCATTTGATATTTTTCCCTCTGTCATGAGACCACTAGTCTCCCAGGTGAGAGCTGTTCCTGAAGCCTGGGTCCTGTAATGAAGATGATGAGGAGCAGAGCTGGAAGTGATCCATGCTGGACATTTAGTATGAGCAAGAAATAAATATTTGTTGATGTAAATCACTGAGATTGGAGGCAGTTGCTATCCATGTGAAACTTACCTGAAGCTGACTGATATTAGACCTGATTTAGCCTTCTCTTTCATTTTTCAGACTTTACATACACTCTCTCAGCAAATTCTTTTAGCTCCATCTTCAAATTAGCTCCTTCTCCCTATCTGCCCACTTCTCTCCATCTCCACTGCTTCTACCCTGGTACAAGCCCTAGGAGGGCAATTTGCTAGTATCTAGCATATGCATTTACCCTTTGACACAGTAAATTCACATCTAGAAATTTGTTCTGCCCATATACTTGAACATATACATATGTACAGGGGTATTCATTTCAGCATTTTTACAACATCAAAAGATTGGAAACAGCCTAGATGCCTGTCAGTTTGGG
The DNA here is from genome assembly GCF_002201575.2 of Neomonachus schauinslandi. Classification (NCBI taxonomy): domain Eukaryota; kingdom Metazoa; phylum Chordata; class Mammalia; order Carnivora; family Phocidae; genus Neomonachus; species Neomonachus schauinslandi. The sequence continues at coordinate 91,732,442 of NC_058414.1, read as the reverse complement.
GCTGTTTAAATAAATCATTATGCATCCATTGAATAATATACTATGCAACAAAGTTAGAAAGTCATCAAGATACAATATTACACATAGTCAGCATTTAAATTTCTCCAATTGTCTCATAATTTTACAGTATGTTTGTTGAATGAAGATCTAAATAAATTCTATATGTTGTAATTGGGTCAGATGCCTTTTAAGTATCTCTAAGTCTCTAAATTCCCCTCAACTTCCCCCCGGCCACCTTTTTCCCTCTTGCATTTTTTTTTTAAAGATTTTATTTATTTATTTCAGAGAGAGAGAATGAGAGAGAGCACATGAGAGGGGGGAGGGGCAGAGGGAGAAGCAGACTCCCTGCCGAGCAGGGAGCCCCATGCGGGACTCGATCCCGGGACTCCAGGATCATGACCTGAGCCGAAGGCAGTCGCTTAACCAACTGAGCCACCCAGGCGCCCACCCTCTTGCATTTTTTATAAACAAAACAGGTTGTGTCTTGTAGGGTTTCCCAAACTCTGAATTTCACTGGTTGCATCCCCAGGTGTAGTTCAACGTGTTCTTCAGTCCCAATCTGGTAGTGAGATCTTAACCACTGGTTCTAGAATTTGCGCACCGGGGACCTTCAGAATATTCTCATGTTTGTGTTCCACCCCCACCCCCAGATGGTGACTTAATTATTTAGGGTGTGGCATGGGCTTTGGAATTTTAAAAAGATCCTCAGGTGATTGCAGTGTTCCAAGTTTGGAAAACACTGATCCAGAGGCTTTTTCTGCAAGACTGCTTTTGAGGAGATTGATAATGTCTATTTTTTGCTTTTATTATGATCTTAGCAGCTGGGAGGATTATCACCGATATCTATTAATTTATTAGGATACAAAATGGTGATATTCCTTCTGCACTTATTAGCTGGAATAATTCTGAATTTACCCTCGTCTGCTATGATTACTCTGAGGAACAGTTCATATAAGAAAAGTAGGATCAGTGCTCAATTCTTTGCTTTTATTGTTAGTTTTCAAAATAATGAGTTGGTTCTGTATCATCTTACAGTAGTAACTCATGATATTTTTGTATCCTTATGAATTCATGGATTTAAATATATTTGATGTGTTTTGATCCATTGCAATGATCATTTTATTCATCAAATTGTCCCATCTTTGGCTAGTGGGAGCATGTATAAGTTTGCTCCTGAGTATTTTTTTTTTTAAAGATTTTTTATTTATTTATTTGACAGAGAGAGACATAGCGAGAGTAGGAACACAAGCAGGGGGAGTGGGAGAGGGAGAAGCAGGCTTCCTGCGGAGCAGGGAGCCCGATGTGGGACTCGATCCCAGGACCCTGGGATCATGACCTGAGCCGAAGGCAGACGCTTAACGACTGAGCCACGCAGGCGCCCGCTCCTGAGTATTTTTGATAGAATGTCTTTCTTGCTTTCTGAAATGACAAGATATTCCAGGTTCATTTGCATTTCTTGCCCCAGACCTAGATTAGCCACTTTCCCAAGAAGCCATGGTTCTGTTTAGTGGAAAGTGATATCTAGGGATCATTAGAGGAGAAAGACTTTTCACTGTACTTCTTGGTGATACTTCATGATACCATTTTTTTTAAAAGATTTTATTTATTTATTTGAGACAGAGAGAATGAGAGAGAGAGAGCACATGAGAGGGGGAAGGGTCAGAGGCAGAAGCAGGCTCCCTGCCGAGCAGGGAGCCCGATGCGGGACTCGATCCAGGGACTCCAGGATCATGACCTGAGCCGAAGGCAGTCGCTTAACCAACTGAGCCACCCAGGCGCCCCATGATACCATTTTGATACTTCAATCACATGGATACCTAGTCAAAAACTTAAACAGATCTTGAAACGTTTTAATTGAATCCTCTGTAATTAGTGTTATTTTAAATGTATAGTGGTACTTTAAATAAAAGATCAATATGGTGAATCCTATCAGGATTCCTTCAGTGAAGGAATTTTTCCACCTCACACCAGTCAGAATGGCTAAAATGAGCAAGTCAGGAAATGACAGATGTTGGCAAAGATGCGGAGAAAGGGGAATCCTCTTATACTTTTGGTGGGAATGCAAGCTGGTGCAACCACTCTGGAAAACAGTATGGAGGTTCCTCAAAAAGTTGAAAATAGAGCTACCCTATGACCCAGCAATTGCGCTACAAGGCATCTACCCCAAAGATACAAATGTAGTGATCCGAAGGGGCACCTGCTCCCCAATGTTTATAGCAGCAATCTCCACAATAGTACAGTAGTCAAACTATGGAAGGAGCCCAGATGTCCATTGACAGATGAATGGATAAAGAAGATGTGGTATATATAAATAATGGAATACTACTCAGCCATCAAAAAAATGAAATCTTGCCATTTGCAATGTTGTGGATGGAACTAGAGGGTATTATGCTAAGTGAAATAAGTCAATCAGAAAAAGAGAATTATCATATAATCTCACTGATACGTGGCATTTAAGAAGCAAAACAGGATCATAGGGGAAGGGAGGGAAAAATAACACAAGACAAAATCAGAGAGGGAGACAAACCATAAGAGACTCTTAATCATAGGAAATGAACTGAGGATTGCTGGAGGGGAGGCAGTGGGGGGGGTGGAGTAACTGCGTGATGGGCATTAAGGAGGGCACCTGATGTAATGAGCACTGGGTATTATATGAGACTAAGGAATTGAACTCTACCTCTGAAACTAATAATAATATAAATAAAATAAATAAATAATAAATAAAAATAAAATAAAATAAGTGAAGGAAATTTTTAAAGTAAGCTTTCCCAGCTGTATTAGTTTGCTGTTGTTGCTATGACAAATAACCACAAAGTTAATGGTTTAAAACAAAACAATGTATCATCTTACAGTTCTGGAGGTCAGCAGTCCAAAACCAATCTTGCTAGTCTAAAGTTAAGATGTCAACAGGGCCCATTCTTTCTGTCCAGGGGAATATTGGTTCTTTGCTTCCTTGGCTGATGGCCACATCACTCCAATCTCTACTTTCAGTAACCACATTAACTTCTCTGATTCTCACTCGTCCTGCATCCCTCTCATAAGGGCCCTTGTGATTACATTTAGGGCCCACGCAGGGAATTCAGAACACCTTCCCCATCTCAAGAGCCTTAATCACATCCTCAGAGTCCCTTTTGCCATCTACAGTGGCATTCACAGGTTCCAGGGATTAGGACATGGACGTCTTTGGGAGTCATTATTCAGTTACCACACCACCTTATATTGTGTATACATCCTGACTTTATTTTGGAGTGTGCCTGAAAAGGGGAAATGTCTGTGTGGGGACTATGAGATCATCAGGGCTTCCTGTTTAGAGAGAACTGGGCGGTACAGCTGCTTGGGGATGGGGCAGAGGCAAGCTCAAAGCTCATGTGACACTCAGCCTCTGCCTCAGGCATCACTGAATTAGGCTTTGCTGGCCCTACCACCTCAACAGCCAACAGATAAATATTTTAAAGAAAATGCTACAATTTTTTTTTAACAAAGAATAAGTCATCCAGTTGATGACTATTAGAGCACACAGAGCTAACTTTTCCATTTTTATCCCAACTTTTCAGAACAGGAGAGTCAATTGAGTCAATAAATCTCAATCGGCATGAAGACATTAATCTTCTAAATTCAGTCATTTGTATAACATGTTTACAATTTTTGTCATAGCTGCAAATTTCCTCTGCTATTACTTGCTTCCCGATTTCCTTTAAATAAGCTTAAATGCATTTATTTAAAATTGCATAATAATGTAAAATATAATAATAATTTTATTTAAAAGGAAACTTTATGTTGTGACCATAAATGAAAACCATTACCACTTCCATAAAGAAAAAGTAATGGTAAAAATCAACACCTTAGCAGGGAAAACTTTTGAAGTCTGTGAACCCCCTAGAAGGATTGTCATGCCACGGACGGTCCATAGGCCACTGCTGGAAAGATCCGGCTCTCGAGGATGGTCCAAGCAGGTCACATTTTTTTAATGTGCTCTGTCAAGTTTGCCCCAACTCAGCTGATAGCTTAACAGCACGGCCAGAGGATGCTGAAGCCCATTTCTCAGGGCACACATGCGGAATTAGAGGGAATGAATATCATCGTCCTGTATTTCCCTTTCTCAGAACCGAAGAGAGCTGGTCTGCTTCTGCCATTGCATTTCTTCTAAACTATGATAGTAGTTTACCCTCCCGAAGGGGAGAGGTCCTCGTAGCGAAGTGCTGTATCACTGTTAGGGCTAATGTGAACTGACATGCTACAAATGAAGAGTATCACTGGGTCGACACACATTCACTGCATGTCTCATAGCAGACCCGGTGCTGGGTGCCAGGGAGGCTGCAGGGACGTGGCAGTTACAGCCTAGTGGACCAGACAGACTTCAGTGGCTCATGACAAGCAGTTAATTAAGCATTTATGTTCTGATCCTCACAGCGAAGAAGCACCCCGTGCCAGCTGAAACGTACGCTTTGTTATTTTGATAACTTTAGAGCGCCTCCTCTGTCTGACTACTGGATGGTATTTGTCGAAGCTGAAAACAAATGACAAGCAGTCATTATGCTTATTACTTCCCCTCAAGGCTAGTTTTCAGACAACAGGGCCCTCCAAAGAGGACCAGTCTCTGGAAAACCATTAAACTGAGGACAGAGGAGTCAAAGCTGGAGAAGGCGTGGGAAGAGAGTGCTGCTTTGGAAGGGCTGGTCAACCAGGAGGTCCGGGAGCGGGGAGCACAGGGGGAGCATTGAGGGGGTCCTGCTTTCTCAGGCTTTCCGATGCCCATCCTGCCCCAAGAAAACCAACTGGCAGGGACTAGTCGGCACCTCTGGGGCTGAGGCGGCAAAGGGCAGGGAGTCGGGGTTGGCAGTCAGGAAGGGAGGGGCTCAGTGAAGCCACCTCAGCTTCTGTTCCACGATTGTCCCCCAGGCCACGCGGGTGGCCACGGAGAGATTCTGGGAGCGGGCCTTGCCCTTCTGGGCGCCAGCAAGAATTAAGGAGAATGATGAGGTAGCGCAGAGAAGTTTCACAAGATGAAAACACACACAACCTAGCTTTCTGTTTTAAAAATAGTGCAAAACAATTGAATTATGTCATAAAACCAGTTCAGTGACTGATATTTATTAAACATATCCAGATTTTTTTTTTTAAGTGTTGGTTATTTGACTGAATTTAACTGGTCTGAGCCCCCCCCCACACACACACACGAGAAAAAAACAATGACATATATAAATGCAGGCATAAAATCTTCCCCTCAAACTTCTCTTCCAGTGTGGAGAAGGAAAAAAAAAAGACTAATGGCTTAATGCGTTTAAAAAATATTTATAGTAAATAATTTTAAACAAAACATTTAAATTTATTATGACATATTTAAATTTATAAATTTTAAATACAGAGCGCTTCACATATAACTTCATATGTTTACACATTTGAAAATGAAATGCTGCCTCCTGTATTTGGGCCTTGAATTCCTTATGTGTCAGGGGATCGTAGGCCCAGACGTGGCGTCCTACAAAAGCCCCTGCCTCATCCTGCTTCACCCAGAAGCTGGAGGATATATGGCTCTTGAGAGAGAAAAAAAAGCAAGCCCCCCACATTTCTTCCAAACTCCCGTCATGAAAGAATTTTGCTCCTGGGAACTCACGTCTTCTGAGTGGCCCTCCTGCTGAGTTCTGCAGACCCGGCCACAAGAATGAGGTTCTCATCAGAGAGACACAGGCAGCTTCTAGATCTAGAGACACAAGTCACCCGAGATGATGTATTTTTGCAGAGGCGGAAAAAGAACTCTTGCTCCTCATGGACAGGTAAGGGTCCAGCCAGAGCCCAGAGTTTATTTTTATCTCTCCATCTGCCAATTAGGAGACTGGGCCTCACTGTTAATTGTGCTCTCAAGGTAATGGCTTGTTTAAGTAATTGATGATGTTTGTCCTCACTAGGGAATCTTAGCACATCAAAAGATGTTGAGAAAGCCAAAATTCACCTAGAGTCTGAATTAATCACTTTGTCAAGCACAACAAAGGCTGTCTTGCTTTGCTAATAATCCCAAATGAGGTAGCAACCCTCAGTTAAATAAGGAAACTGTGGTGTCTTTAATTAATATTTCAAAGCGCTCAGACTGGCTTTTTTTACTCACTTTATGTTTATGAGAATGGGGTGAAATGCATGCAGAGCAGGAAGAGTGAGGCCTGGCCTCACTGGCTTCTTAGAAAAGGATCTGGGGGCTTTCGTTAACCGCAGGGTCAGTGTGTGGGGCTGAGCCTGGGTCAGAGGAAGTCAGTCCCAGTGTCTCCCTCCGAACGCTGCCCTGTGGCCTCAGCACTTCCTCCTGCCCAGGCTTGGCTTCTGGGGTGCCACTGAACACCTCCCCCTTCCCCCCAGATCAGCTGCTTCGGCCTCTCTGGGCTCACCTCAACCCAGCTGCCCTTCAGTCTGCCCTCTGGCCAACTTTCCGACCTCAAAATGGCTCTCTCCACCTGAAGCTCAAGCTTCCCCAGCCTCCCCACAGGCCCCACTGCCTTTTGCCTCATCTCCTTCTCCCCCTACCTCCCAGAGCCCCAGACCAGCCCAGGTCCAGCCCTGGCATCCAGTCACACTGCAGCCCCAACTCAAGATCATGCAGGCCAAGATCAGAGCCCCGAGATCCTGCAGGTCCAGAATGGGAGGCTGGACCCATTGCTGGGTTGGCCTGATCCCAGCTGCACAGCCATCTTTAAAAGAACGGAGACACCCCCAAGGCTACTTGTAAGCCAATGAGCAGGGTGAGGGGATGGGGTCCAGAAGCCCCCCCCCCCCCCGGGCCAGTTCAGCAATCCCTACAGAGCGTAGATACCATACAAAGGATGAGTAAGACATCCTAGCCCCCAGAGAGTATATCCTATGGAAAACAAATGGGGGAATGGGGAATTTCCCTTGGACTCGGGGAAGCCCTGATAACTAACAGCCTTCCAAGTACTTCTTATCTTACCTAATAACTCCCCAATTAGAATCCTCAGTGTCATGTTTGACTCTTTCCATCAATCTTCATCTGCAATCAATCCTCAAGTACTGTCAGTTCTGCTTTCAAAACATCTCGGGCGTGTTCTCTTTTCTTCTAACTGGCACTGCCCTATTTCAGCCCTCATTTTCTCCCTAGGGCATGGGCTCTTCATTCATGTCCTGACCTGGCCTCCCAGCCTCTGGTTTCTCCCTTCATCCAACAATCTGCCGTCCACACCAGTGCCGGAAGAATCTTGCTAATGCGCAAATCTGACCATGTTGTGGCCCAGTTCAGAATTCTCTGTTGGCTCCCTGTCAAGACACACTCAACTCCTTTATCTGGCACATAGGGCCTTGGATGATCAGGCCCTGGCCTGACTCTTCAGTGCCACTCCAACTGGTCTCTTCTCCCCTGCCTTTAGACTCCAGCAATCTTGCATGACTTAGAACATTTCTAGTTATGCTGACTTGTTTTACCCTTCTAGGCTTTTCCCCATGCTCTTCTTCAGGGCCAGGGCTAAGATGACACAAGTTAGGGATCTAGGGTGCAACATTTAAGGAGGCACTCACTCTCATGGATGTGCGAGCCTGAGAGTGAGTGCCTTCTTAAATCTTGTGTCCCAGAGGCCTGCTTACCTCACCCTGGTCCCAGCACACTCTTCCCTGCCTGGTGTGTCTGCCCTCTTTCTCCAATTGGAAAGTCCTGATCATTCTCCAGGTTTCTGCCAGAGGGCTAGATCCTCCAGGAGCCGGCCCAGACTGTCCTCGGCACACAGAAACATTCTCCTTGGCCACCAGCTCCCTAATGCGGAAGGAATGCAAATGAAGAGCAGGAAAGCTCCGTGTATTGTTTGTAGGAATATAATCCTGTCTAAGTTCATTATTTACTGTACCTGGTTCTGTTTCCATCATGTGGGCTTAGTCATCTGTAGTTAATCCTTTTGTTTTTATGAAGTCCTTAAAGAACCCTTTAGATGTTGTTGAGAGAGACATCTGCCTTGGGTGAACCCTAACAATTAAATGAGAGCCCAGAGAGGACAGAGGGGGCTACTCTTGTCTCTGTGTCCTGCATAATTGTAGCGAACACTTACAGAATGTTTCTTGCGAGCCAGGAGCTGGTCTAAGTGTTTCACACATGTTAACTCATTTATTCCTCTCCACACTCTGTGCAGTTGGTGTTATTATGATCCTTTTCGTTTTGGAGGTGTGAAAACTGAGGCTCAGAATGATTAAATAATTCACCTAAGGTCACACAGCTAGTAAGTAGCTGAGCTGTCTGGTTCTGGAGTCTGTGCTCTTAGCCAGCAGCCTCTACTGTCTCTCCTTTTATGTTTGCGGAGCAGCCGATTGCCTACAACCCAACCCATCTACCAGATGGGAGATGCAGAGAGTGGGTTAAGGACTCTGAGACCCCTGTGAAAAGGCAGATGCCATTCACAGGACTCCGTTATCCCCCAGGATCAAATCAATCGATCAGACTGGCCACTGAGTCAGCAGAGCCACAAGACTTGAAATAAGGACAGGTGAGTTCGATGAAGCCTGGCCTGTGCAGGGTAGATGAGTTGTTTCTTTGGCCAGCCGAATTTCAATATCTCTAAGTAGCCAAGGTTGGTACGCAGGGGCATTGCGTAATGGTGCACAGAATGATTCTGTTCTTTTGTATCTTGCCTAGTAGGCATTCAAAAAATATCTGCCAATTGTATTTGAGGTTATGTCTTCATAAACCCAGCCAATATTGCCATCTTTCTATTGAACTGTGACCTGCCCAATAGCCTGGAACAGGCCAGGGAAACCCAGTTCTGTCTCCCAGCTTAGCAGATGGCTTAAAATGCTTAGGCAATCGAAATTTCAAAAGGATACTGTGAGTGTTTCAAAATATTTATAATCCTATTGCATCTTGTTTGTTACTGTAATCCCCAAATCTCTGCATTGACCTAACTCTTAGCAAGTTGACCCTGTGGCCTTTGCTCATCTCCTAGCTACAGTGATCAACCGCAGGACCAACTGGAAACTGTATGGAAAAGGTCAAAAGGCAATAATAGCTCCAGTCTAAGATCGCTGAGAGTCCTGATGCCCTTTGCTCATCAGTGTGGTTGGTTCCGGCGTTTATGCCTCTGGGCCCTGGTTCAGATGTGCAGACCTACAGAACCAGCCTGACCTTCCCCATGGTCGACCCATCTGGGTTTGGCCTCTTGCCTGCCTCCTGCACCTTACTATCTCTTGTATAATTACTGCCTCCTGCCCTAGCCTTGGCTCATCCTGGCCGTTCTTAGCTCATCATTTGTACTAGCCATTTATTGCTGTGTAACAAATCACTCCAAAACCTAAGTGGCTTAAAACAACAAATATTTATTATCTCACACAGACTCTGTGTGACCATCAAGAATCTGGGAGTGGGCTCCCCCAGTGGCGTTGGCTCAGGGTCTCCCATTAGGTTACAGTCAAGCTGTCCACTGAGGCAGCAGTGGTCTAAGGCTTGCCTGGGCCTGGAGAATCTGCTTCCGTGCTCACTTATGTAGCTGTTGGCAGGCTTCACCACACGGGCCTCTCTGTAGGGCTCTTCAATGGGACATCTGACTCCCCCCTAAACAAGCAGTCTAAGGGAGGAAGGGAGAGCCCAAGATAGCAGCCTCAATCTTTTACAACCTAATCTGGAAAGTGATAGATCGTCACCTCGGCTGTATTTTATTGGTCATATGGCTGACCCTGATAGAGTGGGGGAGGGGACTATGCAAGGCTTTGAAAACTGGGGGAACAGGGATCATTAGGGGCCATATTGGGAGCTGGCTACCACATCTGCCCTTGCCCCAGTGTGAGCCAGTTTAATTAAGGTACATCCTTCTTCCAAAGTTTCACCTTGGGTTTTTCAAGCTGGTTACTGTGTTTGTAAAGGCTGTCTGTAAGCTGTTCCTTCCTATGATGAGGTACTGAAACAAGATTTGGTTGTTCTATTCTTCATTCCATAAAGATATGGTTAGTATTGCCTCTGTGCTGGGCACTGGGCCAGATGCCCTTGTACCTCACCAAGAGAATACATAGGACCTTCTTGGTTTTTACTGAAGAGTAAAATCAAGGGAAATTTCCAGCTAAGGAGGATGAAAATGGATGTAGAGCCATCAGAAAGACATGGCTAATGATAGCGAACATCTCCTAAACTCTTGCTATGGGTCAGGCACTGTACCAAATGCTTTGTAAACACTGTGCCCTTTCCTCTCCATCCACATCTTTCTTATGTCCACCATGTAGATGGGGAAACTGAAGCTTAGAGGCTGGCCCCAGGGGCACAGCCCAGGCCTGGTCTGACTGACGGAAGGGCCTGGCCTCCAGCCAGGCCTCTGATGGGTCTGCTCTGGCTCAGCAAGGCCGATGAGAAAAAGGAGACTATAAGAGTCTCCTAGGAACAAAAGAAAAGCACCCCAAACTGAAGGATTATAACCAAAGAAATGTATTTGCTTGCCATTCTGGAGGCCGGAGTCTGACATCAAGGTGTCAGCAGGGCCATGCTCTCTGAGGCTCTAGAAAAGGACCCTTCCTTGCTCTTCCTAGCTTCTGGGGTTGCTGGCAATCCCTAGAGTCCTTGGCTTGCAGCCACGTCCCTCCAACCCTGCCTCTGTTGTCACATGGCATCCCCCCTGTGTGTCTGTGACCTCAGATCATCTTTGCTTTGCCTGTGTCTGCCTCCAGTGTCCCTCTTCTTATAAGCATGTCACTCATGGATTAGGGCCCACTGGAATCCACTGTGACCTCATCTGAACTTGCTTGCATCTGCAAAGACCCTATTTCCAACTAAGGCCACATGCTGAGGTCCCCGGTGGACATGAATTTTGGGGGGACACTACTCAACCCAGGGCAAAGACCATCAGAGCTGTGAGCAGCCCTGAAAAAAAACCTGAAGGGAGTAACCCGGTATGTGTGGATTGGTGGGGAGGGGTCTTCCTGGCCACTCTGGGGACAGAAAAGAGGAGACAGAAAGAAACTGACCCTAATGAAAGAAGACGCTAATTCAAAAACAATTTTTTCCCAGCTCATTCTGAACGCTAGGCTTTGTTGTTTGCCTGCTGGGGTGTGGGGGCTCTTTTGGTATTTTTTTTAAAGATTTGTTTATTTATTAGAGAGAGAGAGACAGAGAGGATGCAAGTGGGGGGAGGGGCAGAGGGAAAGGGGACGCAGACTCCCTGCTGAGCAGGGAGCCCCCATGGCAGCTGATCTCATGACATTGAGATCATGACCTGAGCCGAAACCAACTGTCCGATGCTTAACCAACTGAGCCACGCAGGCACCCTGGCTCTTTTCGTATTTATCATTATGTGAACTCATCTATGTTTAGTTGTTTTATTCAGCACGCCCGGTTTATAGGGAAAAAGAAAATGAAATCTTGTGGCTGCTTTTGGATTGCAAGAGCAGGCCCCTGTTCAGATCTGCCAGCAACTTTGTAGAGGACAGTGTAAACAAGTATATGACAGGGAGGAGCATGGAAGTGAGTTAAAAGTCTCTTTTTGTTTTTGAAAACCTAAGTGAAATTCACCCTGTATAACAGGCCCTGTGATACTGGGATACGCCCTTTCATCTTATAACCACCAGCCAGCACTAAAGGGTAGTTTCTTGAAGGGCAAGAGATAATCCTAAAACATATATATATTTTTAATAACACAGTAGGCCTTAACACCCATGAGAATATTTAAAACAATTCTGGAGCTATTTATGTTTTCAGCCATAGCCATTTCTTGGCATAACAGCATCCATAAATTTACTGCCCAGTGTAGAACAATAAATTTATCCTGAACAATCCAGCTCACAATCTACAAGGATGTCCCCTGGTTGTAATATATTTCAGGATAGGGTGGACACACTTGGTTTTCTGCTCTCAGGCTTTTTCGGGTCTTCTGGACTTCAGCAATGCCTCCCTTCCATCCTGCTTTTCCAGACAGGAGTTGGATCCTCGAGGGGTCAGCTACTCCCTTTCCCGCCTCATGGATGTCCTGAATCAATATTTGCTCTTCTCAGAGTATGCTCCAGTACTGTCATCAGTCAGCCCCTGGCCTCCATTGCTTATTCAGCTAGAAATTCCCGGGCACATCCCCGGGCTCAGTTCAGGTCCACCTGAGCTCCTCCCCTGAGCTCGTGACCCCACGTTAGTACTCTTGGTGCTCACTCGTCACCCCACAGCCAAGACCTGCTGAGATCCTCCTTGTCAGTGTCTCAGCTGCCAAATTCCCCATCAATGCCCGTTCTTTTTTTCAGCGATCACTGTTTTCATTTACAGTAAAAATCCAGGTGTCTAATAGCTTTAAGGTTTTGTTAGTTGGTTCTTTGATTGTTTATATTTTTGTTTTTATTTTGTTTTGTCACTCATGGCCTCCTTCTGCTTTGCAAGAGATCAGAACCCAGATGTGAAATCTTGGAGCATATGGTAGATTGAATCATTGCTTGCAATTCTTCATGCCCTCCCTGTATCAAAATTCTATATCATCGCCCTTTATTTGATGACTTTCAAGTACCTCCCATTATGGTGGGTGGAGTCTTCTTTTCCCCACCCCCATCCCATGAATGTTACGCTTGGGCATGTCACTTGCCTTGTCCAAAGAAATATGGGCAGAAGTGACGTTAAACCACTTCCAGGCTGAGGCCTCAAGAGACATTATTTCCTCTGGTATCTTTTGCATTTTTGTGATCTGTCAGGAATAGAGCTTTTTCCCCAAATATCCTCTTCAACCTGGGCCCCATTACAAACACATATGAAGCAGATCTGAACCCCATCCACAGCCTAGAGTAGAACTACCCCCGCAAACCCACAGACTGTGAGAAAAATAAGTAACATTGTTTGCCAATGAGTTTAGGGTGATTTGTTACACAACATTGCAGCGGTAGCTAATACAGGTCAATTCACTTGACTTCTCTGCACATTCATTTCCTCATCTGTAAAATGAGGCCATTGGATTATAATCAAGATACTCTACCTCTTTTCTACACCTATGCTACTGAGGTCTCTGGAACACACCCAACAGTAATAGAGATTAAACATACCAGAGTCAAATATTACAAATCACTAAAGAAAGAGAAGGATGGGGAGATGTTAATTCCATTTAGGAGTGGCCTCGGAGAGAGTCATTTCAGTGGGGCTGAAGGGTAAATGGGAGATGAGAATGTAAGAAAGTGAGGGATCCCCTTTCTGGCCTCTTGGCTGGAAAGAGAAGGATGAGCGAAATGGCAGCTGACTGGAGCACACAGACAAAGAAGAGGTGGTTAGTTGATTAGTTGGTGGGCTGGCTGGCTTATGTGGATGTTTTAAGATGAGAGGGATTAGGGGCGCCTGGGTGGCTCAGTCGTTAAGCGTCTGCCTTCGGCTCAGGTCATGATCCCAGGGTCCTGGGATTGAGCCCCACATCGGGCTCCCTGCTCAGCGGGAAGCCTGCTTCTCCCTCTCCCACTCCCCCTGCTTGTGCTCCTGCTCTCGCTGTCTCTGTCTCTGTCAAATAAATAAATAAAATCTTAAAAAAAAAAAAGATGAGAGGGATTAGAATCTTCAAAGGAATATTTACGCTGTCATAGTGAAGGAGTAATGAAAGTAAGGGCTGAGACAGGAGTATGCAGGAAACGAAAGGTCTGGTCTATGAGAGAGAGTAGAGGAAGGCTTCCCGGGATTTATGTACTGATTTGATATACCTCATTTACACTTCCAGTTCTCAAACCCATGGGCGAGGAATGTGTCAACCAATGAAACAGTGACCAAATGGCAAAGAGAATTGTGCAGTTACGGTTCAAATTGGAGGAGAAATGTAAATTTTGTCATAGGAAAATTTTACATTTTTCTGGAAAGTGAACTGGGTTTAAAGTGTGATTTATAAAGCACTTTTCAAGAAATAGATTTTCCTCTCTTTTTAAACACCTACAACTAAGAGGTACACACTGCCATCAATAGGCTAATAATAATATATGTGGATGTAAGATTTATCAATCACAATGTACTCCTACTCCCTCTTAAGGAGACAAGAGAAGGATGTTTCTGTCTCTACTTCATCATTGGAAACTGAAGCTCAGGAAGGCAGCTGACATCTCAGACCTTCTTCTTGAATGAAAAGTCCATCTCCTCTCCATTGCCCTCCTTCCCAGTTGCTCCTAAGCCTGCTGCATTTTCTGGCTCCTGTCCCCACCACTCCATCAGTGGCCATCTCCAACAGCACCTAAGACTTCTTAGTCGCTAAATCCAACAAGTATTTTGCAACCTCATCATATAAGCCCAAGATTATTCAAAACAAGGCCCCTTGTTTGAAATACAGCTCTCCTCACTTCTTACTTCAATGCATTCCTGAAGAGCATGGGAGAATTCCGAATGGTGTTAAAATTAATTAATAATGACTGAGCTTGAAAACAAAATCGTGAGCTATCTCACCCAGATCTACATAATTATTGTTGAGTATAAGCCTGCAGCGATCAGATAATAACTAGCTATCACTTATCGAACGTTACTGGGCCTGGCCAGTCTACTCCATGTCTTAACTCATTGACTCTTCCAAACACACTAGGAGGCAAGCACGGTTACGGTCCCTAGTTTATAAATGGGGACACTGAGATGCAGAGACCTTACCAACTTGCTTAAGTTTGCAAGGCTAGCCAGGGTTTGAATCCAGGCAATCTGGTTCCAAAGCTCACGCTCTGGACCATTGCACAAGTGCAGAAAGGCAGCCAAAAGTGAAGTGAGTTTTAGTGAGTTTTCAAAGACAGTGTTGAAGAACCGACACACTGCTCAAGTGCTTGAGGGTCCTTGGCTTTCCCAGATGGGTGCCGCGGTCACCTTTGCACGGTGATTTTGTTTAGCAACCCTTCCCTTATCAATAGTGCAGAGATGAACTTCACCCACACCCCAGGCTTGCCTGAATTATAAAGAGAGAATGTTTTACCAAGATCCAGAGTTCAGGTCAATGACATTTTGTTATATAACAAATGAGAGTGGTAGCTGGTTGCAGTGGTACGCAGCCAGAAATGAATGGAAATTCTCCATGATAATATTCCTGGCAGCAAAGAACAACTAGCACGTATTGGGAGTCCCCATATGCCAAACCCATGCCACACAGAATTCTCTATATATTATCTCCCAATTCGGTTTGGCGCAACAAGAAATTGAGTGCCTATTTACCCAATAGAAGTGTACTAAGTGACCCAGGGACAATGCTGGGCACTTGAGATGGAAGGTGTGTAAGGCCAAGTCCTGCCTTTGGGGAGCTCACCTTAGATAAGTGGAAAGAAAGCGAGAGAAGGGACCAGATGCAGCAGGGCCAGGAGCACAGGGAATGCAGAGGCTCTCACCTGAACCAACGTGGGGAGGGTACCCCAATAGAGGGAAGGAAATGGGTGGTAAACAGCATGGAGTCTGGAAGGAACTGTGAGCACCAGAGAGGAGAGTGTCAGGCGAGAAGCAGTGGGAGCTGAACATGCAGAGGGGGAAGGGACCAGGTCAGAGAGGGGGCTGGGGTGGTGGCAGGCCAGGGAGACTTCATTCCCTAGGCGGGAGGGCACCATGGAAGGGTTTTCTGCAGAACAATGGTGAGCTCCTGTGGTGTGATTCTGGCTACAGAGTTGCAGGACAAAGTGGAGGGACACAGGCAGGAGGCAGGGAAACCAGTTGGGAGGCCATTTCCAGCCAAGGGATGCTCTTGAAATCCTGGCCTACAGTAGTAAAAGAGCAGAGAGGGAGGAAAGAACAATTCAAGGACCACTTAGGAAACAAGACTGGCAAGAATGCGGATGGGCTGGCCGTTAGGGGTGAGTGAGAGCTGGCCTAGGTGGCCAGGTGGCAAGGTGCCATACGCCGAGAGGCAGGGACTCTCAGCCCTCTCTTATTAATGAGGAAACTAGCAAGGATGGAGCAACTTTTTCTGGTGGAAAAAGTGTATCTGTCCTAAACTGTAAAGGCCTAGCTGATTTCCGTGGTACCATATGTCTCCTGAGAATTTCCCAGTTACCTTCCTTTATCATCCCTTTTGTCATGAGATGATGCTCCCAATTTTGGTCACTCTCTGTTTACGAGTAGAGTTCAAACCCCGAAATGTATAAACTGACTATGCTTTACAATGCTTATAGCCTGGGTTCCCCAGATGCCTATTGATTTGCGAAGGTAGGAAGAGGGCACATGAGATATTTTCAACATTTCAAAGAGTCTAATGTAAATCGTGCAGTTACTGACAATAAGCAGTGGGAGGTTAACGAAAATGTCAAGTTTCATTGCTTTGGAGTGGAATTATAACTTGGTACGCTAATGCTGGTTATCTCATTGATCAGCTATTCTCATTGGCAGAACTTCTATCATTGTCTTAGAATGATTAAAATGGGAAAATCAATCAATCGTTACTTAAATATGCATTGTTATTTAGACAATGGGACCTATGGGGAAATAATATAAACAGTGGACGTTGGTAAAGAGTTTAGATAGCATTGCTTCAAACTGTGGGGATTAGTGTTCAATAGAACAGTGAAAGATGAGGTGTTTGTCCTTTGATGCCTCTCTTCTGAGGGCTGGATGCCTCCTGTCCCCCTACACTATTGTCAGGGTACCCCGCTCAGACCCCAAGAGCTCTATGATCCCCCATATGTCACCTCTACATGGCTGTGTCCTGTATTCTGTCCTATCCTCTGCTTTCGCTTCAGAGCCCTGCTCTTCAATTTCTCGTGTGACAATTACTTCATCTATCTGCATTCATGAGATTGTGAGCCACTGCACATCAATGAGGGAGAACCAGCACACTGCCTTGAAAACCTTCAGCATTCAATGAGCATGTGAACTAAGAGGTCATTTATTCACTCTTTCAGTGAGCCATGTGCAAGGCATTCTGCTAGGTGTTGGGAACACGGGGCCACTAGCATGCAAGCAAGTCAGAGGGAGATTGATCGTGCCATCCCCGGTGCTCACATGCCCACACGTGCATCTCTGTGACCCGAGGCATGGTGACGGTCATTAACGTTTATTGAGCAGCTACTGTGCACAAGGCACTCACTGGCTTAAGATTCAGCCCTGCGCTCAGGGGCTTAGAGTCAGGCTAGGAAGATAGGACACATGCATACACAATAAGATAATGCGGTAAATGCCAAGATGGCTATAGACACAGGGGGGCGCTACGGAAGTTCAAGGTGGGCAGGGCTCCTGAGGGCTGGCTTGGTTAAGGTCACCTTCAAGAAGAATGACATTTGGCACGGTTTGGAAGGATGGCTAGGATTTAAGCAGAGAGAAGAGGACATTCAGACAGCAGGGACTGTGATGAGTGAACAAGAGTAGAGAGAAGAACGGGCATATTGTGTGCAGGCAGGAGGGAAATGTGGGAGAGGATATGAGGGCACCTTTGGGTTGACATGTGGGGGCAGAGGCTGGTTTTCGTGCACAGCCCTGGCTCTCCCCAGGGTGTCTATGAGTGGTGCTCAGAAAAGAGGGTTTTGGTTGAAGTCACTATTTGTTGAGGTTGACTTTGCATTCAGGGCATCTCTGACACCTTTTTTCCAGACACTTTTGAGCAAAGAAAGGGCCGTCCTCCTTCTGGGACCATGTTCAGGAATTGCTGTCTGTTAAGGTGAAACCTAAGACATACCTTTGCAAGGACATATGGAAGTTGAGGATGGCCCGGCAGTGTGGCCCCGTGCCAGACTCTGCCAGGAGACCAAAGACAGCCAAGAGCCCAGGGCTCCGGCATCTCCCCACGCAGCCAACACTCCACCCCAGAGAAATTGTGCAATATCACATATTTCTGGCAAACCAGGAATGAGGTGGCTCTTAATAACAGAAGCACCAATGCACAGCAGCATGAACAACTGTCCCCTGTTCCTTCTCTCCCCAAAGTTCTGTCCCCATGTTCAGATATACATTATACATATAAATCCCTGCAATACTGCTCAGGTTCCTAAAGACAGGACACTTACCCTCAGTGGCAAATGGCAGCCTATGAAGATGGCTGTTATTATGCATCCAGGGGTGGAGGGAAGGGTTCATTCAGTAACTTTATTTCTGGAAGAGCCACTGTTCTCCCAGGGCAAGCAGCACCAAGCATATACTCAAGCACCGCAGTAAGGCGCTAACATTAATCTGAGTATTTGCTTTGTCTATAGAATGAATGAGATTCTTCTTTCATCTCTGCCCAAAGAGTAGATGCTACAAGAAGTCTGAACTCCTCGCAAGATAAAAGGAAGTATGACCACAAGTATTAAGATTATTGCTGTTGTTTTCTTTAAAACAAAACAAACCAAAAAGCTAAGAACAATGCATATGCCCCATGAATGTGGCCCCTCCACAGAATCCCCGGGCTTCCTGGTTCAAAAACCTCTCGAGTGAACAACAAGAAGCCTTATTGTTTTATAATCACATTTTATTTTGAGTCAAAAATAATATTGCCCAATCTAATCACTTACCCGCCAAAATTTGGACTGTTTTAAAAAAAATCAATCCAGGGCGCCTGGGTGGCTCAGTTGGTTAAGCGACTGCCTTCGGCTCAGGTCATGATCCTCGAGTCCCTGGATCGAGTCCCGCATCGGGCTCCCTGCTCGGCAGGGAGTCTGCTTCTCCCTCTGACCCTCCCCCGTCTCATGAGCTTGCTCTCTCTCATTCTCTCTCTCTCAAATAAATAAATAAAATCTTTAAAAAAAAAAAATCAATCCACTCTCAAAAAGATAACAATTGGTTGCCTTGAGGCTGTCAAAAGACTGCTTCTAGACACCAAGAACCACTCCTAAAGAAAAGTGCTAAGAAGGCGTTTTCTGATAGTTGCATATCTGCAGCAAAGGTTTAACCTATCAGGAAAATGCCTCTGAGGGTCATAAAATTCATTTGGCTGTCTAAGTTCTGGTGCGTATGCTAAAATAATCAGTCACGTTACTTTATAGTCACGCCTCGTACTCTCGTTCTGGAAAATCAATAAAGTGAGGGGAAGGCTAGGGATATTGTGTATAACTATTTAAAAGAGAGAATACAAAAAAATAATATTCTGTGAAAATGGTCCTTGAGGAAGCACAGACCTAGTTTTCCTAAGCAGGTTCAATTTTATCTCCAAGCTCATCACTGAGTTATTAAACCAAAGTGCCCATCATATCCTAAACAAAAAGTACAAAAAATTAAAAAGAGAAATAGCACGCATCCTTCTCTAGACGCTCTGGGGCACTGGAAATTGTCCATGGCCTTTAAGATGTATTTCTAAAATGTGTCCATTATTCACACCCTTAATGTTTTGTTCCACCAAATGTTACAAACCCTGACATTGTGACACTTCCTCCCTCGAAATTTTCTCCCTCCTTTCCTCTGCCATGTAAATTCTTCCTTATATTTCCCGCCCCGGCCCCAGACCCTTCTGCTTCCCAAAGCCACCTCTGATAAGCTGGCGACCCAGAAAGTCTGAGGAGCGATGGCCGGAAGGCAAGAATAGAGTCGTGCAGGAAGCCATAATGAGGCCCCAAAAAGCTGCTTTGTGAGAGTGTTTTCCGGCTCCTGGGACACTGTCTCCTCTCCCCTGGCACTACTGCTGAGGATGAGTAGGGTGTCCGGGCAGAAGACGGAGCAGTTCCTAGTGGACCACTTGAATTTCATCTGACTTGCTTTTCACCAGCAGTGGCTGGTTCCGTACAGACTGGCCCCTGCACAGAGTCTAGATCCAGAAGGCACTCAGTGGTCACGTGGGCCAAGCACCCACACCATGCAAGAAGTGCTTTGGTGGCATTCCTGGTGGATGTGGAGGGATGCTCACCACCTCCCAGGGCAGCATTCCTGCCATTGTCAGACAGCTGGGGTTATTCGTTTACTTCAACATTGAACTGGAACCAGCCTGCACATTGGCCCTCCTTTACCCTCTAGACTCCACACCCTCTGTGCCCTGAAGTAACCATCATCAACCCTGGAGCCTCAAAGCTTGCAAAAGGATCTTCCGCATGTTTTATTCCTCTGTTCAGCAGCCCCTCTGTTTCCACCAGGCTACGCAGCTGCCTGACCACCACCAACACATCTGACCACTCTTTTCAAGGGAATGTCTCAGCTGGTTGAGATCGCCCTTCTCACTATGTCCATACACTGCATTTCTTAATCCAGTAAGCTCAGGAAAAACTGGGTTAAATGAAGTTAAACAGATTTCTTTACTGAAGAACATTATGGACCTTTGATATGCTATTTATCTCTAAGAAGGCTTGCCTTCTACTTAATGTCCCAAACATTTTTAGGAACAGAACTTGGGAAATGGTGGCCAAACTGATCTTCAAATACCCTCATTCTGCAGCTAGATACCTCTCCCTCTCCTTCTGATTATACCAGGGAACACCTATGTGGCTTCCTTGCTCTGACAAACTCAAGATGTCTCAGCTGGGCTCTATACCAGCCCAGTGGTGTTTGCTTTTTTTTTTTTTTTTTTTTTAGCTTATTGAGGTATGACTGACAAATGAAAATTGTATATATTTAATGTATACAACTTGGGGTGTTTGAGATAAGTATACCTTGTATAATGATTACCATAATTAAGCTAACTAACATATCCATCACCTCACATAGTTACCATTTGTGGGGGTGAGAACACTTAAGATTACCCTCTTAGCAAATTTCACATATTCGACATTACTACTAACTACAGTTACCACGCTGTACATTAGATCTCTAGAACTTGTTCATCTTATAACTGAAGGTTTGTATCCTCTGACCGACATCTCCCCATGCCCCCCACTCTCCAGCCCCTGGCAACCACCATTCTACTCACTACTTCCATGAGTCAACTCTTTAGATTCCACATCTATGTGAGATCATGCCATATTTGTCTTTCTGTGCCTGGCTTATTTCATGTAGCATAATGCCCTCCAAGTTCATCCACATTCTCATAAACGGTGGGTTTCCTTCTTTTTTTAAAGCTGAATAATATAGTATTGTCCATATAGACCCACAATTTATCCATTCATGGACAATAACATTTAAATTGTTTCCATCTTTTGGCTATTGTGAATAATGCTGCAACAAACACAGGAGTGCAGATGTCCTTTCAAGATGCTAATTTCATTTCCTTTGGATATATACTCAGGAGTGGGAGTGCTGGATCATGTGGTAGTTCTATTTTTAGTTTTTTGAGGAACTTCCCTACTATTTTCATAGTGGCTGCACCAATGTATGTTCCTACCAACAGTGCATGAGAGCTCCCTTTTCTCCACATCCTTGCCAACTCTTGTCATCTCTTATCTTCTTGATGATCATCATTTAACAAGTGTGAGGTGATTGCTCTTGGCTTGGCTTTGCATTTCCGTGATAATTAGTGATGTTAATCACTTTTTCCTATACCTGTTAACCATTAGTATGTCTTCCCTGAAAAAACGTCTCTTGGGGCACCTGGGTGGCTCAGTTGTTGTCTGCCTTTGGCTCAGGTCATGATCCCAGGCTCCTGGGATTGAGCCCTACATCGGGCTCCCTGCTCCACGGGAAGCCTGCTTCTCCCTCTCCCATTCCCCCTGCTTGTGTTCCCTCTCTCGCTGTGTCTCTCTCTCTGTCAAATAAATAAATAAAATCTTTTTAAAAAAAAAAAGTCTCTTGCGTTCCTTTGACCATTTTTTGATTGGGTTATTTTGGTTTGGTTTTGTTGCCATTGAGTTGTGTGAGTTTCTTATATATTTTGGATATTAACCCTTTCTAAGATATACTGTTTGCAAATATTTTCATCCATTCTGTAGGTTGTCTTTTCACTTTGTTGATTGTTTTCCTTGTTGTGCAAAAGCTTTTTAGTTGGATGTGGTCTTACTTGTTTATTTCTGCTTTTGTTGCTTTTGCTTTTAGTATCATATCCAAAAAAATCATTGCCAAGACCCATATCAAAAGGCTATCCCCTATGTTTTCTTTTAGGAGTGTTACAGTGTCAGGTATTACATTTAAGTTGTTAATCCATTTTGAGCTATTTTTTGCATATGATATAAGGGTCCAGTTTCATTCTTTTGCATGTTATTATCCACTTTCCCCAACATCGTTTATTGAAGAGACTATCCATTTTTCATTGTGTTTTTGGTTCCTTCGTCAAAAATTAATTGACCATAGATGCATGAGTTTATTTCTGGATGTTTTATTCTATTCTATTGGTCTATATGTCTGTTTTTAGGCAGAACCATACCATTTTGACTACAATAGCTTTGTCATATAGTTTGAAATCCAGAAGTGTGATGCTTCCAGCTTTGTTCTTCTTTCTCAAGATTGCTTTTGTGGCTCCATAAAAATGTCAGGATTTTTTTCCTATTTCTATGGAAAATGCTATTGGAATTTTGATAGGGATTACATTGAATCTATAGATTACTCTGGGTTGCAGGGACATTTTAACAATATTAATTCTTCTGATCCATGAACACAGGCTATCTTTCCATTTATTCGTATCTTTTTCAGTTTCTTTCATCAATGTCATAATTTGCAGTGTACAGATCTTTTACCTGCATGGTTAAATTTATTCCTAAGTATTTTATTCTTTTTGATGCTATTGTAACTGGGATTGTTTTCTTTATTTCTTTTCACATAGTTTGTTCCTGGTATAAAGCAATGTAACTGATTTTTGTATGTTTGATTTCATATTCTGCAACTTTATGGAATTCATTTATTAGCTCTAGCAGCTTTTTAATGGAGTCTTTAGCATTTTCTATACACAAGATCATGTCATCTACAAACAGTTTTACTTTCTTCTTTCCAATTTGGATGCCTATTATTTCTTTTTCTTGCCTAATTGCTCTGGCTAGGACTTCTGGCTTTATATTGAATAGCGGTGGTGAGAGTGGGCATCCTTGTCTTACTCTGATCCTAGAGAAAAAGTTTTCATCTTTTCACTGTCAAGTATAAAGTTATCTGTGGGCTTGTCATATACAGTCTTTATCATATTGAGTTATATTCCTTTTATATCTAATCCATTGAGAATTTTTATCAGGAAAGGAAGTTGAATTTTGTCAAGTGCTTTTTCTGCATCTATTGAGATGATTGTATGGTTTTTTGCTCCATTCTATTAGTGCGGTGTATCATGTTGAGTGATTGGTGGATATTAAGCCTTCCTTGCCTCCCAGAGAGCAATGGTTTCTTTTGAATATAGTTTAGGACTAGATTATCTAGACTGCTAGACATGGTCTGGGCTTAGAATTAGTCCTCCTGTACATAAAGCAAGCTCTCTGAGAAAGACACTTCCAGGTACAGTGATTTTCATTATAGTCATAAGTCTTAATAATCACCAGTAACACTTTATTGGTCTTAACCAATCTTAGCCTGGTCTTAGAATGAGACTTGATCAGAGCCCTAAAGCAGCCTGATTCCTATTTTAACAACCAGTTGATTCATACCCTCTGAGTCTTAGGCTCCTGACCTTTCAATGCAGCCTGGCATTAAAAGCCCTTGCATCTTTCCAAGATAGCAGTTCTCAACTTCCAGTGTATTCATATATTTACCTTCTTTGACTGTTTAGCTACTTAATGGAGTACTTTTTGCACTGCCTCATTAGCCAAGAAGTTTTCCCATTAATCCAAATTCCCCTTGTACATTCTACTCTATTGGTAGAAATAATGAGATTATAGTCCTAAAAATGCCACACCCAAAGCATAAAACTGGTTTCCTCTTCACTAGTAGAGAAGAGCAATTTCCCCCTCTTTTTAATAAAGTTTCTCTCTTTTTTTATTTTGTATTTTTTGCTCAGTAATTCATACTCATGAAAGAAATGTGGAAGCTGTTGAAAGACTAAAAAAAAGAAATAAAAATCATCCGTAATCCCACCAAGGAAGAAAAACCACTGTTAATATTTGGGCCACTTCCTTATACTCTTTTAAAGAATCAAGCAATCTTTGCCAATAGGAATCCAGCTGCCAAGTATTAGGTGTGCTTGAAAGTTTAAATACACTAGAAGTTAAGGTTGCCTCTAGCAATATTGAGTTCATACAATTTATTTCTTGTACATCAAATCTCTTCCAGAAGTAAGACTTTCAAACAGTTTTACCCAGAAAAATGAGCTTTGAAAATGTCTTGCCATGTGTGTTAATCACCTTTGTATGCGCTTCACGTACTTCTGGCTAATATGTTCTATATGCCTGCTCCATCTCCAGCCCCGGTGGAGCAGCTCTGATCTGATACCCCATCAACGGTAGATTTAAATAAGTGTTGTTGAAAATTGTGTCAAATGCACCTTGAGGAAAACTATTGCAAGATGCTATGCCTATTTTATAATGGTCTCTTTTTAAATGAAATTGACTCTTTTGTCTTCTTCTTTCCAAATTCACATATACACGTCCTAATTCAGAAGCCTTTATTAAATACACGTCATGGTCTCTTCTACAAGGTGGCTGGGGCTACAGAAACAGCAAGCCTGAAACAATTTAAAAAGGGGTCACCGAGTTGGTACAAACTGAAAACACAACAGGCTTTTAGGAAAAGGGGTGACTCGAGTAGGCACAACTGTTAAGATCTGTACTGGTCTGTGAAGGATAAGAGAAGAACCAGCAAGAAAAATACCAGCAGAGATCAGAGGCTGGAATTAGCCTTCAGCTAACATTTACTATGCACCAATGCCACATGCTGGGCATTGGGATGGTGGGGGTTGGTGAGAGATATGATAAAAGCAGCACTGAGTGGGGGCTCGTAAGTGCCCTAGACAAACAGGAGAAGCTTCCATGAGGAGATGCCCCTGAGCTGAGCACTGAAGGAAAGAGAAGAGGAAGGGAATTGCAAGCATGGAAGGGCAAAGAAAGGACGCATGCAGCAACATGACCACTTTCAGAACAGGATATGGGGGAAGGATGGGGGAGAGGAGTCTGCCGAAAGAGGCAGGAGCCAAACCCTAAGTCCTGGGTGCTCGGCTGATGAATGTGTACTTCTCACCTTTACCCCCATTAAACCAAATGCTAGAAGGACATCTGTGCCATGGATAGAGATTTCTGGAATTGCCATGAGACATGAGACTTCACCCCTCCCTGGCAGGAACTCTCAGGCCAGGTGAGGAGGCAAGAAGCAGTCCTCCTAATTTTACTTTCTCAGAGTTTAGGCTCTCCATGACAATCTTACCTGGCCCAATGGCCAAGATGACTCTCAAAGGAAAGACAAAGGAATTTGAATGGTGAGGACATGCCGCCCTCCACAGTTTCTTCTTAGGAGCAAGATGGCTGTGGGGATCTGTCCACCTCCAGCTTCCCCTGAGCACCCCTCTCTCTCCCACAAGTCCTCTCAAAAGAATGAAGCAGGAGGGGAGGCCCAACCTCATTCAAGCAGGAGTCTGTTGCTCAGAGGCTACCTAGAGCCTTGCCTGGAAGAGGAGGGTTGAGAGCCCGAGAATGGTTACCTTGAGCTGGATCAAGGGATAGACCCAGGAGCTCCAGAGCCACGGCCACAGCCGCCGTCTTCTGCTGCCTGCTCTCCTTCAGCATGGTTCCCTCCAGACACCATGCTTACCCCAGAGCCTCCACGTATCCCCCTGCCTTGGGCATCTGATCCCGACCTCCTGTTTCCTGACCTTGTACCAGAAAGCCTCCGCTCCATGCCTGGCATACAGTAACAGATCAACAAATACTTTTGAGATAACAAATGGAAGTCAGCTTTCACTTCCTATTTACCACCTCTGCTTCATGCCTTCATCTAATCTCTGTGTCTTTGACCCAGGTTACTAATATGGCCCTGGGAGTGGATTACAGATGCACAGCTGCCTTGCTGAATGGTGCGGTGTTATTGTTGGCTACTTCCTGATCTACACTGATTATAACCATCCAGTCAGGACACATGCCCCTTTCCACAACCAGAGCAACATTAGCGTATGTCATTCATTCATTCGTTCGTTCATCAAACATTTATCGAGGCCATGCTATAAGTCAGGCACTGGGCTGGGAGCTGAGAACACAGAAATGAAAAAACAAAACAAAACAAAGACAGAAACATGTAGAGAAGTGTCTAATGCCAACATTAATGCTGTGAAACGGTCTGGAGGATTCAGGTGGGACACACTTTGAGAACCATGGTCAGAGCATAGCTATCGATGGGAAAATAGATTCATAACCATATGAAGAAATTTAAAATATACCTGAAGCACTAAAGACTTATTTTCCTCTGCAGTTAGCTTACACAGATGGCAGTTAATGATGGTGGCTGCCATCTACTGAGCACCTACTATGTGTAGGCACTGCGGTGTGTACATCCCTGAGCATAGGAACACTTTGAGATGGGTGAATGGGGTGGGGCAGGGAAGAGAGCTACCCATGGCTCCTGGTTTTGTATATGGCTGGTTTCAAGGCAAGATAAGCTATACTGAGAAAAGTTCAAAAGATAATTAAACCAGTTACAAAGCAAAAACAGCAATGGGACTGAAGTGGAGTTTCAGAGCCAATTTCCAAGAAGTCATTTCATCATCATAGAACATCAAATGTGAACTCCATTTTCAGCTATACAAATTCCAAAAGAATAATACCTCACATTTGCATAATGCTTGATGCTTTTCAAAGTGCTTTCCCAGTTATTAATCTAGGGGAGGATTTATTACCACCGGAAACATAAATTGAAATTCTGTTCAAACTCGAGTTCTCCATTAATTTTTCCACTTTCCCCTCAAAAACTGGAGCCACATAAATCCAGGTGCTTTGGATCGAGTGGGTGACTATAGTAAGTTTAACCAGCCAGGTGAATATGCATAAATGGAGCATCTTGTGGGCCCTTCCATCTACAGACACAGGCCTTGGGCAGAGCCAAACTTTGAAAAGCCTCCTGTGGAATTAACCAGATAACAGGGAGCTACTCTCAGTTCAAATCTGAGATCCTTTCAAGGTCTCATGCACTCCGTTCATCAGAATCCATTCCTTTCTATCAAATAGCAGAAAACTAGGAAATTAGTTCCACCACTTTGTCCTTAAACCTACAGAAATCCCTGCCAGTGGCCTCCTGCAAAGTGGCCCACGATGCCAGACAGCTCCTACGTCCTTCTTGTTTTTAATGTCATATGAACCAAGAGGCTGAATCCACAGTACATCCACCACGGGGAGCGGATCTCAGAAAAGCGAGGTGAGAAGATACGACACGTACGAGGAAATAACTTCTCCCCAAACCTTTCCAATATTTTTCTTTTTCCATCTTTCAAACTTAATTATGTGTAGCGTTCTCAGTCACTGAATCACCAGCCTTTCCTGACACCTCGATCTCATGCATTTTAGCAAAAGATTAACCTGGCTGTTTGCTTTTAATTCTGAAGCTGTGTTAATACTCAACTCCCTCTAGATTAGAAGAGAAGAAAAACACACTCCCACATCCCCCACCCTGGCTCCAGCGAAGCTCCAGGGCTGCTGTTACCGGCAATGTCACGGTCATGGGAACTTGCTGGCTGACTTACCATTTCAGGAAAGCCAAGAGGATCACTGAGAGGGCCACTGTCAGCATGGGGCCATTCACTTCCAGTTTGAGAAACCCCAAGAAGACTTCCATTGTTCCTCAGAGTCTCTAGAAGGGCGATCCTCCAGAGGAAAGAGGGAGGCTGATCCCCCTGCTGTTACAGGGACCACGATCCGCAGATGGAAGAAGGATCAGGCAACCAAGACCACAACACGTCAAGTGGGTCCCCAAAATGTGCTCTCCGTCAGAGTGTCTCCTTATAAAGAGGAAGGAAGGGAGGGAAAAAACACAGGGTTTCAACGTAAGGCAATGAATCAGCAACTTTATTTTCTTGAGGACTGCACTGTCAATAAACATTTATGTTAACTTCCCAGGGAATTAGCAGAAGGACTGGTCCCATGTTTGCTGAGACACTAAATAGTTGCAACCATAGATTTCTACTCCAACCAGTAGTCTTTGGAGAAAGACTCCCCTTCAAAAAAATAAATTCATAATTCAATGAAGATATGGGGTCCGGAGACTCTGAATGTCCCAGAAAAAATTGGGGTCAGATACCAGCCTGATGGAAAATGCTGGTGGCACTGAGGACATCCATCCCACAAAGTTCATTGGTTCCTGGGGTCTGAGGGCTCCTTGGTGACTGGCCGATGGAATAGACCAAAGATCTTGCCTTGCGTCAGCATTCTCATCATGGGTTGGAGGATTTCTCCCATGTCTAAAAGTGCGTCCGCAGGCTCATGCATGGGTCCTTTGTTCCAGCTCTGAGCTTATCTGACTGAAGTAGACTGAATCATTTTTTGCTTATTAGCGTATTACACTTTTAGTAATAGGGAGGATGTATCAGAGAGTGAGTCATTCACTCATCATGATATTCATCCATTCATGCAATATATATGGGGGACCAGGCTCTGTGCTGAGTTGACAGTGTTTGAAAAATAGAAGTTGTACCAGGCTCTGGGAAATGTCTCGGGGGAGAGAAGGACAATAAACAGGTAGACAAATAAATAAGTGATTGCAAGTTGAGAGACGTACTGTGAAGGTCACAGACACAGGGCTAGGACTAAGAACGGGGGAGACCCACTAAGGGAGTGCAGCAGGGGAAATCTGTCTGGAAAGGGAAAGCTTGAAGCTGAGATTCTCTGTTGAAGAGAAGTCCATCATGTAAAGAGCCATGGGCCAAAAGGGTGACACAGACAGAGGCTCTAAGGTGGGAAAGAATTCCTGTGGTGGGAACTGGAAAGAGGCCAGTCCTACTGGAGTAGAGTGGACCAGCTTGGGGAGGCCTCTCTTCCCTAAGAGAGGGATACCGTCACCAGAGGCTAGACAGCACAAAACCACAGTGAGAGGCGTGGGCTTCATTTTACGTTCCACTTAGGGTTTTAACATGCTCGTATTTATGCTTGGTAAAAGCATTCTGGCTGTGCGTGGAGAATTTGTTGGAAAGGAGCAAGAGGAAGAGTAGGGATGCCACTTAGAAGACTATTCATTTGTCCCAAGATGAGCCTGCTCGGATGGAGCAGGGATGGAAGTAGAAGGAAATAGATGAATTTGAAAGATATTTAGGAGTAGACCACAGAATTTCCCAGTGGATGGAATGTGACAGGGAAGGGGAAGGAGGAAACAAGTCTGACTCCTGGGCTCCTGACTTGAGCTGTGGGTTGATGTATAGAGGTGACATTTACTGAGATGAGGAAGATGGGGTATTGGTGGGAAAAATCAAGAGTTCAGTTTGGGTCCTGTTTAGTCTGAAATGCCTGGGAGACATCTGAGTGGAACTGTCAAGTTGGAGAGGGATCTTGGCTGAAAACATAAATAATAATTAATAACAACAATGCCATTTATGGAGTACTAACTACGGGCCAATTACTATTCTAAAGGCATTGATATGTGTTAACTCATTCAATCCTCATAAACAACGCCATGTGGCCAAGCTTTATAGTAACCCCCTTTTATAAAAGAAACTCAGACATGGGATGTACGACTCCAAAGTCCATTTTCCTAATCAAAAGATTAAATTCAAATATGGACAGCATCAATATACAAATGGTATTTAAATCCAGAGGAAGAGATGAACCACAGCCACAAACAGGATAGCAAACCACACAAGGAGCAAGTACCTTCTCAATACTTCCCTTTTCTCTGACCATCTGCCCTGCCTCCCTGTTTTTCATTCCTACTTAGGTGCCCCCAACAGCTGCACCCCAAGTGCCCCACACTCCAGCCCAGCCCTTTTGGACATCCCCTCCCTTCTCCATATTCTGTATCTCCCCTGTCCCATGCGACCAGGACTGTGCTGAGATGGTAAGGGATCTGTGTATTCCCCGTTTACAAAACAGAGCTATGCTTCATCAAGGGTCATCTGAAATACAATGCTTTCAATCACAGGAGCCACAGGATGGGGCCTGGGGGCAGAGCTACCAGGTGTGGAGGAAGCAAATCATCATGGCCATGAATTCAGAAAGTTGGAAGGACCTCAGCTATTACTAAGGCCGGTGGACGGATCAGAGAGATGCTCATGAAAAAAACTTTTTTTTTTTAAAGACTCCAAGGTGAAATAAATACAAGAAAATGCTGGTGTAAGCATCGATAAGTAAGCTTATTTCCTGAAAGACCTCTCGGGAGACTTGAACTTGCTAATGTGCGTTGTGAAGCTCAGAGAGTGGCATGCAGAGAGCAGCGTCGTATTTGACCACAGAATTCTTGTTAAGGGTCATTTATGAACACATCCCAGATGTAGTGTTCTTAGGAATGTGCTTTGAGAAATGTTGACTGAACCCAACTCTGATTTACAGAGGAGGGAATAAAAACCCAGAAAGGGAAAGTGACTGGTACAAAGTCCCATTGCTGTCTAGTGATAGAACCTGGGTCTCCCATCTCCCGCCTCAGGCTCTTTATCTAGAATACGCTCCTCACGTCACTGCCTGTGCCTAGCACAGGCCCTGCCCTGTTCACAGAGCACCTCTGAATGTTAGTGGCCAGTTCCGAGAGGTCTGACTTCCTTGAGGGGTTGCCAGCTCCCCAAGTGACTGAATTCACTCATACATTCCTCTGACTAATATTTTTGGAGCCCTTTCTATGTGATTTGTGATTTGGAGGAGCTGCGAATGCTGTGGAGAGATCATCACACCCTTTCCACACTAGCATCAAAGCAGAGATAACACTCAGTGAATTGTAGAGAAGATGGAGTGGGAGGGTCAGATATGAAAGATATTAAGGATTTTTATCAGGGAGTAACATGATTAGGAATGTATCACAATCTTGAAATCTATGATGCAATATAGGGACATTTTGGGGTTTTTCCACAATGGAGGACAGACTGTCGCCGTGATGTTTATCATAATTAAACATCAGGCTTTTACTCTCTGAATGTTTTCTTTTTTTAAAAGATTTTATTTATATTTTAGAGAGAGGGGGAGCACACAAGCATGGGGAGAGGCAGAGGGAGAGGGAGAAGCAGACTCCCCGCTGAGCTGGGAGCCTGACGTGGGGCTCGATCCCAGGACCTGGAGATCATGACCTCAGTCGAAGGCAGACGCTTAACCATCTGAGCCACCCAGGTGCCCCTGAATATTTTCTTTTCAAAAAATCAAATTTTTAGAACTTTATAACAAACATTCTATAATTCCAACTCCCAGAGATAAACTCTGTCAACAAACTAGCATATATCCTCTCACATTCTTTTCTTTGCAAATACAAATGTAGTAGGTATATTCTCAGTTTTAATAAAAACAAGATCATCGTACCCATGCCCTTCCACAACCGGTCTTTTTCACTTACTGTAGCATGCATATCCTTCTACGCCACACCTAGAGAGGTATGTCATTGGCTTCCTAGAATCCCATGGTACAGATGTGTTGTGACTCATTTAGCCTGTCCTTCACCGGATGGCATCTGAATTGCTTCCAAGCGTTCCCAACCACAAATGAGGCTGCAGTGACCATCCTTGTACATATCGCTATGGCCTTGGGGAAGGACATCCCAAGTGAAAGTCTTAGAAATGGGAGTGGGGCACCCAAAGATATGCACTCCAAAAAGGCTGGTGGGTGCTTCCCTCCCTAAAGGCAGTTTCAGTTTTCCCTCCCTCGAGCTATGTGTCGAGGTGCCCACTTACCCCACCTGGTAGGACACCCCACAGAGCTTTGCTCCTTCTGTCTCAACCCACCCCAAGTCCATCCCTTTTTTCTCCTACATCCAGGCAGACACCTCCCCCAGACTTGAGTCAACTGTTTTGACTTAAGTCTCGTGTTTCTTTTTAAAGCTTTCACTCCATAAATTCTGTGGTATTTCCTCCATGTTCTCTTTGTTTAAAAACTGCCTATGCAGACGTCTAAGTGGTGCCTTCCTTCTCTGCTGAAGGCTCCCAGCTGGCCTGCCCGAAGCCTTGATGTCTCAGGGAGGTTTGAGGCACTGGGCACATTCTCCCTGCCAAGTAGGGCCCCAAGTGAAAGGACAATGGGGCTTACCCAGCACCACAGAAGTTCAGAGAACATTTACACAGAACCTCATTTCAGCCTAGAGCAACCCTGAGGAGTAGGTGAGCAGGACCTTTCATTCCTGGGCTCTGAGAGGAGGAAGCTGGAGCTCAGAGATGTAACATGACAAAAATCATGCATTAATAATTTCCGGAAGCCAGGCTCAGGCCCCAATCTTCTGGCTTGAAACTTAGTGTTTTCCCCATTAAATCTAAAGTCACATTTTGGCTTAAAAATGCATAGTTCACCAAGCCAGCCCATGGTTGTGATACAGTTTATCTTTAGGTTTCCCCCCTGGGGCACAGAGTTGCTATAGTTAGGGAAGATGGAGGGATGGTGCTGGCCTGTGAGCTGCTTTTATCTCTTTGCAGAAGATACTAGGGCCCCTTTTGGAGGGGGAAAACAACAAGCTCCTCAACACCATCCAATATCTTAAGAGATTCTGTGTCCACTTTCTGAGACTGAGGTCAGATGATGAGGGCTCGTCCATTCCTTCAACAAACGTTTACTGAACAATTGCTAAGCCCTAAGCACCAGGGATTGAATCCCAACATATAAGACCTAGGTCTCGCCACCAACACACTCTCCTCCGAGGATAGGGAAGCAGAAATGTAAGAACCTAAGTGCCCTCAGTGTGATAGGTACCATGACAACAAATACGTACAGGGCACAGAGGGAGCAAAAACAGGAGGGAGAGGATTGGTACAAAGTTTGAACAGATGACACATGAGCATAGAGTGGACAGATGACATCACTGAGCAGATGAGAATGGGACAGATGTGCTTAGCCGAGAGAACACAGCTCACTCTTGCTCCAAGGCATCAGAAGCTGGCAGGAAGAAGGGAGAACAGGCAGATAGTCAGAGGCCAGGTCATGCAAGCCATTGTGGGCCAAGCCAAAAAGTTTAAACATTATTCTAGGATCCATGGGAAGCCAGAGGAGGAC
The DNA here is from genome assembly GCF_002201575.2 of Neomonachus schauinslandi. NCBI lineage: Eukaryota > Metazoa > Chordata > Mammalia > Carnivora > Phocidae > Neomonachus > Neomonachus schauinslandi. The sequence goes on along the minus strand of NC_058414.1, from coordinate 91,699,781 downwards.
CTAAATTGAGCAATAACATGATTAGATTTGCTTTTAGAAACTTCCCTCGGGAGACAGATTGGATGGGTCAGACCTGAGATGGGGAGACCAGCGAAGAGGTTGCTTGGCCATCTAAACAAGAGATTATGGCCTGAATAAAGCCATAGAGCTGGAAATGGGGAAGAGAAGACTGCACTTTGGGATTACTGGGACGGCGGGATCAACCGTATTTGGTCATCGATTGAGTATGGGAAGGAAGAAGAAGGGGTTGTTGAGGATAACGCCCCAATCTCTAGCTCCACTGATTGAGCCCATGTGTGCTATGCACCACAAGAAGGACTTGGGAGGAGGAATGAGTATTGGAGAAGTAGTGCGGCTTCAGGGGTGAGCATGCTGAGCCCCTGGTGGCCATACAGGTGAAGGTCCTTAGAAGGCAGCCAGGTCAGGAGAGAAATCTGAAGCGGGGAAGTCTTTTGGTTTTGAGAGCCATTTGTACATGGAGGGGGTGACGCCATAGGGTAAACTGGCCACAGAGAAAAAGTGGAGTGTTTAAAAGCGGGTCATGGGAAGAACACCAAGAACAGCAGCTTTGGGGGAAGAGGGGACATGGGGGCGGGGGGAGGGGGTTGTGCCAAATGGAGCTTAAAAAGAAATTGAGGAGGAATGGTCTGAGAGAGCAGGAAAACTCGCAGGGGGACCCTATGTTCCTGCATGAGGATGTAGCTTTTTGTTTTCAAATGACCTGGCTCCTTTAGCTCTCTAGCTTGGAAAGTTTCTTAACCCCTCCGAGCATCAGGTTGTCATCTGTGATGTGGGGATAGCGGTACGCACTTCACAAGGTTGTTGTAAGAAAAACAGGGTGCCCATGTGGCTGCTTAGCAGAGCTCTTGACACATAGTAAGCACTTGGGTATGCGGTCTGGGAATGTTTTCACCAAAGCCACAGGAGAACACTTGTAAGGAGCAGGAAGCGGCCAAGGGTGTGAATGCTGCCGAAAGGTCAAGTGAGGTGGTTACCGAAGCATCTTTGGATTCGGCACGTGGGTCATTATGGCCACCCCCAGAATGGCTGTGGTGGAGCGGTGAGCGTGGAGAGGCAGAACCAGGGAAAAGGAGGTTTGGAACGGGCTGATTCAGCCTTCTCCGTCATCTCTCCGGCCCCTTGGCTGAGAGGTGGGAGAGGATGCAGGCTTGCACTGGCTAGAGCAGAATCTCCCGGTGCCGCTCCAGGGGGACCCCCCTCCCGCATTCAGAGACGTGTGGCGGACAGCAACCATCTGGGTGTGTCCCCCTCCCGTGATGGAGACAGAACTCTCTCCTCTCTTCAAGGTTGCTATGGAGACATGGAGGGGTTCGTGACCAGTTTTCAGGTCTATGTCACATCTTGACTTTGTACTGGTTGTGAGGGCAGGGACCGTGTTTTATATATCATTGCGCCACCGCACCGTCTGTCACACTGCGATCTCATATCCTCGCTCGGCTCTAATTAACATCCACGAGCCAGTCACTCCCAGATCTATTCTCTCCAGCCCAGTTCTCATTCCTGAGGGTCAGACATATATCCAGTGGCCTGCTGCTTCTCTTCTCACGGGTAGCCCACGGATGCTAACGGACTCAAAACGTCTAAAACTGGACTCATGGTCACAGCCTCCTTCCTCCGTTAAACTCTTCACCCTCGTCCCGTGTTCCCCGTGTCAGTAAATCATGCCTCCTTCCACTCAGCTCCCAAGTCAGAAACTGGGGCTCATCCTTGACTCTTCCTTCTCTCCTAGCCCCCCCCCCCCCACGTCCAGTTAATCACCAAGCCCTGTTGTTTCCACCTGTGAAGTCTCTCTCATTCCGGTCACTACTCCCTTTATCCATTTTTTTTTTTTAAGATTTATTTATTTGAGAGAGAGAGCGAGCGAGCAGTGGGAGGGGCAGAGGGAGAGGGAGAGAGAGAATCCTCAAGCAGACTCCCCGCTGATGGCAGAGTCCCAGGCGGGGCTTGATCCCAGGACGCTGAGATCATGACCTGAGCCAAAATCAAGAGTCAGCCACTTATCCGACTGAGCCACCCAGGCGCCCTATCTGTTCATTCTTACATTCATTTCCCTGGCTCGGTGAACGCACCGGCAGCTAGCCGGCATTAGGCAATGGGAATGCGTTGGTGCGGCAAACAAGCTAGGTCTCCAATCCCATAGAGCTTGTATCTAGAGAGGGATCCACCCCAGTCGCAGCTCTTTGATCGCCCACTAGATTGCAGTAGTCTTCTCAGGAGCACCATGCCTCTCATTCATCCATCAGCATTTATTTGTCAAGTCTGCACGAGCTACCTGTCACCGTGCTGGGTATGCCCGAAGAGCGTAAAGGCCAGCATGACTGGGAGGCATTGAGCAAGGGGCAATGGAAGGCTGGCTGATGTAGGAGGCTAGCTAGCGGTCAGAACACCTAAGATCTGCTGGGCCCTGTAAAAAATGTACTCTTTCTTTCCAAAAGGAACAGGGAGCCATTGAAGGAAAGGCTTCAAGCAGGGAAGTGACATAATGCTATTCGGGCCGACTCTTCCCATCTGGTTTCACTATTAAAATGAGTGTGGAGCTCATCAGATGACAGTCTAACATCCACAGGTCACCAGATGCCCCCGTCACACAGTGGGGGCCCTGAAGCCGGGCTACCATTCAGACCTTGACTGTGCCTTTCATCAGAAGGCGGGAGATGCACTTGACTATAGGCTGCTCTTGATATTGCTAATCAGACATGACCCACCCTATGTCCTTCACATCTCAGCTTCTCTATCAATTTATGTCACCCATGATCTCAGCTTGTCAGATGTTAGCACTTTCTAAATTATCATCGAATCTCTCCTGGCACGCCACGTGGCTGAATGTGGCTACATGTTGATGATTTCGCAGTGCTCTGCCTGTGAACGTGGAGAGTCAGCAGATGGCTTGACTGCCTTAAGGCGAGCCTTGGAGCTTTCAGGCAAGCCAGTGCCCAGATCCGCCATTTTCCACCTCTTATCACTGGAGGTAGGGCAGGCCTTGTGGAGACAGACTGCACGCCCAGCAAGCAGAATCCAGAATCCAGAGTTTGACAGCCAACCGCAATGGTATTCGGGGCAAGTCAGTACTGTGAAGTCCCCATATGGAGGAAAGAGGGCAGGGACATATGCACGGGGCCTAATAATGGGGATCCCAAAGCAGAAGATAATCAGAAGTTTGGGCAACAGTGCTTTCAAGGAAATACATACATGAGCTAGTTGTAGGAGCCCACGCCCCAGAATAGCAATACAGAAATAAGATCTGAGTCCTGGTGGGGGTGGGGATGGAAAGAGAACGGATCAAATAGGGACTGTAACAAGGAGCCCCCGCATCTCAAGGGCTTAACACTACAGAATTCTATTTCTCACTCACCGGACAGTCCAAATGTGGGCTTTCAGTAGGTAGCCTTCCACACAGTGATCTGGGGAATCAGGCTCCTTTAGTTTTGGGGCCCCGCCACCCACTACCCTGCAGATGCCTCTGCTGGATCATCCTGCAACCAGCTGGTGAAGGGGAAAAGGAAAAAGAAAAGGCGTTAGGAAGGTTTTTACAGGTCAGGCCTGGGAGTGGCATGTTTATCAGCCATCCTGATACCCTTGGCCAGAATTCAGACGCGGCCACACCTACCTGCAGAGGAGGCTGGAAATGGAGAAAAAGAAGTCTGGCGAGCACATAGCATTCCTGCCACAGGTAGGTCCCATCTTGGGTATGTTCTCAGTCCAGTGATTCCTGCATAGGAAGCCCGCTACTAGAACAGGGTGGAAGGTGGCCTGCTTGAGGCCCCCGAAAAAGCCAAAGTCAGTTCAGGATCAGGGACAAAGAGCAGCCAGTCTGTGAGATGATAGGGTGCTGCTGTCTGTGTTCTGGCCTCCTCCCCAGCTGAGCCTGGGTCCCATGGCACTGCCTGTCAGCTGGGGCTCTGTTCTGAAGTCACAGCCAGGAGCTTGCCCACAGCTCCATGAACCCATCGGAGCTATCCGTGTATGATGCTCATTCAGACCCAACTAGACTAGACTAGTCCACCTAACTAGATCCTCTTAGAATGTGGTGCTACTTGAATCAACTCCCCATGCCCCAAATGGACTATGTGGATCAGACATATTTGCTCTGCCTGAAGAAGTCAACTTTGTACCTGGAACATTCCGTCAAGCCCTGTCTTCACTGGTACTAGCTCCCTCCCCATCCATACTAGTCTGTGTACTGAGGTCCCAACCTGCCTTTTCCCTGTGCCCACCTGAGTTATGACAGGCCTTGTGTGATTCTATATTCTCACACCCACCCCCCACCCCCACCCCGCAACAGGCCAGGCTCCTTCCTGTGCATTTTCAAAACTCAGATGTCACCTCCTCAAGGAAGACCTCCAGGACTACCCATGATGATGAGTTGCTCTTTTATGTCCTGCCATAACATCCCAGGCTTTCTCTATTGAAGTCGCCTGACTAGTTGTATATCTCTATACTCCAGACGTAAGCCTTCTGAGAACAGAGGGTGTGTGCATCTGATTCAACAGAGTAGTCCCAGGGGCAAGGAGAAAGCCTGTCTGTCCCTCAGTAGGTGTTCATGAAATGCTTGAGCGAAGGAATGAATACCCGTGTTTCAGGTAGCAGCCACCAGATGGCAATAGTGCACTTTGGGTTATGAAGGTAAATGCGCCGACTTTCTGCAAGAGCACCTGCAATAAATTTGAGGTTTGTTCCCATCATCGGAGCCCTTGGTTATTTTTCTGTAAAATGTATCTGTTAGTTGAAATAACCACAAAGTCACTGCTCAAGCTAGACCTTGTAGGAGAGATGTTAACAAACGGCATCCCATAAGGAAAGGAAGAGGTACAGAGAAAGCACCGTGGAGTCCCTGGGTCCTTAGTAGCCCTCTCCACGGGATCTCAGTATGGGGTTATTTAACTCGAAGGCCCGAGAGTATCCATTCAGACGCGTGTGAAGTTTCTGAAGCTGCCCAGCCTGACCCCCGCATGGCTGCCTGTACCTGTTCCGGGTTCACTGGCTCTAATTTCACTTGCTTATCTTATCGGGGTTTTGCCAGTAGACCAGTTTGGCTAGAGAGGAGGGTTTATGAAGGCTCGTGAGAGATAAAGCTGGACGGAGGGAGGGGCCAGCGGGAGGACGCCTCTGGATAGCAGGCTGAGGAGTGCGAACTTTACCCCACGCACAAAGGAATAGAAAGAAGGTTCTAGCGCCTCGCACATCTGCGGCTGCGTGCGTGTGTGCGGGCGGCGAGCATGCGCGTGAAGGACGGGGGAGTGGAATGGGGAGGGAGGGGTGTGTGCCAAGTGGTGTGGAGAAGGATGGATGATGGGGCTGGGGGGCACTGAAGCGAGGGAGACCCACGGCGCGGGGAAGGGGGGTGTCACTGTAGCAACCTAAGATGTAGGGCGGAGGCACCAGACAGTGGGGGTCGGGGATGGCGGACATCCGGGTGGATTCGGGTAGGTTCCACAGGTAGGACAACTGCAGGATCGGACGACTGGTGGGGGAAGCAGAGGGGGAGAAGAGAGCCTCTCAAGGAGCCCCACTGTTGGACTAAACCCTGCCTTTGTGCAAATTAGAAAAAGGCCTGTCCTACCCCAGAAAAACCAGGCTCTTTCTTTCTGCTTAGATGACTTCTCAGTGAAGGGATGACACTCGACTTCTACCTGCTGGCAAACCATCTTGTCTGCAAAGCTCCTGGATGACTGG